>NC_079231.1:20600509-20870797 GCF_029633865.1 Lampris incognitus | reverse complement strand
TGCCGTGCTAAAATTCACAAAAAAACGAGTCCCCCGGTTTTGGCGAGGGAAGTGATTTTAATGGGATATTTATAACGGCAGCTGCAGACGGTTTCTCTTTTTTTTTTGCAAGGAAAGCGTCGACGGCTAAATTGTGTTCTATCTGTGGCCACTGAAGCTCGCTATCATTTTGAATCCCATGTACCAAAAAAAAAACAAAAAACAAAACAAGCAGGCAAAGCTTAATTGTGGCTTGGTTCAAACAGACCCCCCCCCCTCCCCAAAAAAAAGGCCCAATTTCTTCAGCGGCTGCAGGTCCCTGGTGTTGCTGACAAAGCCGGCGACACTTCTAAAGCGCAGCGAGTTGACGCAGGCAAGCAAAACCCAACACCGAAAGAGTTTCTGTGAAGCAGAGGAGAGAACAGAGAACAGCTGATTTTAAAGCGTTTCTGCAAGAAACCTAAAAAAAAAATAACCGAAGAAGAAGAAAGAGCACCGAGTTCCAGTCAGCTGAGACTCGGGGGGGGGTGTTATTATTACCTATAAATTAATATTTTAACGAGCGGCAGATTTGGCCGGTCCACACGAGATCTGCTCCAGACATCTTAAGGCCCACCCAGACATAGCTGTAATGTGGAGGTGACGGAGGGTAGATCTGATCGCTCTCCTCCTGTCCTGAAACACCAGGCGGTTGTTATTTTGTTTTATTTATTTATTTATTTATTTATTTATTGGGGAGGGGGGGGGGGATGCACGATCTCTTCAGCTGTTTTATTGTCGCTTGCAGGTCGGGGGGGGGGGAAATGCGAGCCGTGCAGGAATCGCGGTGCGTTGCCAGAAACTGAGGCCGGTCTTGTTAAGTGTCAGTTTAGCAGCGGTTATGTCACTGCGAGTTGTGTTGCAATGAATATATTATGGACGCCGCGAGAATGCAGCTGCTCTCGCTTGGCGTCGGCGTGCATTTCTGCAGTTGCGCCTTCCCTCTTTCTCCCGTTCTCCCTCTTTCTCCCTCATTCTCCCTCGTTCTCCCTCGTTCTCCCTCTTTCTCCTTCGTTCTCCCTCTTTCTCCCCTCGTTCTCCCTCTTTCTCCCTCGTTCACCCTCTTTCTCCCTCGTTCTCACTCTTTCTCCCTCTTTCTCCCCGGTTCTCCCTCGTTTCTCTTTCTCTTTCTTTTTTTTTTGCCAACTCTGTCTTAAAAAAGGGGCTTTTCCGCTTTGATTATCTCTCTCTCTCTCTCTCTCTCTCTCTCGCTCTCTCTCTCTTTCTCAGCCATCTCTCTCTCCCCTCTCTCAACCCTATCTCTCTTCTCTCTCTCCCTCGCTCTCCTCCTCTCTCATCCTCTTCCCTCTCTCCTCTCTCTCTCTCTCTCTCCTCTCTCTCCTCTCTCTCCCTCTCCCTCTCTCTCTCTCCCTCTCTCTCGCTCTCTCTCTCTCTCTCTCTCTCTCTCTCTCTCTCTCTCTTCTCTCTCTCTCTCTCTCTTTTCTCTCTCACCCTATCTCTCTCTCTCTTCTCTCTCTCTCTCTCTCTCTCTCTCTCTCTCTCTCTCTCTCTCTCTCTCTCTCTCTCTCTCTCTCTCTTCTCAGCCATCTCTCTCTCTCCCTCTCTCACCCTATCTCTCTCTCGTTCTTTCTCTCTCACCCCATCTCTCTCGACCTATCTCTCTCTCCCTCTCTCACCCCATCTCTCTCTCTCTCTCTCTCCTCTCTCTCTCTCTCACCCTATCTCTCTCTCTTTCTTTCTCTATCACCCCATCTCTCTCACCCTATCTCTCTCTCACCCTATCTCTCTCACCCTATCTCTCTCACACCCATCTCTCTCACCCTATCTCTCTCTCCCTCTCTCACCCCATCTCTTTTCTCTCTCTTTCTCACCCATCTCTCTCTCCCTCACCCCATCTCGCTTTCTCGTTCTCTCTCTCACCCCATCTCTCTCACCCTATCTCTCTCTCGCTCTCTCACCCCATCTCTCTCTCGTTCTCTCTCTCACCCCAACTCTCTTGCTTGCTCTCTCTCATCCCATCTCTCTCTCTCTCTCTCACATCGTTCTCACATCCCGCTACCCTTCTACCTCTCCTCCCATCTAAAGCTCCCCTTTCTCCTCTATCTCTGCGCCCCCCCCGCCATCTTCATTAGTTCCTTCCTCCCTCTCCTCCGACTTCCTCTTTTCTCTCTCCGTGGTCACCGTCTCGGCTTCTCCCTCCAATCCTCTCCGTGCACTTCCCGTTGCGTCTCCCCCTGCCATTACGACCCTCCTCCTCCTCCTCCCCCCTTTTCTCATTTAGAGACATGATGTGGCTCCAGCTTCTTAAATAGCTCCTGTTGCCTCCGGCTGGTCGAGGCCGCGGCCTGACTCCTGAACAAATGTGAACGCTGAGTGAAACGACCGTGCACGTACATGCACACACACACACACACGCGCACACACACACACACACACACACACACATGCATAAACGCACTCCATCATATCACACAACATCTAAAGGCACACTGTTTTTATAGAGTAATGACGTGGTAAAACAAGTTTTTTCGGGTTGTTTGCTTGTTTTTTTGTCGAAAACAAATTCGCAAAAATTGTAGCCTCAAGTTGTATGTTTGTGTGTGTGTGTGTGTGTGTGTGTGTGTGTAGGGGACACAAATTACATTAAAACTATGCATGGCTCATGTGAGGAATTAGGAATCAGAAACACATGAAATTAAATGAAATGTCATCTCCTCCAGCCCACAGCAGTGCAACACAAAGACAAAAACACATATACAACAACTACAAGAACACGTACAGTCACACCATCACCACATTTTTTTTTAAAATAAATCACTGTCCAGGAGAACGAACGCCAGGATGACTGTCGAACTGCCGGTCTGCTTGGGCTAGCAGTTAGCTTAGCCTGCCCCGCTTCTGTGTCCTGTCAGACCGCCCTCGGTGTTTCCTCTTTGGACGCTGTCCCGAGCAGGGGCCGTGGTCCTAGGCCCACGGGACGTGGCAGACCAGACTCCCCCAGCCGATCCACCACGAGCTCTCCCAGCCAGACACCTTCGACACACCTCCCCGCACTCCACACTACGACACCAAAAATGCCAGGCGAGGCCGCCACCAGACCACCCTCGGTGTTATCGGAACTGCCGGTCTGCATGGGCTAGCTGTTGTGGTTTTATACTGCTGAGGAGACTGGCGGGTAGTCCTTTTTATCAACTTTATTCAGGAACAAAGAACAACACTCGTGCTTGTCCTAACCGACTTCAGTTCTACTTCCGTACATCCGCCTGAGAGCGAGCATATTGGCCTCTAATCATATTACCTATAGTATAGGCACAACCCGTATTACTACGTGTATATGTTCAAACCCATATACTACACTAGCAGTTAGCTTAGCCTGCTCGTCAGACCCACCCTCGGTGTTATCGGAACTGCCGGTCTGCATGGGCTAGCAGTTAGCTTAGCCTGCCCTGCAGCTCCGGGCAGTGCCGGGTTAAGTAATGTTAGATAATTATGCCAGTTACAATGCCAAATATGAGATAAGTTGTATTTATTTATTTATTAAAACTTATTTGACAAAATAAGTTTTGTCAAATGCTGCTCTCTCTCTCTCTCTCTCTCTCTCTCTCTCTCTCTCTCTCTCTCTCTCTCTCCTCTCTCTTTCTCTCTCTCCCCCTCCCTCCCTCTCTCTCTCTCTCTCTCTCTCTCTCTCTCTCTCTCTCATCCTCTCTCTCTCTCTCTCTCTCTCTCTCTCTCTCTCTCTCTCTCTCCTCTCTCTCTCTCTCTTTCCTAATTCCTTTTTCTGTCCCATTCCATGATACATGCAATTTAGCCAGGGTGAAAATCAGTAACAATAATGAATTGCAAAGTCCTTGTAATTTCTCCAGATTACTCCAGAGCTCTTACTTAGCATAACAAATGCCTGCTAATTCTCCTTTTTTCACTCTTTATGTTGTTTTCTCTGGACTTTTTGTAATTAAGTGACCACCGCAGATATATATGCTTACACTCTTAGGACTTTAAAAACCATCCAAAGAATTTCAGATTACTGGAGCCGTATTTTTCACATTTAACGTTGTGAAAGGGCTATATATATATATATATATATATATATATATATATATATATATATATATATATATATATAGTGTTGTTTGTTGTTGTGAATGAGAAAGGGATGACGGAGATAGGAACGGGATAGCTAGGAAAAAGGTTTCTGAAGGATGGAGCGGGGGACAGAAAAGCAATATCATCTCTAGCATTGTTCCTCGTCCTTGGGACAGGAAAAGAAGAAGAATCACAATTTGGTGCAGTTCACCGCTGTGCATTTTTCAACACAGCTGCTCTGCCCATTTCTGTGGAAATGTGCTTCCGGGCTGCGTTTGCTCTTTCCTTCAGGTGTGACCGTGTTATTTTAACATTGCCTTTTTAAAGCGGTGAGAGGAATCAGAGACCGCCAAAGCCAAATGTGGCTATTTCCCGTCTTCTCCACCCCATCCTCCCCTCTGGTATAGTGTGTTGTTTTCACAATGCCACCCACCCCAGCAGCCCTTTTGGTTCTTGAATCAAACCAAAAAGACTAAAAAATCCCGTGGTGTGATTGTGTAACGTGCACGGCTAAATAGACTCGCTAGCCCTTGGCTAACGGGTCGGACCCTTTAGTCGACCGGTTAACGTAGTCGTCTGTGGTGCGGAGACCCGGGTTCGCGTCCCCGGCTGCAGCTGTTTCCGGATGCCCCCCCCCCCCCCAAATTCACTACATTGGTGTCAGAAGTGAGATGTTGAGACCAGGAGGCCATCGGAGGCGCGTGCACCCAGAAGCGTGAGGGAGTTGATATGCTGAATTCCCGAAGGAGGGGGGGGGGGGGTAGTGACCATGGAATACCGACTCGCTGACTCCCCCACCATCAAAACGACATGTGTGTTAGGGTTTATACTGTGTTTATACTCTTGTCTGTGCCCCTGACCAAGGCGTGGCAGAACGAACTGGAGCTGGTCCCCGGGGTGCTGCACGGTGGCGGCTCCCAGCTCCTAGTAGCTACACAGCTAGGATGGTTTACATGCAGATGTTAAATGATTTCCCCACGGGGGATCAATAAACTATCTCATCCAGCCATCCATTATCCAAACCGCCTATCCTGCTCTCAGGGTCGCCGGAGCCCATCCAGCCGTCGTTGGGCAGCAGGCGGGGAGACACCCTGGACAGGCCACCAGCCATCACACAAAAACACACACACACACACACACACACACACACACTAAGCATGTAAGAATTTACACATATGCTTAACTATATGTGCATGCTCGTTTGTGTGTTCATTTGTGAAAGGATATGTTTGGGTTGTGCATCGGCATTTGCATTCCTACATCTGTTTGCAACCAAATGTGTGTGTCTTCCTTGGGGGCGCGCGTGCGTGCGCGCGCGCATGCGCGTGTTTGTTCGCCTGTGGCCGCAGATAATGACGAGCACCTTGCCGTCTGCCTCTCGCTCGCTAGCGAGCAGTCATTAGTCTCGTAGCGGTGACTCCCGTCGGCTCTGCTCCGGCAGAATAACTTCGCTCACATCTCTGCTTTGCTGTCCACCGGGGTGACGTCACCCGCCTTAGCGAGACAAAACGGGCTTGACGGGATATCACCAGTAACCCCCATTTATCCGTTCAAATTCGGCAAATCCGGGCGTCCGGGTAGCGTGGCGGTCTGTTCCGTTCGGTTCGAATCCCCGTGTTACCTCCAGATTGGTCGTGTCTGCGGGGGGGGGGGGGGATGTGGGTACGCGTCCTGGTCGCTGCACTAGCGCCTCCTCTGGTCGGTCGGGGGCACCTGTTCGGGGGGGGGGCAGCGTGACCCTCCCACGCGCTACGTCCCCCTGGCGAAACTCCTCACTGTCAGGTGAAAATAAATGTCTGGCGACTCCACACGTATCAGAGGAGGGATGTGGTAGTCTGCAGCCCCCCCCCCACCCCCCTCCTGAGTGGCAGAGGGGGTGGAGCAGCGACTTGGACTGCTCGGAAAAGTGATTAATTGGCTACGAGTCCTCCAACCCATACGACCACATAGGTCGTATACCCTCTCATACAGTGTTTCTCAACCTGGTCCTCAAGGACCCCCTATCCAGCAGATTTTCATTGTAACCCTGCATAGGGAGCCCTGCTTGTACTTACTCGACCAATCATCTCGCAGCACTTAATTATGCAAAGTGTGCAACGTCTGACAAAATTCATTGCTGATTGGTTGAAGAACTACAAACAGGTACCTATTCAGGGTTGCAAAGACAATATGCAGGATAGGTGTTCCTTGAGGACTGGGTTGAGAAACACTGCCCTAGTACAACCCACAGTAGCGTTCCTAAATCAGCGCCCCTACCGGCGGCAGGAGATATGCCACAAACACTTTTTCGCCTCTGTGCATTGTGGGCTTTTATCTACTTGTTGGCATCCTTTTTTACAACGCCTCATAGACAGGCTAATAAAGGTACGGAGTCAGTAAATAGTGATACAAACATTTTGAGAACAACAGAATATGTAGTCGGTGCGCTTTTGTGTTATTTCACCATCTAGTATAGTAACTAAGATTGCTATTGGCAGCACGGCCGCTAGAGGTCGCTTAAGTTTAAAACGTAATTATAGGTCGTAATAAGCTGCTCGTACGGGTCGTTTTTTGGTTGAGGGCAGTCTCACCCCCTTCGGGACGCTGCAGCTGAAATGCCAGTGAAAATAATGCCGAGAGTGGCGTGGACGAGGACTTCTCTCATCAGCCATGTTGATTTTATTTTATTTTATTTTTTTCTAATTTATCATGAATCCGTAACTCTGCACTTCCATTTAAGGGACAGTCTATGTTGAGTGCGTATTTCTGTTAACTTGTCAGCCACTTTAATCACATCCCCAACAGCTGTTGACCCACTGTCGAGGGACCCCCCGTCTGACACCCCTCTGACAGCTATGCTAACTCATTAGCATTATTTCCCGCGAACAGCATCGCCCGGAGACATGATTGACACCGTAGTTTGTAACCCGCGTCAACTGGTCTGTCAGCACAGCGGGGCAGCTGATTGACATCCTTTTTTTCCCCCCCTACATTTCAATGTTTTGCAAGACAAATATGTGCATTTGCATCCAATCCGCGGTGTGTCCCGAGACAAACCCTCTTTTCTCATTTGGACCCTCCGGAGCAAATCTATCCAAAGGCGGCTTATGCAAACTGTTTATTGATTTATTTGTTTGTTTTCAATTTGCAGCGTCGCGTTGCTGACAAACAGGACGCGAGCAACGCTTAGATAAATATATAGTTGTCCGAGTGCAAAGTTACAATGAATGACAACACATTCCCATTAAATCCTGCGGCGCTGCAGGCTAACTACATAACCTAATAATCCATGCATCGACCGGTGTCTTTCCTTATGTACACAGATTGCATTTCCTTATATTTTTTTCCATTATTTCCTCCAGTTCCCCTTATTTGCTGTTTATATTCCCCCCAGTTGAACCGCTTTTCTTCGTAGATCATCACCACCCATGCATTATTTGTCGCTACACCAGCTGCTGCAGTGGTACCAGCTTTAGAAAAGATGCTATATTAGTTTGTGCAGTTGGGCTCATATATTGTGTTGAGATGCCGAAGCTGTTGCCACAGAAGGGACATCTGACTCTGGCGTTGTTGTCAGGGTATTCCGGGCCTTTCCTGAGAATTAGTGTTGGCATTTAGAGAGTTTTCCTCTAGAACAGGGGTGTCAAACTCCAGGCTTCGAGGGCCGCGGTGTCTCCAGGTATTTGTTGCAACCGTGCACTACACCACCTGATTTAACTAGTTAGCTCACCTCCTGGATCAAGGAGGGGAAGGAACTAGCTTAATCAGGTGGTGTAGTGCACGCTTGCAACAAATACCTGCAGACACTGCGGCCCTCGAGGCCTGGAGTTTGACACCCCTGCTCTAGAAGATGACAGCCACCATTTAAAAATGACATTTGGCCTTACACAATAAGGTCACAAAAAATAAGGCCCGGGGTAGTACAACGTCGGTGGGTCGTCCCGGGTCGTCCTCTGTGTGGAGTTTGCATGTTCTCCCTGTGTCTGCGTGGGTGCTCCGGTTTCCTCCCACTGTCCAAAGACCTGCCGGTTCGGTGAATCGGCCATATTAAATTGTCCCTAGGTGTGAATGTGTGTGTTGACCCGGTGACGGTCTGGCGGCCTGTCCAGGGTGTCTCCCCACCTGCCGCCCAATGACTGCTGGGATAGTCCCCAGCATCCCGTGACCCTCAGACCAAGACAAGCGGTTTGGATAACGGATGGATTTTTCAATAACGAAACGTACATTTTCACCTTGCCATCTAACCTTGGTGTTAAAATAGCTCCTGTTGTCACGGTTGAATATTAAACGGTGGCACGGATTAGTCCCCGACGTGGCAGATAAAGCTACTTTCTCTGCAGCTGCTTTACTTCCAACTGAAAAATGCTCAGTAAAATGGCCACTGTGACATCTGAGACTATGCTTCGGGCGAATTCACCTCCACTTCAGTCAATACTCCTTTGTTATGTGCCCGGCAGGGGGTGAGTGCTTGTCGTGTGTGTGTTTTTCTTCCCTTCTGCTTTTCTTTATCTCCCCCCTCCAACGGTTTCTCTGCCGGTGATGACAACATGACTGGTTTCCACCTCTGCAGCCCGGTCGTGCTGCTCGCTGGTTGCCTTGGACTTCAAACTGGCCGATCATCCTTCAGGGCCCCTCGATAAAAGGAGCATGCCGTAAGACTTCTCTCCCCCATCTTCCCCCTGCTGTTAACCTGCCTGAGCTGTGCCGCACTGTTTGAGCACACTTGTTAAGAATACCAAAGAAGGGTGAGTCAGTTCATCTGGATGCGACATTTATTGAGAGGAGTGTTTCATCACTCATCTAAGTGACCTCTCCAGTCTCAGCTGACTGCAGGTGTCCCCACCCTTATAAACAATACAGCTGCATAACGACCGAAACCAACGACCAGTTTCTTATGCAAGTAGGTGTGACCATTATCTGGAGTTTCGATGGCCATGTGTACAGAGGATCTGGGAATGGTTGCAATCACAGCATTGTAAGATGGTGACAGATGTATTCTTCGGCCCGTCCTCGGTTCAGGGGTGGTTGTTCCCTCTTCACATAGATGGTCCCTTTCACTCCCCTTTCAAACCAGAGTTTCCCCCCCTATCAAGGATGTGCACATCCTCATCCTAGAAAGAGTGGCCGCCGGCCTGAAGATGGGTGTAGGCTGTGGAGTCCTGGCCTGATGCGTTAGGGCCCAGACACACGAAACCGACTAGAGGCGACGAAGGCCGGCTGTTAACAGCGGCCTTCGTCGCCTGGCGTCGGGGCCAAAAAGTAGCACTTGAACACACCGCAAGGACTACAGCTGACAGCCAACTGGCAGGTGCATTCTCCACTGAGTCACTAGACTGAACAGCCAATCAGAGTGATCTCTCTTGCTGACGGGCTCCGCCGATTCAACATGCTGAATCAGCCGAAAAGCTGCCGACAAGGGTCCAGCTAGTGCCGGTGGTGCGGGACACACTGCACACACTAGTGTCACAGACGCTTACCGACGGCCCCAACATTGGCTGATTGCCAACCCGTCGGGCCGGTGTGTCAGGGCCCTTAGCTCTTCTGTGCTGTGCCATCCTCTTGGCGAGCGTCTGTTTGGTTTTCCTGATGTAGAAGTCACGGCAATCCTCCTGGCACTTAACAGCGTGCACTACATTTCTCTGTTTGTGTAGGGGGACCCGATCCTTGGGTGGACCAGTTTCTGGCACACGGTGTTTTTGGGGTTTCAAAGCAACTGAGACACAGTGTTTTGGAAAATATGCGTCTCAGCTTCTCGGACACTCCCACCACTTACGGAATCGCCACTGGTTTACGCTGAGACAGCTGGTGTCCTTCTCCTCCCTTCGATCGGCTGGTGCACTGTTTGAGCGTCTTCCTGGCTTTGGCAACCACCCAGTCAGGATAACCACACTTAACCAGGGCCTGTTTAATGTGGGATGTCTCCCCTTCCCCCGCCGCTGTGTCGGCGGGGACGCTGTCAGCTCAGTGGTCCAGAGTCCTGATGACTCCTAGCTTGTGTTCCTTAAGTACTGATCAGTGTGTTGGTTTACACTAAACATCAACAATCAAATGTCTCCATCACCAGTTGCAACTTCACAGTGTAAGAAGGCTAACCTGTCATGTCCCACATCCTCCCCGGTGGACTTGATGAGGCGTCCACACAGTTAATGTGGTACGTACTGAGATTTAGTTTTAATCCAAGTGTCAATCAGAAACCTTAACCAATGGCTAGGTGGTGTCTCTGGGTAGGACATCAAAGTCCTCTTTTCCACTTCCTGCTGGTTCAGAATAAAAGAAAAATGTATGTGGGGGGAGGTGAACGATGATAGGTGAGTCGGGGTACCCTTTTACACTTTTCACACACATAGATAAGTTGTTTTCCCAGAGACACTCGGATTACTGGTTGGTTGCCACCTCTATGTTTTGTTGAAGTTATTACTATTATTATTTTTAAGCAAATTAGGTCTTTTGTTTATGTTTTGTTTTCGGAGGTAGCGATGAGTCAGGCCTAGTTTCGCTGTATTGGTTTGTTTGTTTGTTTGGCACGACCATTTTCTTCTCCATCCTCCCCCCACATTTTGAGAACCGTTGCTTTCATTGCAAGTATATAAAGTATTATTATTCTTTTTCACTTCTGCTCTGACTCAGTCAATTTAGTTGGTTATCGTGTTATTGTCTCCGTTTCCCCCAGAGTCACAAAGAGGATGTAATAATAACGTGTCAATAACTTCATTTTATCAAAGGGGGGGGTACTGCATATGTAATCCAGCTAGGAGAGGATGGAGAAGAAAATGGTCGTGCCAAACAAACAAAACCAATACAGCGAAACTAGGCTTGACTCATCTCTACCTCCGAAAACAAAACACAAACAAAAGACCTAATTTGCTTATCTAAAAATAATAGTAATAACTTCAACAAAACATAGAGGCGGCAACCAACCAGTAATCCGAGTGTCTCTGGAAAAAAAAAATCTATGTGCGTGAAAAGTGTAAAAGGGTACCCCGACTCACCTATCGTCTCCCTCCCACCACATACCTTTGCATTTTATTCTGAGCCTGGAAGAAGTGGAAAAGAGGGCTCTGATGTCCTACCCAGAGACACCACCTAGCCATTGGTTAAGGTTTCTGATTGACACCTGGGTTAAAACTAAATCTCAGTACGTACCACATTAACTGTGTGGACACCTCATTAAGTCCACCGGGGAGGATGTGGGACATGACAGGTTAGCCTTCTTACACTGTGAAGATGCAACCGGTGATGAGGACATTTGATTGTTGATGTTTAGTGTAAACCAACACACTGATCAGTACTTAAGGAGCACAAGCTAGGAGTCGTCAGGACACTGGACCACCGAGCTGACAGCGTCCCCGCCGACACAGCGGCGGGGGCAGGGGAGAAACCCCACATTAAACAGGCCCTGGTTTGTCAAAGCCTGGAAGATGCTGAAAAACGGTGCACCAGCCCATTGAAGAGATGAGAAGGACAACAGCTGTCTCAGCCCTGTGATGGCCTGGCGGCCTGTCCGGGGTGTCTCCCCGCCTGCCGCCCAGTGACTGCTGGGATAGGCTCCAGCGACCCTGACAGCAGGATAAGCGGTTTGCATAATGGATGTATTTGGTTTTGATTCGATGGCTCATGGGCCATGTCAGTATTCTCAAGTTTGAATGAACAGTCGATTCTTTCCTTCATCGCCTGTTTACAAGATCTCGTTTCTTCCCTGTGAGCTCAAACTGCGCTGTCTGTCAGGTAGTATAAAAGTATAGGCATGTTGTGTGTAATAGCATACTGCAGAGGGATGAGAGCAGCTTACCAGACAAGAGGTACCAAATTAGTGTTATTGTCAGAACCGGAACACGATGCTAGGATTGTTTGATATATTGACAACCGCGCGACTCAACCCTGCCAGATATCATCGGCAGGGCACTAAAAAAGACCCTGCGTCAGTACTTATCTTCCATCGCTCCCTTGTTTACCAGATAAAACGGTAAAGCAGTAGTATCTGCCACACTGAGGACTGATCCGTGCCACCATTCCACATTCAACTGTGACAACGGGGGCTATTTAAAGACCAAAATAAACAGACAACTAAATGAAGTGCGCACAAATGTGCCTTTCAAAGAATCTGCCCACACGTCAGTCAAGGTAACCCAGATACTGGATGTGGTTCTGCTTGACCTCGGGTTCGCGCTATTTCTAATGCACGCAACTTCAATGCAGACCAGTCCCTGACATCAATGTCCTGATGCACAAACAGATTTATTGTTAACACAGCAATGCATGAAGGGGTTGACATCCACCCCCTGTCAATTCTAAAAATACGATAAGATGAGCTAGCATAAGATGCACTTTATTAAATACATATTCTGCATTTAACCCATCCTATTGTGTAGGAGCAGTGGGCAGCTGCAGCGCCCGGGGACCAACCGCGGTTCTTCTTTCCACTGCCTTGCTCAGGGGCACAGGCAGGGGTATTAACCCTAGCATGCAGGTCGTTTTGATGATGGGAGGAAACCGGAGCACCCGGGAGGAAACCGCAGCAGAAACAGGGAGAACATGCGAGCGCCACAGAGAACGGATCTGGGACGTCCTGGGGTTCGAACCCAGGACCTTCTTGCTGTGAGGCAAGAGTGCTAACCACTGGGCCACCGTGCCGTCCCCAAATCACAGATGTCCTCATGTTTTTACGATGTGATGGAATATGAGGAATGTGGAAAATGAATCTCATGTCAGAGAGCATCCTGAATACCTACAGAAATGGCGCTCAATAGTCTTTCAGTCATTGAATGTGGCACAACACAAGTACATTTTCAGAGGTTAAAAGGAGTAGGTCAAGAATCCCCCCAAAGCTCTCACATCCGATTATAAAGGTTATTTGTTGGCCCGTTCTCATTTGTGGTGAATATTTTCCCATCACCCCCACTAATGAGGAATATAGTCAAGTAACTGCACAAGCTTTCTTATGGCGAACGCCTCCAGACTGTTCAAAAAAACCATAGGACTGCTCACACATTCAGACCTCTGTATCTCGGGACACCAGGTGGCATGGCGGTCTATTCTGTTGCCTGCTAGCAGAGGGATCGCCGGCTCGAATCCCTGTGTTACCTCCGACTTGGTCGGACGTTCCTACAGACACAATTGGCCATGTCTGCGGGTGGGGAGGCCGGATGTGGGGATGTGTCCTGGTCGCTGCACTAGCGCCTCCTCTGGTTGGTTGGGGTGCCTGTTCCGAGTGGGGGGGGACTGGGGAGAATAATAATCATTACATTTATATAGCACTTTTCTAGACACCCAAAGCAATAGCGTGACCCTCCCACGCGTTACCTCCCCCTGGTGAAACTCCTCACTGTCAGGTGAAAAGAAATGGCTGGCGACTCCCCATGTATCGGCGGGAGCATGTGGTAGTCTGCAGCGCTCCCCGGGGCGGCAAAGGGGTTGGCTCATAAAATAGACTAATCTGCCAAGCACAATTGGGGAGAAAGAGGGAGAAAAAAAACCAAACTCTGTATCTCAACTTGACAGCACATCCATCCATCCATCATCCAACCCGCTTATCCTGCTCTCAGGGTCTCGGGGATGCTGGAGCCTATCCCAGTAGTTACTGGGCGACAGGTGGGGATACAACCCGACAGGCCGCTGGGCCATCACAGGGCCAGAAGCCTGGCACTCAATCAACCCTAATTCCTTGTCAGGGGGGCAGATCCATCCATCCATCCATCCATCCATTATCCAAGCCGCTTATTCTGCTCTCTAGTCTTTAATCATCTGTTTGCAGACGTTGAAAGCGACCGCTCAGTCTGCTCAAATCCCAATATTTAGACAAAGAAGTTAATTCTACACGCCTGTCTGATTGGCCAAATAAGCCGCTCCTGATTCTCCCTGCCTTTAAAGCAATGCCATGACTGTGTCCCACTTAACACAGTTAACGTTTAGCCTCTGCAAAGTAGACCAGGACAAAAACCACCAAACGCACATAAAAGCTCTCGACACGCACACGTCATTCTGTCTTGGTTGATATAAATGCTGGATTGCAGCTAATTTAAAGCCACACAATTTGTTTTATTTTTCACTAAAATTATATCCTGGATTTCTGGATGAATGTCCAAAAGGAGATTAAACAGGTTTGGGATATGAAATTCAATCTATATCCAGCACTTTTGTTTATACTGGGCATACTACCTGGTAATATGACCGATAGTGTCTTAAATTCCTTGTTGAAAATTCTGCTTTTAATAGCAAAATAAATCCATAAAAAATAAAAAAATATAACAGTTTCCTAGTTCAAGCCGCTGCCCCCAGCATAACTCAATGGAGAGACAAGGTAGAAAGTGTCTTAATCATGAAGACAATGTAGAAAGTGTCTTCATCATGAAGACAAGGTAGAAAGTGTCTTCATCATGGAGACAAGGTAAAAAGTGTCTTCATCATGGAGACAAGGTAGAAAGTGTCTTCATCATGGAGACAAGGTAGAAAGTGTCTTCATCATGGAGACAAGATAAAAAAGTGTCTTCATCATGGAGACAAGGTAGAAAGTGTCTTTATCATGGAGACAAGGTAGAAAGTGTCTTCATCATGGAGACAAGGTAAAAAGTGTCTTCATCCTGGAGACAAGGTAGAAAGTGTCTTCATCATGGAGACAAGGTAGAAAGTGTCTTCATCATGGAGACAAGGTAGAAAGTGTCTTCATCATGGAGACAAGGTAAAAAGTGTCTTCATCATGAAGACAAGGTAGAAATTGTCTTCATCATGAAGACAAGGTAGAAAGTGTCTTCATCATGAAGACAAGGTAGAAAGTGTCTTCATCATGAAGACAATGTAGAAAGTGTCTTCATCATGAAGACAAGGTAGAAAGTGTCTTCATCATGAAGACAATGTAGAAAGTGTCTTCATCATGAAGACAAGGTAGAACGTGTCTTCATCATGGAGACAAGGTAGAAAGTGTCTTCATCATGGAGACAAGGTAGAAAGTGTCTTCATCATGGAGACAAGATAAAAAGTGTCTTCATCATGGAGACAAGGTAGAAAGTGTCTTCATCATGGAGACAAGATAAAAAAGTGTCTTCATCATGGAGACAAGGTAGAAAGTGTTTTCATCATGGAGACGAGGTAGAAAGTATTTTCATCATGAAGACGAGGTAGAAAGTGTCTTCATCATGGAGACAAGGTAGAAAGTGTCTTCATCATGGAGAAAACTACTACAGCTGAAAACAGACAGGTTTGCTGAAAGATGCTCACCATTAATACAGGCAATGATAGGACTTTAGTCACCTCCTTTTTTATTGTATTTATTTGTATTTTTAGTCCTATTGCACTTGTTTCTTGCCGTCCCCCCCGCCCCAGGTGTAAGCCTGTGCTGTACATGTGTATGTACTATGTAAATTATAGTTAAAACAAGTGTATTTGTATACGTATCTCCTTCCAGTTATAAGTTCTTTGTGTTGTGTTGAATAAATATGCGTCGAATAAAAAATCAGTTAAAATAAATAAAATAAAATAAATAAATGAGCTTAAAGGACACCATATGCTATCAATGTCGGTATCGTTAAACACCTTCCACGTGAGCGGCAAAGTGGACTTAATCAGATCCGTGAAAACATAAATGAAGTGTGTACTGGTAAGGTAGGCAGCTGTCACCCTGCAGGTGGAGATTAGCACCTTAACAGATGCCAGGTATTTCCGAGATTAGCCGGAAAACGTGAGCCTCGTGCTGATTGCTCAGATGTCAGCTGGTATTCCCTGACAGCCCTGCATGCGTCGTCTGGAGAAGTTGCACTTCTGCTTCTGCGATTCGTGGGGGGGGAGAAAAAAGGATGTCGTTTCTCAAGGATATATTTTGTATGTGCATTCATCACCACAGAGGTTACAGAGCACACAATAATCCCTTTCACAACATTTGTGCCAATCAAAAAGCTGCCCAATATACCCATTGTTGTCTGCCATGTCTGCCGGGGTAGTCCAACCTTGGGGGTCGTCCCGGGTCATCCTCTGTGTGGAGTTTGCATGTTCTCCCCGTGCCTGTTTGGGTTTCCTCCCACAGTCCAAACACATGTAGGTCAGATGAATCGGCCGTACTAAATTGTCCCCTAGGGGTGAATGTGTCGGCCCTGTGATGGACTGGTGGCCTGTCTCCAGGGTTTCTCCCCGCCTACCGCCCAATGGCTGCTGGGATAGGCTCCAGCATCCCGCCACCCTGAGAGCAGGATAAGTGGCTCGGATAATGAATGGATGGATGTCTGCCATTTGCCCTTGAGCACTTACAAAATCAGCAGTTGAGAGTTAAATGCAACATTTTCCAAGTTGTCTACACTCTATTTTTATGAAATAGTGCTAAGTAGAACACAATGTCAGCTTGGTTTGGCAAATATGGACTTGTTTGCAGGTATCTATTGAACAAAAATATGTCTAGTTTGTTAAGTAGCCTGGATATATGTCATTTTTTATGTAGAAGGTTTTGTGCAATCTGGAAACGAAGTGAATTTCCATCACTCACTGCACTGATCCTGGGTCTGCCTGACACGTCCCTTTAAAATGTAGGTCAAGTTCAACTGTGTTTGCATGCGTATTTGAATACAATGGAATTTCTGTGCTCGGGCTCTCTCTCTCTCTCTCTGCCTTAACACAAAATTACACAAGGGCACAGCAACCCCCCCCCAGAAAAGAAAATACAGACCCACATGGACTATGTACACAGAATCCATACATTATATACACAATATATCCGAATCAGGAATCAGAAACACTTTAATTGCCAATTTGTTTCATGCACTGGCGCACATGAAACGAAACGAAACATTGTTTCCCCCCGGCCCACAGCAGTGCAACACAAAGACAAAAACACGTATCGAACAACTACAAGAAGTACAAGGATCCAAACTAACACATATAACCCCCCCCCAAAAAAAAAATGAAATAAAATTACTGTCCAGGGGAACAAACGCCAGCTAGGATGACTGTCGGAACTGTCGGCCGGCATGGGATGTCAGTTAGCTTAGCCTGCCCCCTTCCGCGTCCTGTCAGACGTGTGTATATATACCTGTCAAACATACAGAGAAGTACAGGATAACACAACAATGTGAGGTGCAGATGGGTTTGTCAGCTGTTCAGCAACCTGACAGCCTGTTGAGAGAAGCTGTTACTGAGACGGGTGGTGTGTGATGTGATGCTCCGCTAATGCTTTTTAGATGGAGGAAGCCAGCGCAGAACATGAGTGGCGGGGCTGGTGTCCTTGACGGTGCTTCAGGCCTTTCTTTTGCAGTGAGTGCTGTAAATATTATGGAGTTGTGGTCGTTCCACGTCAATGACTCTTGCTGCTGTCTTTAGAAGAAGAGAAGACAGAGGAAGAAAGCCACTTCATTTGACATTTTATTCTCGCAGTGAATTATTTTCTTACAATGGATGTGTCTTCTCCATTTAACCCATCCTATTGTACAGCAGCAGTGGGCAGCTGCAGCGTCCGGGGACCAACTTCAGTTCTTCTTTCTGTTGCATTGCTCAGGGGCACAGACAGGAGTACTCCCCCTAACATGCATGCCTTTTAGATGGTGGGAGGAAACCGGAGCACCCGCAGGAAACCCACGCAGACACGGGGAGGACATGCAAACTCCACACAGAAAGGACCTGGGACGGCCTGGGGTTCGAACCCGGGACGTCTTTGCTGTGAGGCAACAGTGTTAACCACTGGGCCACAGTGCTGCCCAGTAGTTTACAGTCTTTTGAAGCAGTCTGCAGACCTGAGCAGTCAGGTTGCCAAACCACACTGATACAGCCTGTCAAAACACGCTCCATGGTACTGCCATAGAAGTTCATACGAGTTTTGGTACGCATGCCAAATCTCTTGAGGCGCCTCAGAAAATAAGATCTCTGCTGTGCCTTCTTCAGGATGCAGTTGGTGTTGAGAGACCATGTGAGGGTGTCTGTGATGTGTAAACCAAGAAATCTAAAACTCTCCACAATTTCAACATATGACCCATTGATGGAAACAGGAATGTGAATTTCTCTGATCTTTCTGAAGTCAACAATGCTTACTCTTGTCTTATTGGCATTTAGAGAAACGTTGTTATCATGGCACCATATGGTTAAATCTTCCACTTCACTGTGGTGATGACAGGGCCTATAGAAGGGAAGTGGAAGTTTAATGATTTAATGCAAATTTAATGCAAAATAAATGATGCTGTTGTCATATTTAGCGACACAGTCATGTGTGAACATACTGTACAGTAGGGGACTGAGACAGAAGCCCTGAGGTACGCCGGTCCTAAGAACGAATATAGATGAGTATATTTTACCTATTCTCACATTCTGGGGCCCGCGGGTCAGGAAATGAAATAGCCAATCAAATAGCCCAGACCAAGACCACCGAGTTTCAACACCAGCCTGAATGTATTAAAAATAGAGCTGTAATCAATAAACAATCTTCTGACAGGTATTTTTTTCAAGGTGTACTAAAGCTGTATGCAAGTGAGATAGCGCCATCTACAGATCTGTTGGAACAGTAGCCAAACTGTAATGGGTCAAAGGTAAGAGGAATGTTACATTTTATACATTATAGGTTACATTTTATATTGCAGCACAGGTTTGACTATTTAACAGAACAACATTATAATGGTGATAAAGGTGCACAGTTGAAACGTTATGGAAATCACGATTATTCAGTCCTGAGTAAGCCAAATATTGCATAAAATGACTTGGGTGTTGCGGAGGAGAAAAGGGGTCTGGGCCCGTGTCCCTTTTTGCATTTAATGATAGCAATCTGTTCCTGGATGTGAATCAACTGATATGATTACAAAAGGACAACAGACTTCTTTGTAAGACTGCTGCAAAAACGGATTCTTCTTCTTTTTTCTTTTTTTTTCTCTGTGGCAAGCGCAGTTAATAACCTCCACTTCACTTAAACCTCCGAGCACCTTGCTTTGAGATCGTACCTACTTCACTTAATGGACTTTTAGCTTGACGCTGCCGGTTACGATCCTCCATAAACTACCTGAAAACTTTGATTGAATTTCCTCCTCACCCATCGACGTTCCATCAGGAAATCAACTTGCCATGTTAATGCAATTCTGGGACATTCGCGGATCTTTATGTCCGTGCAAGGGAGACAAAAACTGCTGAGCAATTGAAAGTTGGTTTTTTTTTTCTCTCTCTTTTTTTTCCAAAACACAACTTAGGGCCCGTCCAGCCGTCTGTCTGAGGGACAATTTCCAATTTGCATTACTGCAATATTTCAAATGGGGCCTTTGCAGCAACGCACCCCGTTGTTAATTTCCCATCTCTCACAGTGTTGCATGTACGGCTCGGTCCAAGTGGATGATGGCACTCCGCACTACCGGACCTCTCAGCATGAGAGGGAACAGTGTATTGTTGAGCGACACTTTAAAGTGTTCGAAATATCAAGCGTACATCAAAACTTGAGTCTCCTCTTGATCACTGCACCCCCCCTCCCCGCCCTCCGCATGTTCCCATCTTCTAGAGGATTCTAGGGGGGTCCACTGAGACATGAAAGAGCGCCATCATCCTCTCTGCTCTTCTGAAGGGGATCTCTCAACACAGCTGATTACTCTGCCATCTTATTCCTGATTAGCTCCGGACGTTTACATATGGCATTCAATCAGATGACTTGTGGATGTCCAGGACGCTATGATGTAATGCGGACCACAGTGAGATAAAACTTTGTAATGGGGGGAGGGGGGTCGCTGGTTCAAATCCCCGTGTTACTTCCGGGTTGATCGGACGTCCCTACAGACACAATTGGACGTGTCTGCGGGTGGGAAGCTGGATGTGAGTATGTGTCGCTGCACTAGCGCCTCCTCTGGTCAGTAGGGGTGCCTTTTCGGGGGGGGGGGGGGCTGGGGGGGGGATAGCGTGCTCCTCCCACTCGCTACGTTCCTCTGGCAATTCAGTGCAGCGGATTCACCTGACCTACATGTCTTTAAAGTGTGGGAGGAAACCGGGGCACCCGGGGGGAAACCCACACAGACACGGGGAGAACACACAAACTCCACACAGAGGACGACCCGGGACGACCCCCAAGGTTGGTTGACCCCGTGACTCGAACCCAGGACCTTCTTGCTGTGAAGCTACCGCGCTGCACCATCCGTGTTAGTGTTCCGGTAAAATGCAAAGGGGAGGGGGCCGTCCGGGTAGCGTGGTAGTCTATTCCCTTGCCTACCAACACGGGGATCGCCAGTTCGAATCCCTGTCTTACCTCCGGCTTTGTCGGGCGTCCCTACAGACACAATGGGCCGTGTCTGCGGATGGGAAGCCGGATGCGAGTATGTGTCCTGGTCACTGCACTAGCGCCCTCCTCTGGTCGGTCGGGACGCCTGTTCGAGGGGAATAGCGTGATCCTTCCACGGGCTGGTGAAACTCCTCACTGTCAGGTGAAAAGAAGCGGCTGGTGACTCCACATGTATGGGAGGAGGCACGTGGTAGTCTGCAGCCCTCCCCGGATCAGCAGAGGGGGTGGAGCAGCGGGCGGGACGACTCGGAAGAGTGGCGTGATTGGCCAGATACAATTGGGGGGGGGGATGATAAATAAATAAATAAATAAAACCTTTGTGATGGAATCGGCCAAGTCTGTAAGATGGGGTCATTTTGAAAGTCCAGTTTGCTGTGGGCTCCCAAATACTCAGAATTCTGGCCGCAGCTGATGCAAGCCTGGTGTAAAGGAAACCGGTCGAAAGTTCGATTTCCTCACCTGGATTGTTGAGCGTGCGTAAACCCACTTGCACGATTGTGGTTACGAGAGTGATGGCTGGGGGCAAAAAGAGAGGAAGAGGAGTTTCAGTTGAGTCCCCTTCACACTCCACCTCCATTCATGAAAACCAACACCATCTCATCTCATCTCTAATGACAAGGGCACTAGTTTTGTTTCTTCCTCGCCGCTGATTGGATAACTGGCAAAAACACCTCATGTCGTGCATGCATATATGATATGCATGATATCATCTTTAAATCCCTAATCTGAGCAAATTGAAAGTGAAATTATCCCCCCCCCCTACGTAGAGAAGGATTCGATGCCGCGTGCAGCGAGACGCCGCTCGTCCAATTGGAATCAGGTATCAAACGCAGTCGTCGTAATGGGGCCCATCTGCAGCCCTGCAGGAGCGACTCTGTGAGCATCCGACGTGCGCTCGAATGATCCCTTTACGTCGCTCCGCCGTGCGATTAAATCCACACAATGACGTCTTCCTCCTCACCCGCGAGACTCGCGGAGAGAAAGAGGGAAATGCGAGACGTGTGTAATTTTAGCGACTTGGCAACGTGAAAATAAAATAAAGATAGAAGCGGCGCACGTTTCCCAAATGACTGGAGGGTGTCGCCGGGAGACACGTGCGGGAGCTGCGCTGATGTTCTGTCAGCTGACTGACACACTTTTTATTTTTTTGCGTTGTTCCCTCTTATTTTTCACCCCAACTGTACTTGGCCAATTGCCCCGGTCGCTGCTCCGCCCCCTCTGCTGATCCGGGGAGGGCTGCAGACTACCACACGCCTCCTCCCATACATGTGGAGTCGCCAGCCGCTTCTTTTCACCTGACAGTGAGGAGTTTCACCAGGGGGGCGTAGCGCGTGTGAGGGTCACGCTGTTCCCCCTTCCCTCCCCAAACAGGCACCCCGACCGACCAGAGGAGGCGCTAGTGCAGCGACCAGGACACATGCCCCCATCCGGCTTCCCACCCGCAGACTCGGCCAGTTGTGTCTGTAGGGACCAAGCCGGAAGTAACACGGGGGATTCGAGTCGGCGATCCCCGTGTTGGTAGGCAACGGAATAGACCGCTACACTATCAGGACGCACGTGGTAGACTTTTACCAAAAGCAACGATATGAGTGAAGCAGGTCGTTAGCTTAATTGTTTTTTTTTGTTTTTTTTTTCACGTTACGACTAACAACAAATTGTCTAAAAGTGTTCAATACACACATGCACATATTGTTTCTAGGTGCTAAGTTTGATGAGCTTCAGCTATATTCAGGATAAACACAAACCCCTCCCCTCCAAAAAAACAATAACTTCCTTGTATTAGAATTTGTTTAGCTCATCTAAGGTATTTCAAGACTTTGCAGGCACCCCAACCGACCAGAGGAGGCGCTAGTGCAGCAACCAGGACACAACCCCTATCCGGCTTCCCACCCGCAGACACGGCCAGTTGTGTCTGTAGGGACGCCCGACCAAGCCGGAGGTAACACGGGGATTCGAACCGGCGATCCCCGTGTTGGCAGGCAACGGAATAGACCGCCACGCCACCCGGACGTCCTCGCTGCAGGATTTCTGGGTAAGCCCTTATTGAGACCAATTTAAGTCTACATAAAAAGTTTACCCGTGACACAAGACGAGGTCAGTTGTTGAATATATCAGGCCTCGTGCAGAAATGCTCCCACGGGCTACTGAATGCTCATCTCGACCTCCTCAAAAAAATAAAATAAAATAAATAAAAACACCATCTGGATGTTCCACACATCCACTGATTATTGTGAAACGAACTTGTCCCATTGCTGAGATCAGATTCGCATCAGTGCAGCTACTCAGCTAATTTCTATTCAACTGCGTCGTTCTACTCTAACAAGCAGGACGTCTCATCGTTAGTAAGTAAAATGTCAAATTTTAACTTTATCGAATTAGAACTGAATTGGTTTGTTTACATTCATTTGATGACTTGTAACTGGGTAAAAAATGAAGATCGGCTGACAAACTCATCGATACTAACGAGCATCTGCGATGCCCCTCGAACGAGCGTCTTTACAGAAAGTAGACCCTCTACCGATCAATCCGCCGACTGATTTGATTTGTCTTTATTTGCCCCAGAACTGTTCTGCGTGGGACGATCTCTAAAATGAATCGCACCAGAGTAACATAACTGGCAGGGATGGACAAAACGCTTTGAGTTGAGGACACCGCCCACACGATGCGTTAAAAGGATGATGTTTAACTGGACCACGCCCCTGATATTCATTATTCTACCTACTAACTCACACAGCACTGTCCAGATATAACTATGGATCATGTGACTTACTTCTCATCAATGCATTCGTTCTAATCATCATCATCATCATCATCATCAGTGGTCACTTGGGGTCGAGTATGACGGTCCTCCCTCTGGGTCCCTCTGGGTCCTCAGGTGGGTGTAGAGGCTGATCTTGGAGCAACATAAAGGTGACAGCTTTTTACGTGGAGTGGCTGATGCTCCTGCAGCCGCCACACAGCCCTTGGCAGGAGGTGGCCAGAGTCCAGTGGCATGGAGAACCAAGACGATTGGGGACCACCCTCTGTTGCAGCCTTCATCCACCTTCACTGATGTTGTGACCTGGAGACGTCTTCCACCAGTTGCGCCGTTGAGGTCTTTGTTGGATCGCGCTTCGTCCGGAACCTCCATCTTGACCTGTCGGCCTTGGGTGACCCCACCAGGAGCCAAGATCCAGACGGCATAGCTCTTGAGATCATTGGTACACACAAGCTTCTCCACCATGATAAGGTGGTGATCCAGGAGAAGTGTGGTTGCTAATATATACATATAAAAAAACATAACTGTAATGACATATTCATCAAAACGTTAATTGTTGGCGTCCGAGTGGCGTAGCCGTCTATTCCGTTGCCTACTCACACGAGGATCGCCAGTTCGAATCCCCGTGTTGCCTCCACCTTGTTGGTCGGGCGTCCCTGCAAACAGTGAAAGAATTGGCAGTGTCTGTGGGTGGGAAGCTGGATGTGGGAATGTTTTCTGGTCGCTGCACTAGCGCCTCCTCTGGTCGGTCGGGGCGCCTGTTCGGGGGGAGGGGGGGATAGCGTGATCCTCCCACTCGCTGCCTCCCCCTGGCGAAACTCCTCACTGTCAGGTGAAAAGAAGCGGCTGGTGACTCCACATGTATGGGAGGAGGCACGTGGTAGTCTGCAGCCCTCCCCGGATCGGCAGAGGGGGGTGGAGCAGCGACCGGGACGGCTCGGAGGCGTTGGGCGGTTGGCCGGGGGTACAACTGGGGAGCAAAGGGGGTGAAAATAAATCCAAGAAAAACAGAAAGTCACCTGTTTTATTATCATCATCGTGTTTATGTTGTTAATACTCGTTTCATATCGATATGTACATTTTCTATAACGTGCTCACACTGTTGTGTGGGTCTCATGGCCACACGCGGCTCACAGAGATCACACACGCCGCCGTTCACCCCCCCCCCCCCCCCCCCGCCACCTCCCTGCTCTGGGGAGAGTGGATCAATAGCAGGAGCGCTGCATCAGGCAAAACTAATTGCGGGGGGTGGAGGTCGGGCAGTTCGCCCATTCTTTAGATTGTGCAATGTCGTTTTTTTTCCCGCACGCGCACACACGTGTGCACACGCATGAACACGTGCACACAAGCACGTGCATACACACACACACGAAGAGCAGAAGAGTGGCATCGTATGAAGCGCTATCTGCTGTGTCAAACAAGCAGGGTGGAGGGGAAACTACCCGACTTTCCGCCAAGCTCCACCTTTTCTGTTCTGTTCTCACCCCCCCCCACTTACTGTCCCCGCTGCCGTTGGACTGATCCTCCAACAGTCGGGCGGCAGGACGGTCCAGTGGTTACGAAGATCGATGGCCATTTGGGGGATCCAGGTTCGGGCGGTGTCAGCAGACCATCCGTCCTGCTGAAGCCGGCCTGCAGCTTAGGAAGCGCTGCCCTGCACACACACACACACACACACACACACACATACACACACATACACACACACACACACACACACACGACCGCAATCACACACTTAGGAAGTGCTGCCCTGCACACACATGAACACAATCACACACTTAGGAAGCGCTGCCCTGCACAAACACACACACACACACACACACACACACACACGAACGCAATCACACACTTAGGAAGTGCTGCCCTGCACACACACACACATGAACACAATCACACACTTAGGAAGTGCTGCCCTGCACACACACACACATGAACACAATCACACACTTAGGAAGTGCTGCCCTGCACACACACACACATGAACACAATCACACACTTAGGAAGTGCTGCCCTGCACACACATGAACACAATCACACACTTAGGAAGCGCTGCCCTGCACACACACACACCAACACAATCACACACTTACCCTGAGCTTTTATGACTGGCAAACATTGATTATAGTATAGTACATAAGTATAGTATATGATTATTATTGCTATTATCATCATCATCATCATTACTATTATTATTATTATTAATCAATTAATTAATATACATCTAAAATGTTCCCACCCCAGATCTTATGGACAAGGACAATAAGTAATATATATTATAATTACTATAAGTACTTCTGTGACCCCTGAACCTGACGCCTTCACCACGTGTCTGCATTACTGTTAGCATCGTTGTACTCATTACCAGTAGGTCTGTTAATTAAGTGAAATGATATAAAATAAAGAGAAATAAACCCTCCTCACAGATAATGTTGCATGCCGACTGGTTTGCAGGCCTTGGCAGACGTGCTGTACCTCCCATAGCAGGATGTGCGAGATAAGAGAGGCGCCTGCAGAGCATCATAGGGTCACCAGCTTAGGCAAGATTCAATCTCACGATAGAAAAACCACAAATAACAAAAAGTTATTTGTAAAAGTTGGTATGGTCCTGTGTGTGTGTGTGTGTGTGTGTGTGCTAGCTAGCTAGCTAGCTGCAGTCTGCACAGGAGCGTGTCTATGTTCCCTCAGCCGTATTTCATTTAACTTACCTAAACTTAACCCTTACCTTAACCCAACACGTACCTTATCCTTACCTTAACCCAACACGTACCTTAACCTTACCTTAACCCAACACGTACCTTATCCTTACCTTAACCCAACACGTACCTTAACTCAACACGTACCTTAACCTTACCTTAACCCAACACGTACCTTATCCTTAACTTAACCTAACACGTACCTTATCCTTACCTTAACCCAACACGTACCTTATCCTTACCTTAACTTAACACGTACCTTATCCTTACCTTAACCCAACACGTACCTTATCCTTACCTTAACTCAACACGTACCTTATCCTTACCTTAACCCAACACGTACCTTATCCTTACCTTAACCCAACACGTACCTTATCCTTACCTTAACCCAACACGTACCTTATCCTTACCTTAACCCAACACGTACCTTATTATCCTTACCTTAACCCAACACGTACCTTATCCTTACCTTAACCCAACACGTACCTTAACCTTACCTTAACCCAACACGTACCTTATCCTTACCTTAACCCAACACATACCTTATCCTTACCTTAACCCAACACGTACCTTATCCTTACCTTAACCCAACACGCACCTTATCCTTACCTTAACCAAACACGTACCTTATCCTTACCTTAACCCAACACGTACCTGATCCTTACCTTAACCCAACACGTACCTTAACCTTACCTTAGCCCAACACGTACCTTATCCTTACCTTAACCCAACACGTACCTTATCCTTACCTTAACCCAACACGTACCTTATCCTTACCTTAACCCAACACGTACCTTATCCTTACCTTAACCCAACACGTACCTGATCCTTACCTTAACCCAACACGTACCTGATCCTTACCTTAACCCAACACGTACCTTAACCTTACCTTAACCCAACACGTACCTTAACCTTACCTTAACCCAACACGTACCTTATCCTTACCTTAACCCAACACGCACCTTATCCTTACCTTAACCAAACACGTACCTTATCCTTACCTTAACCCAACACGTACCTGATCCTTACCTTAACCCAACACGTACCTTAACCTTACCTTAACCCAACACGTACCTTAACCTTACCTTAACCCAACACGTACCTTATCCTTACCTTAACCCAACACATACCTTATCCTTACCTTAACCCAACACATACCTTATCCTTACCTTAACCCAACACGTACCTTATTATCCTTACCTTAACCCAACACGTACCTTATTATCCTTACCTTAACCCAACACGTACCTTATTATCCTTACCTTAACCCAACACGTACCTTATTATCCTTACCTTAACCCAACACGTACCTTATTATCCTTACCTTAACCCAACACGTACCTGATCCTTACCTTAACCCAACACGTACCTTATCCTTACCTTAACCCAACACGTACCTTATCCTTACCTTAACCCAACACGTACCTTATCCTTACCTTAACCCAACACGTACCTGATCCTTACCTTAACCCAACACGTACCTTATCCTTACCTTAACCCAACACGTACCTTATCCTTACCTCAACCCAACACGTACCTTATCCTTACCTTAACCCAACACGTACCTTAACCTTACCTTAACCCAACACGTACCTTATCCTTACCTTAACCCAACACGTACCTTATCCTTACCTTAACCCAACACGTACCTTAACCTTACCTTAACCCAACACGTACCTTATCCTTACCTTAACCCAACACGTACCTGATCCTTACCTTAACCCAACACGTACCTTAACCTTACCTTAGCCCAACACGTACCTTATCCTTACCTTAACCCAACACGTACCTTATTATCCTTACCTTAACCCAACACGTACCTTATCCTTACCTTAACCCAACATGTACCTTATCCTTACCTTAACCCAACACGTACCTTATCCTTACCTTAACCCAACACGTACCTGATCCTTACCTTAACCCAACACGTACCTTAACCTTACCTTAACCCAACACGTACCTTAACCTTACCTTAACCCAACACGTACCTTATCCTTACCTTAACCCAACACATACCTTATCCTTACCTTAACCCAACACATACCTTATCCTTACCTTAACCCAACACGTACCTTATTATCCTTACCTTAACCCAACACGTACCTTAACCCAACACGTACCTTAACCTTACCTTAACCCAACACGTACCTTAACCTTACCTTAACCCAACACGTACCTTATCCTTACCTTAACCCAACACGCACCTTATCCTTACCTTAACCAAACACGTACCTTAACCTTACCTTAACCCAACACGTACCTTATCCTTACCTTAACCCAACACGTACCTTATCCTTACCTTAACCCAACACGCACCTTATCCTTACCTTAACCAAACACGTACCTTATCCTTACCTTAACCCAACACGTACCTGATCCTTACCTTAACCCAACACGCACCTTATCCTTACCTTAACCAAACACATACCTTATCCTTACCTTAACCCAACACGTACCTTATTATCCTTACCTTAACCCAACACGTACCTTATTATCCTTACCTTAACCCAACACGTACCTTATCCTTACCTTAACCCAACACGTACCTGATCCTTACCTTAACCCAACACGTACCTGATCCTTACCTTAACCCAACACGTACCTTAACCTTACCTTAACCCAACACGTACCTTAACCTTACCTTAACCCAACACGTACCTTATCCTTACCTTAACCCAACACGCACCTTATCCTTACCTTAACCAAACACGTACCTTATCCTTACCTTAACCCAACACGTACCTGATCCTTACCTTAACCCAACACGTACCTTAACCTTACCTTAACCCAACACGTACCTTAACCTTACCTTAACCCAACACGTACCTTATCCTTACCTTAACCCAACACATACCTTATCCTTACCTTAACCCAACACATACCTTATCCTTACCTTAACCCAACACGTACCTTATTATCCTTACCTTAACCCAACACGTACCTTATTATCCTTACCTTAACCCAACACGTACCTTATTATCCTTACCTTAACCCAACACGTACCTTATTATCCTTACCTTAACCCAACACGTACCTTATTATCCTTACCTTAACCCAACACGTACCTGATCCTTACCTTAACCCAACACGTACCTTATCCTTACCTTAACCCAACACGTACCTTATCCTTACCTTAACCCAACACGTACCTTATCCTTACCTTAACCCAACACGTACCTGATCCTTACCTTAACCCAACACGTACCTTATCCTTACCTTAACCCAACACGTACCTTATCCTTACCTCAACCCAACACGTACCTTATCCTTACCTTAACCCAACACGTACCTTAACCTTACCTTAACCCAACACGTACCTTATCCTTACCTTAACCCAACACGTACCTTATCCTTACCTTAACCCAACACGTACCTTAACCTTACCTTAACCCAACACGTACCTTATCCTTACCTTAACCCAACACGTACCTGATCCTTACCTTAACCCAACACGTACCTTAACCTTACCTTAGCCCAACACGTACCTTATCCTTACCTTAACCCAACACGTACCTTATTATCCTTACCTTAACCCAACACGTACCTTATCCTTACCTTAACCCAACATGTACCTTATCCTTACCTTAACCCAACACGTACCTTATCCTTACCTTAACCCAACACGTACCTGATCCTTACCTTAACCCAACACGTACCTTAACCTTACCTTAACCCAACACGTACCTTAACCTTACCTTAACCCAACACGTACCTTATCCTTACCTTAACCCAACACATACCTTATCCTTACCTTAACCCAACACATACCTTATCCTTACCTTAACCCAACACGTACCTTATTATCCTTACCTTAACCCAACACGTACCTTAACCCAACACGTACCTTAACCTTACCTTAACCCAACACGTACCTTAACCTTACCTTAACCCAACACGTACCTTATCCTTACCTTAACCCAACACGCACCTTATCCTTACCTTAACCAAACACGTACCTTAACCTTACCTTAACCCAACACGTACCTTATCCTTACCTTAACCCAACACGTACCTGATCCTTACCTTAACCCAACACGTACCTGATCCTTACCTTAACCCAACACGTACCTGATCCTTACCTTAACCCAACACGTACCTTAACCTTACCTTAACCCAACACGTACCTTAACCTTACCTTAACCCAACACGTACCTTATCCTTACCTTAACCCAACACGCACCTTATCCTTACCTTAACCAAACACGTACCTTATCCTTACCTTAACCCAACACGTACCTGATCCTTACCTTAACCCAACACGTACCTTAACCTTACCTTAACCCAACACGTACCTTAACCTTACCTTAACCCAACACGTACCTTATCCTTACCTTAACCCAACACATACCTTATCCTTACCTTAACCCAACACGTACCTTATCCTTACCTTAACCCAACACGTACCTTATCCTTACCTTAACCCAACACGTACCTGATCCTTACCTTAACCCAACACGTACCTGATCCTTACCTTAACCCAACACGTACCTTATCCTTACCTTAACCCAACACGTACCTTATCCTTACCTTAACCCAACACGTACCTTAACCTTACCTTAACCCAACACGTACCTTAACCTTACCTTAACCCAACACGTACCTTATCCTTACCTTAACCCAACACATACCTTATCCTTACCTTAACCCAACACGTACCTTATCCTTACCTTAACCCAACATGTACCTTATCCTTACCTTAACCCAACATGTACCTTATCCTTACCTTAACCCAACACGTACCTTATCCTTACCTTAACCGATAGCTGGGGGGCGTCTCGATGACGTGGCAGTCTATTCCATTGCCTACCAACATGGTGGTCACCAGTATGAATCCCCGTGTTGTTTCCAGCTTGGTCGGGCGTCCCGTATATATAGACACAATTGTCCTTGTCTGCGGGTGGGAAGCCGGATGTGGGTGTGTGTCCTGATCGCTGCACTAGCGCCTCCTCTGGTCGGTCGGGGCGCCTGTTCTGCAGGGGGGGGTAGAGGGAACTGGAGGGAATAGCGTGATCCTCCCACGCGCTACCTCCCCCTGGCGAAACTCCTCACTGTCAGGTGAAAAGAAGCGGCTGGCGACTCCACATGTATGGGAGGAGGCATGTGGTAGTCTGCAGCCCTCCCCGGATCAGTGGAGGTGGTGGAGCAGCGACCGGGACAGCTGGGAGAGCAGGGCCATTGGCCCAGGTACAAGTGGGGATAAAAGGGGGAATTTTTTTTTAAAAAAAAGTAAATTTGGTAACACTTTAGTATGGGGAACGTAGTCACCATTAAGTAGGTGCTTATTAGCATGCAAATTAGCAACATATTGGCTCTTAATCGGTCATTATTACGTACTCATTAATGCCTTATTCTGCATGGCCTTATTGTACAACCAGTAAGCCATTAACTATGAGTTTTCCCTCTATAACCTCAGAAGTGTTGCTTATTAGTAGTACCATCTCAATGTGCTTTGATTAGTATGGCCTTTATAAGGTGGTAGTAGCACAAGAAGAGTTATTCTCCCTTACTAACACTTAATGAATATAAAACTACAGGTGTTCATAGTGTTAAATTACTCTAAATTAAGTTTTTGTTACTTAGAATATGTTCCCCATACTAAAGTGACATCTTGATCATTACTAATTCACTAGTAATTAAGTTTTTTTATGTTCCCCATACTAAAGTGTTACCGAGAATTTAAACGATAGCTAAGCTATTCGCTAGCTAACCCACAGGGCTGAGGCAACACAGGGCCGACCCCCCCCCCTCTGCACCATAGCTGCACATCTCTGCACTATATCCTGTTTTTTTTCTCCCAGGGCTTTGCTCTCTCTCTCTCTCTCTCTCTCTCTCTCTCTCTCTCTCTCTCTCTCTCTCTCTCTCTCTCTCTCTCTCTCTCTCTCTCTCTCTTTCACTCTCTCTCTCTCTCTTTCACTCTCTCTCTCTCTCTCTCTTTCACTCTCTCTCTCTCTTTCACTCTCTCTCTCTCTCTCGCTGTCTTTCACTCTCTCTCGCTATCTCTCTCTCGCTCTCTCTCTTTCACTCTCTCTCTCTATTTCACTCTCTCGCTCTCGCTCTCTCTCTCTCTCTCTCTCTCTCTCTCTCTCTCTCTCTCTCTCTCTCTCTCTCTCTCTCTCTCTCTCTCTCTCTCTCTTGCTCTCTCTCTCTCTCGGGGAGATTTGATTTTTAAATACTAGTGGGAGATAGATTTGAGAGGCTAATTGCGAGTTGCATCCAGTGGTTGTTGGGATTATTTCAAAGCATTCGCTATTGCCTGCTGGCAGTTGTTAGCTGGCTGCACGTTGTTTGTGTGTGTGCGTGTGCGTGTGTGTGCTAGCTAGCTGCACTCTTGGACGTACGTGCACGTTTATACTCTCTCGAGAGATTCTTTAGTTTTAAGTGTTCCTCTCTCTGAGCTTTGCGCTCTCTCTCTCTCTCTCTCTCTCTCTCTCTCTCTCTCTCTCTCTCTCTCTCTCTCTCTCTCTCTCTCTCTCTCTCCCTCCTCCTTGCTCTCTTTATCATCACACACCGATTTCTGGTGGTTAAAGCTCGCCAACCCCAATACTAAGCAGCAGCAGAGTCAACAGCGGCGAGGCTCCGCAGTGTCTCACGCGGCTGCTCCTCAACCCAGCACCTCCTCCCAAGTGGCTGGCTGCCTTACAGCCCAGCTTGCCCAAGCCCTGCACCCCGTGATCCCATCCCCCCCCCCCGCGGTCTGCGCCTAGAGACGGGGTTCGGTACCGCGGCAGCCAATAAGAGAACGGCCTCGCACCGTCGCAGCCCGCCCTGGTTTTCCCCTAAGCGTAACTCTGACCCGAAACAAGACAGCGGAGGCTGATGCTGTAATGGGCTCCCGATGCTGTAGATGGACTAAGCCATGGGACGTATGAAAGGATGTGGAGTCACATAACTCCGAAGAAAGAGACACAAAAAGAAAGCACAGGAACACAAAAGCACCCTTGCAAAGAAACTGCTGAAAGTGGGCAGCTGGGTAGCGTAGCGGTGTGTTCCGTTGCTTAGCAACATGGGGGTCGGCGGTTCGAATCCCCGTGTTTTCCCCAACTTGATCGGGCGTCCCTACAGACACAATTGGCTGTGTCTGTGGGTGGGAAGCCGGATGCTGTTCTGGTCGCTGCACTAGCGCCTCCTCTGGTCGGTCGGGGCGCATGTTTGGGGGGGGGGTGGACCTGGGGTGATAGAGTGATACTGACTCCACATGTATGGGAGGAGGCATGTGGTAGTCTGCAGCCCTCCCCGGGTCGCCAGAGGGGTCGGAGCAGCGACCAGGGCGGCTCGGAAGAGTGGGGTAATTGGCTAAGTACAATTCAGACAGAAAGGGGGGGGGTCCTGAAAGTTAATTGGTCCAAACACTGTAATACAGGGCTTGGCAACCTTTTGGATGCCCCCTGCCATTACAAAAAAAAAAAAATCACAGACACGAGTGCCAGTTCATTTTCAAAATGAACATTTTATCTATTTATTTACTGACTGCTGCTTGCCCCCCCCCCCCGGTCTGGATTCTGCATGCCAAAAGATCTCCACACACACACACATATTGTGTAAATGTGTGCAAACTACGAGGGCACACAATATAATTGATGCAGTCTCACTGATTTAGTGCGAACCGTGTTTGGTCTCAGTATCTGGTATCCGCTGCCAGACGCAGACCGTCGTTTACATCCACAGCCTCGCGAAGAGCCGACGCATCTTTCCATGCAGGACTTTGCTGGGGCCTTGCACGCCCAGCCATGTCTGTACTGCGTCTCGATACGGTTCACAGAAACGGGGACTTGTTCGATCCGGTTGACGATCGTGTCTTTCGTAACCCGTCAAACGCGACCTGCGAACTGCTGAGGGAAGCCTCCTGTGTATTGTGGCGAAGGCAAGGGGGCAGCCGGGATCCGCCGCAGCCGGGACGCGAACCCCCGGGGTCTCCCGCACCACGGGCGACTGTGTTAACGGGTCGGACCCTTTAGTCGACTGGTTAACGTAGTCACCCGTGTTGCGGGAGACCCGGGTTCTCGTCCCGGCTGCCCCCTCAATTCCATATGATATTCTCTCCGTCGGAAAATGGCTTCCCCGTCTTTAGCAATGCACTGCCTTAACCAAAAACGGGCCAGACGTTGCAAACACAAAGCAGCTCCAACACACAAAGTAAACCAGCTGGCCGCTGAACTGAAGACATGTGGGGGTTTAAATGGGAGACTGCACAGCTGATGGAGACTGGATTCGTTGACCGGTTGATTAGGTGATGAGGAGCACCTGGCGGATACCTGAATGTAGAGCCAGAGTTAAATACAGGAGGCAACACAAAACTATACGGACACACCCGTGGCCGTAACACCTGCAATAGAATGTTTGACCAGCAGTGGCACTATAGAGCGCAGTAAGCAAAGCAAGTCTTGGTATTGTTTGTATGACGTTCCAGCATGTGCGTGATGATGTACGTACAAGTGTAACGATCAAGAATGACTCGCTAACCCTTGGCTAACGGGTCGGACCCTTTAGTTGACTGGTTAGCGCAGTCGCCCGTGATGCGGGAGACCCGGGTTCGCGTCCCAGCTGCGGCGGTTCCCGGCTGCCCTCCGAATTCGCTACTTCGGTGTCAGAAGTGGGATGGGGGGAACGTGAGGCCATCGGAACCGCGTGCGCCCAGAGGCGTGAGGGAGCTAGTATGCTGAAGCCTCGGGATGCGCTTCCCGGACCGAGGGGGGGGGGGGGTCTAACGACCACGGATGACTAGACTCGCCAGCCCTTGGCTAACAGGTCGGACCGTTGACTGGTTAGCGCAGTCGCCCGTGATGCGGGAGACCCAGGTTCGCGTCCCAGCTGCCGCCCCCCCCCCCCCGAATTCGCTACACAAGCATGCTACAAGCTCGAAGATGACTTACTACATATTTCTGCAGACACAAAGCACAAAAAAGAAGAAGAAGAAATTGTGGACAAAGACGACATCATGTCAACCAGAGGAAATGAAGTAACTGCCATGAAAGCATAGAAACTTCAGCATCTGACATTGATATTGGCGAGACTCTTCTTGGGTGGAGAGAGCTGTAGTTGGTGAGGTGATGGATAAGTAAACAGGGAGAAGTGGGTTTAGCTCAGAGACTTGGCTGGGCCAGTCAGACGAAGGGCCGGGAGCAGCTGAACGGCGTTTTGAGCTTGTTGCACTCAGTTTCACCCAACTCGACAGTTGTTGGTGGCGATGCGTCTTATCCGACAATAAAAGAGGCAAGAAGAGGATCACAGGCCGGTTATAAACAATGCAGCCTTGCAAAACTCTGCAGATGTGTTGTGTGTTAGGAGACGCATCCGTTGGGTTTGTTTGACCTCGACGACACACAGATTGTGTTTCCGGGAGAAACTTTGAACGTAAACTAGGACAAGTTGTTTGGAAAGAAAAGTCCATCCTGATACCTTGTCAAGAAAATATCTATGCACAACTTTCTCCAAAAATCCTCAGTATGAAGTAAATGATGAGCAGTATGACTGCGGCTGAGTGTGGGGGGCTTTTCACCTGGTTTTGCGGGGGGGGGGGGGCTTTATCAGCTAACAGACAAGCAGTGCTTTCCCTGCTAAGATGGATGGCATACCCTTTTCGCCCCAATTATTCTTGGCCAGTTACCCCACTCTTCCAAGCCGCTGCTCCACCCCCTCTGCCGATCCGGGGAGGTCTGCAGACTACCACATGCCTCCTCCGATACACGTGGAGTCGCCAGCTGCTTCTTTTCACCTGACAGTGAGGAGTTTCACCAGGGGGACGTAGCGCGTGGGAGGATCACGCTATTCCCCCCAGTTCCTCCCCCCCCGAACAGGTGCCCAGACCGACCAGAGGAGGCGCTAGGGCAGCAATCATGACACATACCCACATCCGGCTTCCCACCCGCAGACACGGCCAGTTGTCTCTGTAGGGACGCCCGACCAAGCCGGAGGTAACACGGGGATTCGAACCGTCAGTCCCCGTGTTGCTAGGCGACGGAATAGACCGCTACCCAGACGCCCCTGGATGGCATATCCTTGCAAATAATTGCACATCATGCTAAAAGAAAAAAAAATTCCGATTTAAACCTATTAGAGAGTAAAAGCATTCCAAGTACACCTACACCTGTGACGTGTTATAGAGAACGGATGTTCGACCGCCAGACATGATTCAGTTTGTGTGGTCCTCCAGCAGAGCAACCCTCAAGTCTGGTTCCTCATCTCAACAGCACTTCACTCTTTCCTAAAGATTAGAGTGGAATAGGTTTTACAATATTTTGATTTCTGACCAAATTATTTTAGACAATTTTCAGTTCCCACATAACCCCCACATAACCCCCACCCCCACTCCACACTAGGGAATAAATGAGAAGACAAAAATTGCATGGTAACCGATGCAGAGGGCCGTCTCATTTCACATGCAGCACAGGTGGACACAAAAGCACCACCGTGTTTCCTGCCCACACCGCTTATCAGCATTTCTGGTAACGAAGCCACAGTCCCCGGATGCCGTGGTCCCCGGGGACACGTTATTCGGCCGCAGACACGCTGTTATTATATCCATCTCACTGCCGAATTTATATTTTCCTGTACGGAGACAACTCGACAGCTATAGGGACCGAGCAGCAATGGTGGAGAATCTGCTGAGTGGATAAAATAAAGCAGAAAAAAAAGCATTAACTGTTTTCAATGAAAGTTACCTATCAATAAAGCGTTATTTGATAAATATAGATTGTACATAGTCGGAGGGAGGCTTTTAAATATCATCTTCACACAGTTGTACTTTTATCTAGGATTGATGTTTCATTACTTCACCTTGAAGAAGGCACATAACGAATTACACCTGGAAATGTGATTTAAAGAGCGCTCTACAGTAATTCTACTCTGGTTGCTCTTGTATCTGACAGTAAAAGGTAAAATCTCAAAAATGCATATGAAGCCATCCGGGTGGCGTAGCGGTCTATGCCGTTGCCTAGCAACACGGGGTTCTCTGGTTTGAATCCCCGTGTTACCTCCGTCTTGACCGGGCGTCCCTACAGACACAATTGGCCGGGTCTGCGGGTGGGAAGCCGGATGTGGGTACGTGTCCTTGTCGCTGCACTAGCGCCTCCTCTGGTCGTTCGCGGCGCCTGTTCGGGGGGAGGGGGATAGTGTGTGATCCTCCCACGCGCTACGTCCCCCGGGTGAAACGCCTCACTGTCAGGTGAAAAGAAGCAGCCGGTGACACCACATGTATCGAGGGAGGCATGTAGTAGTCTGCAGGCCTCCCCGGATCGGCAGAGGGGGTGGAGTAGCAACCGGGATGGCTCAGAAGAGTGGGGTAATTGGCCGGATACAACTGGTGAGAAAAAGGGGGAAAATCCCTTCCCCAAAATAAAAAATATACATGTGACCAGCCCCATGAGCTGAAGCTAATTATGTGGAACATACTCGAGATAAATATGGCGTTTCAACTGACACCTTCAACTCCCAGTTGAGTCTCTAGAAACTAACAACAGGCTTTTAAATTGACTGCCGAGCAAGTTATGGAATCAGCAACCATATTATGGACAACTGACAAGATCCAGAAACTCGGCTCTATTCAGTTATGGAGGAAGCTCTCGATAGAGACACTATCCTGATGGCTCCAAGATGGATCATCTTCTGACCTTGACGGTCCCTTGATGCAATGGTGAATAAATTCACAAACAGGAGTGTCTGGTGGAACCCACACAGATATGGGGAGGACATCTGAGCTCCACACAGGGAGGACTTAAACCCAGACAATATTTCTTGTGAGGTACCCATGCTAACCACTATGTCCCCATGATGCTAGGTCCTGGTTTAGGTTTGACAACGAGCTGGATTCTTCTCTTATACATTGTGGTGTAGGATTTTCCCAGGAAAGCTGAGAAGTGTGATGCTTTAATAGTTTGAGCACATTCTCCAGGCCCCTCTTTTAAAAAATCTGGACCACTTGTCTCTCAGTCCAATGCATCATCCCTGATATATTTGTGATACTGAAGACATCCCAGCCATGACACCAACTTTTTAAGAGTATCAGTATCTCTGGGTGGACTTCATCCAGCCCTGGTAGCCACAAATCTTCCTATCTACTGCAGAGACCCCCACCAAGGAGATTGTTGGAGGTCTCTCGGGATCTTCCAGCTTGCCTCTTGTGAAGTAAGGAGCTCCTCAAACCCCCCCCTACATTTCATCTAGGTTTGCCTGCAGTGTAAGTGTGACCCCGCACTTGCTGAACCTAGAAGATATCCATCCTTCCCCTCCTGTGTTGCCAAATTATTTGCCAGAGCTCATTTCAGATTAAAAGTCCCCCTCCATCTCCTCCCAAAATCATTCCTACTCCTCAGCTTCCATTTCTGCAACTGCAGCAGGTGCCTGCCAGTGCCTCTGAGCTGAACCTAGGATCCTTCTGTGCATACTAGGCAAAGAAGACCTCCCTGTTTAGCCTAATATCGTTCCACAACACTGGCATCTACTGGGTATCACAGCTAAGATCCCGTGGGACTTCCGGATCCAGACGATAAACGAGTAGTGACCAATCAACCAGACGTCGTGAAGGCAGATTAGGATCAGAGAGCTGCAGTGGTGATCGATGCAGCAACCCCACATGGCAGGGATATCAAGAAGAAGAGATACGAGAAGCTGGAGAAATACTAACGAATGAAGGGAGGGGGGAAAAAGAGAGAGAGAGGACGTGGGAAGTGAAGGCCGAAGTGGCCCCAGTATTGGTAGGCTGTGACCCCCATCCCCCCCCGCCCCCACCTCCCCAAGCTGGGAGATCATCCATGACACCCGACTGAGGCCTGGGACTTTGATTTAATGTTCAGGTTCAGTTAAAAACAGGGTCTAAATCTAGACAGCATTAACTTTTTTTTCTTCTTCTTGGCTTGTACACACTGTGCAGGTGGATAATTACCCGGTCTTCTGCAATTAATGGATTGCGAAGTGTTCCCGAAACTCCGGGATAAAGTAAAACTGGTTGGAGTGCAGTTTTGTTACAAAGACAGCTCGATAAACGAACCCCTCCACCACCACCACCACCACCACCACAACAACAACACACAAACAGACACACACACGCACGTGCGCTTACATCCCTGCTCTTCCTTGCAAATTAGAGGAAAACAAACCGGATGAGAAGACGCTTCAGAATAAAGTACTTTCGACATATGCGATCAGACGGGAGGTGTTTTTGGGGGGTGCCCAGTCCCGGGGAAGTAATCACGTCATCTCTTTAGCGGAGAAGGGGAGAGGGTACAGTGAGAACACCCAAGAGCAGCCTTCCAGACACACCAGAGACTCGGAGCCGCGTCTGTTCCCTCGGTCTGGCGCTGCCTCCATAGCGCCACCCGTCTTCTAAGCCCTGAAACACAGCTCGCAAGCCGAACGGGAAACCGAGTCCTCTGCAAGACTCGTGATTAGCACCGCGTTTTCCAGTTTGATTGATGATCTCACCATCATCATCATCATCATCATCATCATCATCATCATCATCACAGTTTTTAATATTTGCTAATAAGCCTGCTTTAGAAATGCATTTATTATTGCTTAATGACTTTTCGTATTATTAGAATCATCATTTGCTCTCTCTCCTTTGTTAAATATGTCTTTCTCCTGGGCGTCCGGGTGGCGTGGCGGTCTATTCGTTAGCTACCAACACGGGGATCGCCGGTTCGAATCCCCGTGTTACATCCGGCTTGGTCGGGCGTCCCTACAGACACAATTGGCCGTGTCTGCGGGTGGGAAGCCGGATGTGGGGATGTGTCCTGGTCGCTGCACCAGCGCCTCCTCTGGTTGGTTGGGGCACCTGTTGGGGGGGGGGCAGCATGATCCTCTCATGCTCTATATCCCCCTGGTGAAACTCCTCACTGTCAAGTGAAAAGGAGCGGCCTGCGACTCCACGTGTATCGAGGGAGGTATAGGGTAGTCTGCAGCCCTCCCCGGATCAGCGGGGGGGGGGGGAGTGGAGCAGAAACAGGGACGCGCTCGGAAGAGTTGGCTAATTGGCCGGATATAACTGGGGGGGAGAAAAGAGGGGAAATAAAAAAAAAAAAAGGAGGACTTTCTGAACGGTTTACTGAAGACCCCTTGAAATCAGGCCCGGGGTGTCTTTACATCTGTTAAATCAAGATTTTGCACCGAAGTGCTCTGCAGAATCTCTCCCCCCCCTCCCCCCCCCTCTTTTTGCAGCCACCCACGCGATACCTCGTCGAGATGTTATTGTAAGCTTTTAAAGTCTGGCAGAAGCCTCCAGAGTGCTCGCTCTCTCTTCAAAGCGCATGATTTAAGGTTATGTAAGAGTGAAGGATTCGACGGCGTGTAGCCCTCTCCACGCTGAACGCAACGTGTCTCGCTCTCATACAGCTCAGTGATCCACCCCCCCTCCTCCCCCCTCCTCCACCCCTCTAATATTTAAGTAGTCTGCATCTCCTCCGGATTACTGGCTGGATGGCACTGCAAGACTGCAGGAAAAAGTTGAGTTGGATCATTTATGGCAAGAAAGCTGCGATGGTATGAGAAAACAACATGCACATTTTAATAATAGTGTGACCTTCAATAAGTAAATGAATTAATGAATGTATGAATATCACTGGCCGGGCGTCAGGGGGGGGGTCAGCCCCCTGTAGTCGAGCGGTTAGCGACGTCGCCTTGGCGTCGAATCCCGTAGCGGGCGAGAAAATAGCTTGGTTACGATAGCATATATAAGTAGCCCGGTAGCCATTGTTGGAAAAAACCCATTGCAGGGCATCCGGGTAGCGTGGCGGTGTATTCGGGGATCGGCGGTTCGAGTCCCCGTGTTACCTCCGGCTTGGTCGGGCGCCGCTCGAGACACAGTTGGCTCTGTGCATAACTGTAGTCCACTGACTTCCGGCTTCTACTGCACCGGTCAAACCAGTTTCCTGTTTGTGCGCGTGTGCTATTGACAATGGCATATGTCTCACGATGCCTGCAATAATTAGCATGGATAAATGGCGACGACATGCACACCACTGTCGACACACTTTCTCCTGCACCTAGCAGCAAGTTATGTCCACGTTACCATCAGGTTACATCATCCTCATACTTGTGGATGTAACCTGATGGGCACAACTTGAAACTTTCCACCCGTTTGCTGGTAGGTGCAGGTGAAAGTGTGTGGACATTTGTGTGCATGTCGTCGCCATTTATCCATGCTAAATCTTGCAGGCATCGCGGAAACTGGTTTGACCGGTGCAGTAGAAACCGGAAGTAAGTGGACTACAGTTATGCACAGTCTACTAAGACCCTTTTATGACCTACGCCACGCCTAGTATGCGCGCGCATTTTGGCAGCGAAATCCCGTGATCACTGTTTGCCAACTGTAAAAGGGTCTATTGGCCTCGGAAGCCGGATGTGGTTATGTGTCCTGGTCGCTGCACTGGCGCTTCCCCTGGTCGGTCGGGGCTCCTGTTCGGGGGGAGGGGGGGACTGGAGAGAAGAACGTGATCCTCCCACGCGCTACGTCCCCCTGGTGAAACTCCTCACTGTCAGGTGAAAAGAAGCGGCTGGAGACTCCACATGTACGGGAGGAGGCTTGTGGTAGTCTGCAGCCCTCCCCGGATCGGCAGAGGGGGTGGAGCAGCGACCGGGACTCCTCAGAAGAGTGGGGTAGCTGGCCAAGTACAATTAGGGAGAAAAATCCATCCATCCATTATCCAAACCTCTTATCCTGCTGTCAGGGTCACGAGGATGCTTGAGCCTATCCCAGCAGTCGTTGGGCGACAGGAGGGGAGACACCCCGGACAGGCCCCCAGGCCATTACAGGGCAACAATAATAAATAATATAATTAAATAGCTAGTATTTATGGAATTGTTACTAGTAAAATATAATGGTGACTAGTCATAATTATTAAGTAGTGCTTATTCTAATAGAGCTAGAGTCTATTATTTAGCAGTTAGTGGGTTTACAATAGGGACTAGTGTGTGTCTAATGTCTAGTGACTATCGCCTTTAAATGAGTAAGTGGTAAAACGACGTGCCATACACCCCATCTCTTCACATCCTGCTTAAAAAAAATAAATAATAAATCCGCTGCAGGATATTTGCAGCAGTTTGGCAGTAGCTTGACTTGTGCAGCCACTGCCAACACGGCTTTCACAGGTGATTAAAGGTGCACGCTGCAAAAGGTCAGCCAGATACACAGGTCGGCTCGGATCCCCGTACACACCTCCGCTTTCCTCTGTTGCACCTGTCCACGCGGCTGACGGAAGCCCGGTGCCCTCTGACTTCACCGCGGTCCATATTCTCGTCAGTCTCTCACCTCGTGTGGGCAGCGGTTAAAACAGCGCTCCGAACATGTCCCGCCGTGAGGTCGCCATTATGCATTCGGCCCGCAGCGACACGCTGAGAGGCTTGACCTCAGAACCGGGGCGACAGGCAGGGCCCCCTGCTGTCAGGCTGGCGAGCTGGATCCGATGGCAGACGTGGCAGTCTGACTAGCATCAGCTCATACCAATGAGGCCGTGACCTCAGAGCTGTTCGCCGCAAGGACCGGGGGTGTTAAGCACAGGGGGGGGTCCCTGGCCCTGACATGGAAGGCCTCTTGCAGCAAAAATATGCGGACGCAGGATCAGTGACCCTCGTCTGGTCGAAGGGGGCCGATCTCTAATTCACTTGTAAACAAGATTCAAAACACAGGGGTGGAGCCAGCTGTCCCTCCAAAGTCACCCCACGGCTCTCCCAGTACGAGGACTGACACGAGACCAGGGCTACACCCGAGACTGGAATGTTCTTACGCTGTGAAGGGGGTGCTCAAATGGGGTATGTTCACAAACGTTTGAGTAAAACGGGCCTATATGTTTTTGGTTATGGTCAATTTGGAATTATACATAATTATTTTTAGCCATCGGTGACTTAAACTCTATTATGCACGTGAAGGAACCTCACGTTTATATGGCTGAAAAGTTGCAGATTGCGCCTTTAACTTGATCTTGTTTGGGAGGCTGAACTGATTATATATCTATCTATATTCTATATGAGCTGATTCTATATCTATATTCTATATGAGCTGATTCTATATCTATATTCTATATGAGCCGATTCTATATCTATCTATATTCTATATGAGTTGCGTATATATATATATATATATATATATGAGCTGATTATATATCTATATTCTATATGAACCGATTCTATATCTATATTCTATATGAGCCGATTATATATATATCTATATTCTATATGAGTTGATTATATATATATGAGCTGATTCTATATTCTATATGAGCTGATTCTATATATATTCTATATGAGCTGATTCTATATCTATCTATATTCTATATGAGCTGATTCTATATGAGCTGATTCTATATCTATATTATATATGAGCTGATTGTATATCTATCTATATTCTATGTGAGCTGATTCTATACGAGCTGATTCTATATTCTATATGAACTGATTCTATTCTATATGAGCTGATTCTAAACGTACCTACTTTACAAGCCCAGAGATGGCACCATACACATTTCGTGTTAAAGAAGGAAGCATTTGGGCGTCTGGGTAATGTTGCCTACCAACACGGGGATCGCCGGTTCGAATCCCCGTATTAACTCCAGCTTGGTCGGGCGTCCTTACAGACGCATTTGGCCGTGTCTGCGGGTGGGAAGCCGGATGTGGGTATGTGTCCTGGTCGCTGCCCTAGCGCCTCCTCTGGTCGGTCGGGGCGTCTGTGCGGAGGAGAGGGGAAACTGGGAGGGGGGGTAGTGTGATTCTCCCACGCGCTACGTCCACCTGGCGAAACTCCTCACTGTCAGGTGAAAAGAAGTGGCTAGTGACTCGACATGTATCGGAGGAGGCATGTGGTAGTCTGCAGCCCTCCCCGGATCAGCAGAGGGGGTGGAGCAGCGACCGGAACAGCTTGGAAAAGTGGGGTAATTGGCCGGATACAATTGGGCAGAAAAAAGGGGGAAAATTACCAAAAGGGGGGAAAAGGAAGCATTTATGATGATAAAATAACTGTTTTGCAACATTTAACAACAATGTAACATCCAGCTAGCGGCCTGCAGCCATACCAGCATGTACCCTGGACCTGCTGAATGACACAAGCTAAGCAGGTGTGGGCTTGGCTAGTACTTGGATGGGAGACCTCCCAAGACAACCGAGTTGCCGCTTGAAGTGGATTTGTTGGGCCAATTGGGGGCAGTCTTCACTCTGGTCCTAATAAACAACAAAAATCCCAATGCACAAGTGCAGTGATGGTGAGAGTGTGCTGTAGGAGGTGCCGTCCTTCGGATGAGACGTTAAACTGAGCTCCTGAGATCCCATAGCCCTTATCGCAAAGAGTAGGGGGTTGTCAGTGTCCTGGCAAAATTCCCAACCTGGCTCTCTCCATCTGGCCACCCTAATTACCCCCCCCCCGTGTAACTGACTCAACGATTCCTCCCCCTCCACCTCAAGCTGATGTATGGGTGAGCGTTCTGGTGCAAAATGGCTGCCGAGCATCATCCAGGTGGTGCTCCACATTGGTGGTGGTTGAAGTGAGTTAGCCCCTCCGCTGTGAAGAGCTTTGGGTGTCTAGATAAAACACTATATAAATGTAATCTATTACTATTATTATTAGTATTATTGTAGTGATATACTAGACTTTTAACTTCCTTGATCGGTCCCGGTCGCTGCTCCACCCCGTTTGCCGATCCGGGGGGGGGGTTGCAGACCACCACATGCCTCCTCCGATACATGTGGTGTCGCCAGCCGCTTCTTGTCACCTGACAGTGAGGAGTTTCACCAGGGGGAGAGAGCGCGTGGTAGGGTCACGTTATTGCTTTGGGTGTCTAGAAAAGCGCTGTATAAATGTAACGATTATTATTCTCCCCAGCCCCCCCCCCCCAAACAGGTACCCCGGCCGGCCAGAGGAGGCGCTAGTGCAGCGACCAGGACACATACCCTCTTCCGGCTCCCCATTCAGAGAGACGGCCAACTGTCTGTAGGGACGCCCGCCCACCCGGAGGTAACACGGGGATTCGAACCTGCGTTCCCCGTTTTGGTAGGCAACGAAATATACCGCTACGCCACCCGCACGACCCCCTTACTGTGTTTATTATATGCACTTGATGTATTTACTATGTCTGCTGTGTTTTGTATTGCATGGATGAGTGTACCTTTTATCAGTTATGCACTTTACCAAAGGGGGGGGGGGTCCGGTACTACTTGAGTTAACAGGCAATAATGATAATAATAATAATAATTATTTTTAATCTTTTGGATCTTGAAAACGGGCGAACACTTTGGTACTTTGAGATGCTGTTTATCTACCACTCGTGCACAACAGCGTTAAATTACTTCAAACAATGCAATTACACTCTGAGGAACAAATTAGGTGATGTAGAAGTGGTTCAATAGTTTTGCCATTCTCTCAGTCCAGTGGCGGCTGGTGCTTTTTTTGGGGAGGGGAGGGGCAGTTTACCTTGCCGCAGCACACCTGACCGCTGCCTTAACGTCCACACAGTCACGAAGTTATTAAGACGGACAATGTAGCCTATAGATTTTATCAGGGTTGGTAGACGGTGGATGATTGACAGTCGAGGCGAGGCGTCGTGGTGGGCGTGAACATGATTGACAGCCACGAGAATTGGCCAATCACATTAGATCAAAAAAACTTTAAAACAATACCAATTCGCTGCCAATAAAAGTGGGCGTGTCTGGGGCAGCACAGAACTGCGCCCCGTGGGAAATCTGAAGAAACCAATCAAACAGCAGCCTCAGGTCACCTGCTCGCCACAAGTCTGAGGGCTTACATAAGGTGTGGTGTGGCCGGCGCCCCTCACCCCGGAAGTATATGTATTCAGACAGGAAGTATATGTATTCAGACAGGAACCAACCAAATACCATTTCAACCAATATTTAATGCTGCTGACTGACTGAAAACACTTTTATTTAATAATTATTTGCATTACACAACTAAATTATATTTAACATGTTTAAGTAGATGTTTGCCTCTTGATATTTGAGGGGGGCGGCGCCCCAGCGTCCTGTGCGCGTGATCTTTTTTCGTACCCGTTTTCAGTGGCATTATTATTTTTTCCCACCTGGATTCCAGGAAGACCCGCCCCTACTCTATCTCTGATTTGCTAATCCCATCCCGAACCTTAACCAACCTAACCAACGGAGGCAACGAGCACTAGCCAATCAGAGGTAGAGTTCCCGGAATACGGGTACGGAAAAAAATCACGCGTCCTATACTGGCCAGCTGCCACTGCTCGGTGCTTTAAAGCTCTCGGCATGGCTAACCATTCTTCTTCTGCAGTTTTTGTCCCATCCTAATGACGATGAGGAGAAGCGTACCTGAGGAAATCGAGATGTATCCCCATGCACACCACATCACAGGTATCTGATGTTTATTCATCTACTTGTTTTTTTTTGGGGGGGGGGGGTCCCCAGTCATCTTACCCGTAGTTGACTCTCTTCCTCTACTCGCAGCGTCGCACATTAACGCAACAACCATTTCCTTAACAAATGTGTGTAATAAGGAAGCTGTGATGGTTGCCACATGCTTAAACGGGGGGTGAGGTTGGGGGTGGGGGTGGGGGGAGAGAGAGAGGGACGTGGATGTATCCACGGGCAGAATAATGGGAAACCGCGCTGATAAATATTGAACATCTTTCTAATGAAAGAAGATCAAAAAAAGGCCTCGGCTGAAGACGAGCGGAGCCGACACATCTCCCCCATAAATAAAACATGACTCACTGCGGGCCGCGAGACTCGCGCACCAGATTTAATGAGAGAAGAAGAAGAAGAAAAAGAAGAAGAAATAACAAACACCATAACACCGCGCGCTGCACTCCCAGATTATCTCGGACCAGGGAGAGGGCGAAAACCCGGTGAAGCGGAGCCGGGAGATGGATTCGGAAAATACAGTCGTTAACTGCGTTTGTTCCGGTATGGAAAGAAGAAGAAGAAGAAGAAGACTAAATAAATAAATAAATATTAAAGAGCAGAGAATGCAGTGAAAATAATAGTTTTGTTTATTTATTTATTTGTTTATTTATTTGGGGGGGGGGTCGTCTGGGGTCCAGGTAGTGTAGCGGTCTATTCCATTGCCTACCGACATCGGGATCGCCAGTTCGAATCCCCGTGTTACCTCCGGCTTGGTCGGGCGTCCCTACAGACGCAATTGGCCGTGGGTACGTGTCCTGGTCGCTGCCCTAGCGCCTCTTCTGGTGGGTGGGGATGCCTGATGGGACTGGGGGGGGGACTGTGGGGAGTAGCGTGATCCTCCCACGCGCTACGTCCCCCCTGGCGAAACTCCTCACTGTCAGGTGAAAAGAAGCGGCTGGCGACTCCACATGTATGGGAGGAGGCACGTGGTAGTCCGCAGCCCTCCCCGGATCGGCAGAGGGGGTGGAGCAGCAACCGGGACGGCTCGAAGGAGTGGGGCAATTGGGGGAGGAAAAAGGGGAAAAATACAACACAAAAAAAACAAATAGTTGTATTTTTTTTGGGGGGGGGCAAAGTGTTGCAGATAGTCTTATTATATCTGCTGTTCCTGCTTGCTCCCTTTCACAATAAACCATAGAAATGAACAGTCAACAAATAGTCAACAGATGATGAATGAGGAAAAAAAGTATTTGTGTGTGTGTGTGTTTGTATGTGTACATGTTTAACAATCCTAATGTGGACCAAATGTCCTCATTAGGATAGAAAAACCAGAAACCACCTACCTCGTGTGGCCATTTTAGAGGTCCTCACAAGGAAAAGGGTCTCTTTTAGGGTTAGGACTTGGTTTTAGGGTTCCGGTTAGAATTAGGGTTAGGGTTAGGAAATGAATGTAGGCAATGAGGGGTCCTCATAAGGATAGTGAAACGAGTGTGTGTGTGTGTACACGTACTGTGCGTGTCGGTCCAGTAAAGTCAGGTGATGATTATTTTGAGCGACTCGAGCAGAAGGAAGGGGCCCCAGTTCACAGGCACCCCGACCGACCAGATGAGGCGCTAGTGCAGCAAGCAGGACACATACCCACATCCGGCTTCTCACCTGCAGACACGGCCAATTGTGTCCGCAGGGACGCCCGACCACGCCGGATATAACGCGGGGATTCGAACCGACGAGCCCCGTGTTGGTAGGCAGCGGAATAGACCGCCACGCTACCCAGACGCCAACATGTCCTTCCCCCTCCCCCCCAAAAAAACGACGTTTGTACAAGCACCTCATTACGACCTATAGTTGCATTTTAAGCTACTTTCTCGCGCTCCTCCGTAATTATAACACGTGACTTTCCCTGTAACAATAAGCGTCTCCTCCCATAAGCTCTCGCGAGAACGAATATTAATAAAAGCAAATTTTAATGTCACATAGCGGTTATAACGTGCACGCTAGCTGACTTTCTAACTTGTGGCTAACGTTAAGTTAGCTCTTATGACGTCATTCATAGGTAAACTTACTGCCAATAGCATCTTAGTTACTACACTAGACGGCGAAACAACACAAAATCCACATAGGCGACAAGTATCTGTGGCATATCTCCTGCCGCCTGTAGGGGCGCTAATTTAGGAAACGCCTCTGTGTGTCCTGTTAGAGAGGAAAAACGACCTTCATGTGGTCGCATGGGGTTGGAGGACTTGTTGGTCCTTGGACAGCATCGTAGACCTTCTTGCAGGGTGCATGATGGGAAAGCCAGTGATTCAATACAGTTGCGGTCGGTGACCGCTGGGATCGGCTCCGCCATCCCCGCGACCCTGAGACCCGGATAAACGGTTCGGATGACGGATTGAAGACACTCCGTGCCTCCTGCTTGAGTAGAGGCCTGCAAACTCCGCCGGTGTCCCCATGCTGCAGAGGCTGCAGGTGCATCCGAACCCAAAAAGCAAATTGGAAACGCTGCTGGACCACAGGATCCTGCACCGCCCAGCCGCAACACGACTCCTTCCTCCGGAGCCCTCCCTGTACATCTCCCCCACAGCCAGCGGATGCGGAACTTCGGAGGTTCTGACGAGTTCTCTCTTGGAGTTTAACTGCGCCGTTCTTACGGTGTGAGGGATTTTTTGGCGATGTCACGAAAACTCGTGGGGTTTGCCCCCCCTCCCCTCCCTCCCTCAGCTTCTCGTTGCATGCTGGGAATCTATTACCGTTCTCGTGGCGCAGAGGGTGAAGCAACAAAACAAAACACCAAAAAAAAGCTTCATTACAGTATTCAGCGTCTCACAGATTGCCGCCATATGCTGTTTGTGTGCTGCTGCTGCCGCCACCCCCCCTACCTCCCCTCCCCTCCCCTCCCCTCCCACACACATTATTTATCGTTGTTTCATCATTAAAGCGGAGGGAAGAGTAATTATCTGATCACTGCCAGTTGCCAACCTGTCTCAAAGACAACAGCGCTTTTGGCTAAGCTGCACAGGTTTCTGCACAGCACAACGCACCTGCTCGAGGCCAGCACTGAGAACAGGGGTGTGTTTTTTTTTAATGCAAATTCAAAATGGGCCAAATCCAGGCCCGAATTCACCTTATTACTGGTTGCGTTCTGCTTGTTAGAGAGGAGGACGGGGGTCTACCGGGTCGTCGTTGGAAAAGGGCTGCATGCTAGCGGTCCTCCTCCGCTGGCCAGCTCAGCTCGGCTCTGCGTTAATTTAGCAACCTTGCTCGTCACAGAAGAGGCGAATTCTACCCTGTTTAAAGTCACGCTGATGTAAATTCTTACAGTAGCGTTGTACTACTGCGAGCCCCTCGTGAGCTACCGCGCAATCGCTCATTAAGAGATGCCTAAAAGTGTGTTCATATTCAATTTATGCAAATCTGACGAGGTTGTGAATTATAGATTGCATTAACTATGTGGATTACAACGGCGGCACCGTGGCTAAAGTGGTCGCCTCACAGCAAGAAGGTGCTGGATTCGAACCCCGGAGCTGTCCAACCTCGGGGGGTGGGGTGGGTCGTCGTCTGTGCGGAGTTTGCATGTTCTCCCCGTGTCTGCGGTGGGTTTCCTCCGGGTGCTCCGGTTTCCTCCCACAGTCCGAAGACATGTAGGTCGGGTGAATCGGCCGCACTAAACTGACCCTAGGTGTGAGTATATCGGCCCTGTGATGGACTGGCCGGCTTGTCCGGGGCGTCTCCCCCGCCTGCTGCGCAATGGATGCTGGGATAGGCTCCAGCGTCCCGCGACCCAAACTCGGATAAGCGGCTCGGATAATGGATGGATGGGTGGATTACAACAGGTTTTGCGAGGCACTCGGGGCAGCAAATCTCTTCTTCGGGATGCATTTCAGTCCGACCTTACAAGGCAGCTGCTCGACTGACAAATGCCACGAGGCAGAAGTCGAGCTCGGGAAGGAGCGCGCGCCGCAGCCGTCCTGCTCATGCGCTCGCCGTGCCGAAATTAGCGGATGACAGATGCGCACGTATCAGCAGGATAACGTCGCTCATTTGATTTCCAGGTGTGCCGGGGATAAGCTCGGTGCTCCAGCATCTAAATGTGGGGGGAAAAAAAACCAAAATAATTCACGGAGATTTGTCACCAGGACTTGCAGGGGGCGCCAACAAGATGGCGCAGTTATCTGTATTAGACACATTTGCCTCCTGCCCTGCCAGAGGAGAAAAACTATAGCTCTGAAAATGTAATATTTAGCAGGGGTGTCCATTGCCGAGCATGCTTTTCACGTGCTGTTATTTAATGCATGACCCCCCCCCTGCTCTTAAAAACTTGAAACCCGTAATTGAAGTGATTTCTCAGTCAAGTAGAACTTGGCCCGGTGACGTTGCGGACTTTCCCCGCTCGTTTTGATCACTTTGCTAAAGTGTTTCACTCTGAACTGCATCCAAGAAGCTCATCTTGTTTCTCATTATGACCACCGTTTTATTTCATTTTCTTCTTTGGCACCAAACAATGGAGTTCGAGACAAGGGTGGGTGGAGGAGGGGGGGTTATTTTTCATATTAAGACATCTTAATGACGTCATTGAAATATAGAATATCTGTTGGCTGGTGTCAGTACCGTTTTCTTCTTGTGCATGTTCTCTTATAAACACAAGGGTTGGTCTTTCCGTCCCACCACCCACGCAACATCCACGTCGTTTGCTTCCTGTCCTGTGCACAGTGTCAAAAGTGCAATCTCCAACTGACGCACATGGCGACTTTCTGCCCCACTTCTGCCGTTGTTTCAGTCACCCCCTCCCCCCCTTTTTTTCTCTCCTCAATTGTATCTGGCCAATTACCCCACTCTTCTGAGCCGTCCCGGTCGCTGCTCCAACCCCTCTGCCGATCCAGAGAGGGCTGCAGACTACCACGTGCCTCCTCCGATACATGTGGGGTCGCCAGCCGCTTATTTTCACCTGACAGTGAGGAGTTTCGCCAGGGGGACGTGGCGCGTGGGAGGATCACGCTTTTCCAGGCGCTTCGACCGACCAGAGGAGGCGCTAGTGCAGCGACCAGGACACATACCCACATCCGGCTTGCCACGCGCAGTCACGGCGAATCATGTCTGTAAGGACGCCCGATCCACGTCTTGGTAGGCAACGGACTAGACCGCTACGCTACCCGGACGCCCCACTCGGTTTTTTGCTTTATTACTTGCGAATGAGAAAACCAGCCGATGGCGCGTCGCTTTTAATTCATGTTTATGCTCTCAGTTGTCTCCATCTCTCAAACAAGTTCCCCATGTTGAGCCGATGGTGAGAGGCGCCATGTTGCTTGTTGTCTGTAGAACACAGGTTTTATCGCTTAACTCGTGCCACTATAGAGTGTACCCATAAGGGGTCCTCATCTGAACAGCAGCCTCAGATGAACTCGTAGTGTGATGCCCACCTGTGATATCCCGAAAACACCTCTGATGCGGGTGGGAGGATCACGAGCAGGGCCCCTGCGGCTACACTCTCCGTCCTGACTGGAGAGGTTGATCTGGCGGGTCACCAGTAATGCTCCCTAGTGGAACACCGTCAACGAAAGAGGGGAACACAACCGGCTGCCCTTTACGCTGCAGGAGCCACTGGTGCCAGCTAGCTGGCCAGCACACCGTCCATGCGTTTGTCTTCATTCACAGCTCCTCAACTCCTGAAGGCACTTCCACGGGGGATTATGTATTTGACGCAAATGCACCATGGGAAAAAAAAACAACAAAAAAATAACAAAAACAAAAACTTTGTTCAGCAAACTCTCAGAAGGAATGGATTAAACTGGCTCTGTGGCCAACTGTCTATCTGCCTGTTCGATAATAGATTTAACACAAACAAATTATATTAACTTTCCTTTCAGAAGAGAGATTGGACCGATGCCAGAAGTGGAGATGTTGAAGGGCACTTTGTCTGAGCAGTGGAGCCTTTTGTGACAATCCTGCAGTCTTCCTGGTCCCCGCCTCGATGACAAAAGGGATTTGACTGGAGAGAGTGACCGGGGGTCATGTGTCATGTCATGTGCTGGTCAGACTGTTCCTCCCCCCCCCCATTTGCCGTTACGCACTCCAAATGCTCCTTACTTTTCACTCAGGGGAACAGCATGTACCGATCTTGAATCTCTGTATTCAGTCTGAAAGGTCGACAGCAATATGTAAGACACCTCTCTCCCTCATACTGGGTGATAACTCGAAATGGACTGATCCTTTACCCTTAACATCGAAACACAATATTAAGTTGCCGGTTCGAATCCCCGTGTTACCTCCGGCTTGGTCAGGCGTCCCTACAGTCTGGCCGTCTCTGCGGATGGGAAGCCGGATACGGATATGTGTCCTGGTCGCTGCACTAGCGCCTCCTCTGGCCGGTCGGGTCTTCTGTTCAGGGGGGAGGGGGAACAGCTTGATCGTCCCAGGCGCTACGTCCCCCTGGTGAAACTCCTCACTGTCAGGTGAAAAGAAGCGGCTGGCGACTCCGCATGTATGGGAGGAGGCACGTGGTAGTCTGCAGCCCTCCCTGGATCGGCAGAGGGGGGTGGAGCAGCGAGTGGGACGGCTCGGAAAATAGGGTAATTGACCAAATAGAAGTGGGTTGAAACAGAGGGGAACCCCCCCCCCCCAAAAAAAATGCAGCTTGCATCCAGCCAGTCTCAGTGTATAAGCGTGGCATCGTCCGCCATCACACCTACTATGTGGTCCAAACTCCTCGTACTGCTGAAACCGGACCGCCTCTTGGCGCGGCAATAACAAATATGAAATGTCCAATTTGGCCGCATTAGGGGAATAATGAGCGGTGTCTGTCAAAAACCAAAAGTTAATAAGTTCGCAGCAGGTACGTGCGGGGGAAATGAGTCTGATAAGGTTAATTGAGGAGACATTTAAGTTTTGCTGAAATGTAAGAGCCACCGTAAATAGGTGGAAGCCAAAATAATTACTCCGCTCTTTGAACAGAGACCCGCATCCCAATTAAGGCGAATCGGGTTAACATAAAATTCCAATTACCCGTGTTTAGCGGGGAGCAATTCACAATCGGGGAACTGCATCTTTAATTGCTTGTTATATAGGTAAGAGGCAAACTGCATAATTTGCCACGAAAAAGGACACTCTTGCTCTGGCATGCCAATTATAGTTAGCCCCCCCCCCCATGCTATTTGTTTCCCCGGTGGTTGTGGCAAGGGAATGGCTCGAGCCGCTGCCAATCAAATGCCTTGGATCCTTAAACGGCCATTGATTGCCATGCTAATTAACAAAGTCACTTAATATGCGTGGGGTAAATGTACACGACGTGAGATCTCTTGAACCCTCTCGATATTATGTCCTGTAACCGTCACTCTCCGCACGGGGGCGCAGTGGTTAGCGCGGTCGCCACACAGCAGGAAGGTCCTGGGTTCGAGCCCCGGGGTAGACCAACCTTGCCCGGGGTAGTCCCCACCTTGGGAGGTCGTCCTCTGGGTGGAGTTTGCATGTTCTCCCCGTGTCTAGGGTGGGTTTCCTCCCACGGTCCAAAGACATGCAGGTCAGGTCAATCTGCCACCCTAAATTGTCCCTAGGTGTGTGTGTGTGTGTGTGAGGGGGGGGGGGCTGTGATAGCCTGTCCAGGGTGTCTCCCCACCTGCCGCCCAATGGCTGCTGGGATAGGCTGCAGCATCCCCGCGACCAGGATAATTGGACTGGGTAATGGACGGCTGGATGGAACCGTCACTCACCTTTATCTGCAAACCGGGCTTCTCAATAATCCATGCGCAATTATCTCCTCCTTTTTTCGCCCTTAACTGTAATGTGCGTGCTTACACAATTAATACATCCTAATTTGCAGCTACGAATTACCCCCCCCCCCCTTCCACTCGGTAGCTTGCGCGTGGGCGTTGCAGCTGGTGGAGTACATTAGGAGGAGGAGGAGGAGGAGGAGGAAGAAGAAGTAGGGCAGTTTAGATACAGGCGGTGCGGGATGACTCACGCCTTTCAGAGTGAGAGCGGGAGCATTTCGGGGCACGGCGCTGAGACAGGAGTCGGGAGCTGATCACCGGGTGGGGCGACCGAGGCAGGTTCTCATTTTGCACATCTCACCCTCTCCGGGAGAGCTGACTTTGTGATACCCTCCCCCTCTTTTTTTTTTTTTTTAATACTTCACTTATTGCACCCCTCTCGCGCTGTGGATATGAATTGGCCTCGTGTCAGCGCCGCTATATTATAAACCAATTTCCCCCCCCCCTTAATAAAAACAAATAACAGGTTAGAGCCTCGGGGGGGGTGGGGTGGGGGGGAGTTGATTAAACACTACAGTAGTTGTGACGGCAACAGAAATGGAGGAAATACAGAGCAAGACTCACGCGGGTGCGCTAAACTCGCTGTTGTGAGCCTGTTGTTGCCGATTTTCCGGCGCGTTCTCGAACACACAAATGTTCTCGAACACGCCACCGTTCTCCGGTTCAAGTCTGCCCTTGAGATGGCAGCAGATCGCGGGGAACATTCGAGCAGCAGTCGCTGCTGATGATGCTGCGACGTCTCAACTAAGTGTGTTAACCCTGTTGGACGCGGCAACGGAGGGCGACCGCGTGGCGCGGCGGCCGACACAGGGATCGCCGGTTCGAGTCCCCGTGTTGCCTCCACCTTGGTCGGACGTCCCTACAGACACAAATGGCCGTGTCTGTGGGTGGGAAGTGGGATGCGGGCGTGTGTCATGATCGCTGCACTAGCGCCTCCTCTGGTCGGTCGGGGCGCCTGTTCGGGGGAACAGCGTGATCCTCCCACGCGCTACGTCCCCCTGGTGAAACTCCTCACTGTCAGGTGAAAAGAAGCGGCTGGCGACCCCACATGTATCGGAGGAGGCATGTGGTAGTCGGACCCCCCCCCCCGGATCGGCAGAGGGGGTGGAGCAGCACCCAGGGCGGCTCGGACCAGTGGGGTGGCTGGATACTATAGGAGAGAAAAATGGGGGAGGGAGGGGAGGGGAGGATTTAGCAATGGATAGTCATCAGTTTAGCAAGAGTTGTCTTGATCACTCTGTAAAAACAAATGTAAAGGGAGTTTTTTTTGGGGGGGTGTAATTGCATTGCATCACTTCCGGCGCGTGCAATTCACGAGGGACCAGCAAAATAGAACCCCCCCCCCCTGCAAAAGAACCGGGCACTCTGTTTTGTGTTCGAGTCCTAAACAGGTAAATGCAACAACAACAACTCCGCCGCCACGCTTGATTTGCATGTAAACAGATTTACCCGGGGTGGGCAGAACGCGACAGGCTCTGAAAGGGGCTTGATTGCGGGTGCCGGGGGGGGGGAGGGGGGGGAGGGGAGGGGATGGAGAATTGCCAAGACCAGAGATTTGCTTTTGAAGGCGGCAATCTCACAAGGTGCACAGTGAACGGAGCCCAACACGAGACACCTCGTCACAAAGGGGGGGCCGGCTCTCGGTAGATGAAAGTCAAGAGACAAATCGGTGGCTCGGGCCCGCAATCATCAGTCCACAGCACCGCAGTTAACGCCACGAGGCAATTGTGGAGTACAACAACACATTGTGGAGCACACACACATGCACACACACACAAACTTCTGCAGCTGTTGCAGCGGGCTAAGAAACACCAGCGTTGGACAACCTGACAGGAAACAGGTTGTCTGATCTGAAGAGTCTAGGTTCTAACTGCCCCCTGAACCCTATCATCATGGTGGCCTTAGGGTGTGGCATAATCAACATCAAGTGATGGACCCATCATGCCTCCTACCCCTGTCTTTCTGACATAGCCAGCATGGTTGTCAAGCCTCTCAGTGGACTCAAATACATTGAGACTGGCTGGATGCAAGCTGGATTTTTTTTTGGGGGGGGGCTTCCCCCCCCCGTTTCACCCCACTTGTATTTGGTCAATTACCCTATTTTCCAAGCCGTCCCGGTCGCTGCTCCACCCCCGTCTGCCGGTCCGGAGAGGGCTGCTGACTACCACATGCCTCCTCCATACATGCGGAGTCGCCAGCCGCTTCTTTTCACCCGACATTGAGGAGTTTCGCCAGGGGGACGTAGCGCGTGGGAGGATCCCGCTATACCCCCCCCCCCAGTTTCCCCTCCCCGCCGAACAGAGGAGGCGCTAGTTCAGCGACCAGGTCACATACCCACATCCGGCTTCCCACCCGCAGACACGGCCAACTGTGTCAGTTGGGACGCCCGACCAAGCCGGATTCGAACCGACGACCCTCGTGTCGGTAGGGAACGGACCGCTACACTACCCGGATGCCCAGAGTTCGTCATTTTAAGATGAACGTGCTGCCGCTGTGAAATGATTGGATTCACAATAGTTTCCACTGTATATTCAAATGTAGACTGCAAGACAGATTCCCCGCAGAACCGGTTCCGCTCCGGTTCTGCTCAGAGCCTCACAAGCCACAACCTGGTGCGGAAAACCTGTTGAATGCACTGCCGTGTACCTGCCTTCAGAGCCATTTCTAACCTGGGTATCACCGGAAATCGCACGTTATCCGGCTGTTTAAGAGAAAAGGAGGATAAACTTTCCAGTTTTGGGATGTTACAGAAGCGATGACCTAATAGCATCACGTGACACAACAAGTGGTGTGTTAAGTAACGATTCGCTTCTCACAGTGTAACATATAAGATAGAATAACACATAATGATACATTATCATTATCACTCTCATCATAAAGAGCCTACTAGTGGTTAGAACACCAAGATATTCACATACAAAAACCTACACGACATACACAAGCCCCATCTTGTTCTTGCTCAATATGATAAAATCCCTTTAATTCCAGTTACATCTAATGAAGGGCACGTGCTCGGCGTGACTAATGCGTTGACTTGTCTCCTCTTTGTCAATACTGATTGCAGGCTCCTCATTTGGTTGCATCAGACGTGAATGGATCAAGTCATTCTGACCTGTGACGGGAAGATAACTGCAAAGCACAAGGCCATTTCCTTCTATGTACAAACTGCTCAAAATCCGTTGTCAGGGTGGGGAATTAACTTGTCCAATTAGAGGAAACTAGAGCTGTATCAAGGTCTAATAGACCCGAGGAAGCCAGGACCAAATTGGGGCTACGGATTTCAACGCAGCATTTGGGTCTAATTAGACCTTAACACGTCCTGGTTCTCATCAAGCGCTCCTTCTTAGTCTGTCTCAGCAGGGCCGGCGCTAGCCTATTTGCTGCCCTGGGCGAAGATGCATGAGCCCCCCCCCCCCGTCCAACACGCAAAATCATGCAGGTTGTAAAACAAAACATGCCTTTACTTAATGAAGACACTTAAAGTCATGATAATTTACAAGTGCAAATGGTGAAATACACAATATGAAGTTATGATAACAAAATAAATTGTAATCAGAATTGGATTTATTGGCCATGCAAGTTTGAGCACATATGGAAATTGACTCCGGTTTAGTGGCTTTCACAGTGTACTTAACATACAATGCGGTGATTGCCACTATTCCCCAATCCTATGTGAATAGTACACATGGCCTTGTTAACTCTAGTTAATGGTCATGGGGATTTCCATATGAAACCGATCGTTGATTTCAGTCGTTATGCCACTGTGTTGTTTATAAGAGTGGGGGTAGCCTCTCCAACAATTCCTCCAACCCATACAACAACATAGGTAGCTTGTCCTCAAATACAATCCACAGTAGAATTTTCGAAATTAGCGCCCCTACCGGTGGCAAGAGATATGCCACAGATACTTTTTGGCATCTGTGCATTGTGTGTTTTTAAAACAATCTGAGGACCGCAGAATATGGAGTCAGTGTGTTGTTTCGCCGTATAGTATAGTAAGTAAGATTGCTATTGGCAGTAAGTTTACCTATGAATGACGTCATAAGAGCCAACTTAACATTAGCCAAAAGTTAGAAAGTCAGCTAGCGTGGACATTATAACCGCTATGTGACATTAAACTTTGCTTTTATTAATATTCATTCTCACGATAGTTTATGGAAGGAGATGCTTATTGTTACAGGGAAAGTAGCGTGTTATAATTACGGAGGAGCACGAGGAAGTAGCTTAGAATGGAGCTATAGGTCATAATAAGCTGCTTGTACAAACGACCTATGGGGTCATTTTTTGGTGGCGGACAGTCTCCCAGATGAGCCGATTCACCTTTCTGGGATGTCCTTACCTGGACTATTGAACATGCACCAAGCAGCTTAGTGGGGATGATGTGTAGCATGCAGCAGGAGGAGTTTATATTGGAGACTGTGCTCTCTAACACTGAAATTGTAATGGGTGGAAACTGAGTGGAAAAGGCAGAATTATCATGGGGAATGGAACGAATGCAAGAGCCTGGCTGGATCTGGGACCTGATATTCTCCACCTTATATACAAAATGAGTGAGACATTTTTCCGACAACTCAACATTAGGTTCAGAAAAAGAAGTGGAGGGACCATTAATAACGGAATCCATTGCCCTGAAAATGGCCTCATGTTTTTGCCATTTCCTGATATTAGTTCAGAGAAGTAAGCTGAGCTCGCATCCTTAGCTGCCTTCTGGTAAATTAACATTTGGTTGTTAAGGGTTCTATTTGCTAATCCGGACTTGTTGACCTTCCATTGTCGTTCTGATTTTCTACGGAGTCTGCTAAGGGCATGAGTCAGATCATCCAGCCTGGGGAGGTTATTTGATATTTGTTTCCTACTTTTAAATGGTGCAATTTGGTTCGAGGATGGATAGGCACTGATCACTGAATGAATTTAATAGTGCATCTGGATAGAGGGGGAATAAAGAGAGGAGGAGCGGCCTTGTATGTGGATACAGCTCTCAAACGTCATACTATAGAGAACATCACAACTACTAGAGACAAGGTCATGGAATGGTTAACTATTGGAATTGAGATGGAAAATTCCAGACATATACAGAATACACTGTCATTTGTACATACAATGAAATTCACTCTCTGCATTTAACCCATCCTAGCTGTGTAGCTAGGAGCAGTGGGCAGCCGCCGTGCAGCGCCCGGGGAATGGCTTACCCTTTCCGGGTACTGACAGCTGGGTGGACTGTGCCCGGGGATTTGAATTCAGAGTTCCCTTCTCCTATCCCAATGTTTTGGCTGGACTGGGCACCATGGGAAGTACCATACAGGCATGCAGGAGGACCAGCTCTATCAGGTGGGACGTCGTCCTTAGCCAAAGGGCCCTTGCTGAGGTAAGGTGCTAGCCCTCCACAGCCTTCGGTTGCAGTTTAGCATCTTACCCAGAAAAGATAAATTGTACATAAAGAACACTTCAAGGATATGGTAGATGGACTGTATGGTAAATTGATTGTTGATCAAATTGATTGATTCATTGATCTGTTCAAATCAAATGAACATACAAAGACTACAGGTTTCATCAACGCCATGCACAGTACAAGTGCCTAGCCAATGATTGCAAGGCCAAGAAGAATTAAAAAAGGAGAATGCAACATTGACCACATATTGAAAAATGTAAGTGAAAATAAATATTGAGTGGATTACTCATAAATGACATAAGTGACCATCTTCCAGTTTTTGCGGAGGGATCTTAAGAGCCAAAAGTATTACCAGTATTCATCAAAAAGATTCGACACAGACCACCGAAGAAGATTGTAGCTTATGAAAACGACCCGACTGAAATACGATTGGGAAGTGGTTTATATTGAGGGTCCCGATAGAGATTACAATGATGCCCCGGCAATATTAACACATCTATGTGATGAACACTGTCTATTATTAATAAGGAACAGTGGAAAACAAACGTATCTGGATGAGTCAGGGATCATTAAAGGATGACAAAATGCATGATGAAAAATGCACTGTCTCAGGAATGTCTAAACTATGGGATGGAAGAAGCAACTCAAGTATGAGAAATATAAAAATGAATCGATGTGCTTAGTGAGATCAAAAGAAAGAACATAATAGGAAATTACTGGAGGTTAATAGAAAAAATAGCTGAGGAACATGGAGAGTGCTCAATGGCATAATCAGAAATGCATCTGGGGAAGCAGAATACCCACGTTATTTTATTAAGAAGAGTAATGATATCATAAATAATATAAATACATATTGCAGGATCCATCCATCCATTATCCAAGCCACTTGTGTGAAATCGGGACTGTGGGAGGAAACCCACACAGACACGGGGGAGATCGTGCAAGCTGCACGCAGAGGACGACCCAGGATGACCCCTAAGGTTGGACAACCCCAGGGCTCGAACCCAGGACCTCCTTGCTGTGAGGTGACCACACTAAACACTGCACCGCCGTGCCGCTGTAATGGATATCTCTGCTTATTATTACATTCCCAGTGCAGTAGTTATTTTCTTCTCACAGTACTGCAGTATGTATGCAGTACTGACAGTATGTCACAGAAATGTACCTGCAAAACACACTGGAGTCAGAAATAATAACCCAAAACAATGACGGTTGATTATAAAAGACAGTAGTGTACAATGCAGGACAAAAAAACAGTATAATACAACAGGAGAACACCGCCCTGCATCCCCCCCACTGTACCATATGGAGCAACACAGGTCAGACCCCAACGGGCCCCGTCCCCTGTGTTCTCACTGAGCAAAGGAGTCGCCTCCTTTATATTGCCTTCTCCCTGGAGAAAGAAACGCCGACCCATTGGTCAACTTAAACCATTATACGTTGTAGGGGAATAAGCTGGTTTAAACACGTGGTCATCTGGTCCTCACCAGTTAAGGGACCATATGGAACTGTGAGTAAAATATAAACAGGACTCGGAGCCCTCTCGGACCGCCCCCCTTATGATTTATCTCCTGACAGCCCCTTGCAGTACCACAGTAGCAGGACTGTGTAAGAGTTTAAGGAGAAAATATAGGGGGGGGGAGGAAACAGCCTCCCAACCCCCATCTAGAACATTCTGTACCCGTCGCCTCTCTGGGGAGAGGTCAGGGCCTAGCTCGAGACGGCACAGACCCGCTTTGTTCAGGAGATTTGACCAACGTGGTATGGAGAGACCGTTGCACAACAATACACAATGAACAACTAAATGATAACTCTTAGTGCTTCAAGATAATGTTTGTTCACGTTTGACCCCTTTTTTTAAAATTATTTATGCGTGCAGGGGAACACCTGACCTCACACAGAAGACCCATGAGCCCCGCCTGTCAGTTGTAAGCCAACCGAAACCTGAGTCTATCAACGCACCTCATAAACTCACCCATCAGACAGAGGTCATAGTTACCCCGTGTCCACATAGGCCACACATCTCCACTCATGCTTGACAAAAAAAAAATGAGTATGTGTAGGCATCCGGGTGCCGTGGCATTTTATTTTGTTGCAGGATCGCCAGTTCGAATCCCTGTATTACTTCCGTCTTGCTCGGCCAATTACCCCACTCATCCCGGCCGCTGCTCCACCCCCTCTGCCGATCCGAGGAGGGTTGCAGACTACCACATGCCTCCTCCCATACATGTGGAGTCGCCAGCCGCTTCTTTTCACCTGACAGTGAGGAGTTTCACCAGGGGGACATATAGCATGTGGGAGGATCATGCTATTTCCCCCCCCCCCAAACAGGCACCCCTACTGAGGTGCTAGTGCAGCGACCAGGACACATACTCACCACATCCGGCTTCCCACCCACAGACACAGCCAATTGTGTCTGTAGGGACGGCCGACCAGGCCGGAGGCAACACCAGAATTCGAGCCAACAATCCCCGTGTTGGAAGGCAACGGAATAGACCACCCCGCCACCCAGATGCATGTGATATTTCTTTCTGCCAGATGTTGGATTATGGCCATTTCCAGGTCAGGACCTCACACAATTGTTTTCCTCTCAGCTTCCATCAGTGCCATTTCTACTTTGTCTATCGTTCGTCCCTTTCCCGGTCTGACTGCCAAATCCTTCCATGATGGATACGTCCATGGGTACGTGGAATGTCCAGGACCGTTCTCACGGCTCTTCAGTATCCAACTTCAGTGTTTCCATAGAGACCTTCATCCACAAGCTTGTAATCTTCCTTTGAAAACAGGTTGCCGCAGAAACGGTAGAGACTCCTACCATCCTCCCTTTTTGGACGTCTAAAATCTGGCTTTCGGTCCCTACTCTCTGTGTCAAGGCTGGCCCGTCTGCAGGATCTGCTGCAGGTGGATTGATGTTAATCCATGTTAGTCTAGTTCACAGCGTACACTCGCACAAAACGGTAAGTATACGGTAAGAAAGTAATGTAAAACATTAAGTATACTTGCCCGATACTTACTTTAAGTTACTCGCAGGCCGTACTGCTTTTGTTGTTATTTTTTAAAATCAGTAAAAACCAATATTTTACATATATTGCTGCTGCTCCTTACAGTTTGCTGGTGCTCCTAACTTTTTGGAGTACCAGTGTTACCAAGTAAAATGATAATGTTGAGCCCTGTTACTGCACGGGCATGTAAGGTGTGCGTTTGTTACTCTGGAACAAATATGTGAGTAGTACAGGACTGAACTAACTCACCTGATGCAGACTGTGGCTGGTAGGTGGATGGAGTGATGGTCGATGATTAATCATCATATTTTGCAGTGCTATGTTTTCACAGGTAATGATGCATAATTCAGTAATTAAACATAATGTTACTTTGTACCTCATAGGTAGGCTACTACGCCTAACTGATAACACGTAAACAGTTTCCACAGATCAAGATTCACTGGTCAAAACACGGCCCAATCGTTTTCCCTTGACAACACACAAACATTTAAACAAATAAAACCATTACTGATGCCAGAGAAAGGGTGTAAACAGCTCAGTTCAGATTCATGGTCCCACCCGACACACTTAACGATCCAAAAGCATTTAAGTGTTTATAACCGTTTAAATATTTTATGTTTTCTTTTGCTTTGATTCCATAAACTGATTTTGGAAGAAAATATTTGAAGGAAATCAAAACATAACATATTGAATAGTGCACAAAAACTGTCAAGGAAGATCTATGGTTATTTGTTAGTGTTTTGTTTTTGTTTTTATTCTCTTACAATGTGTGTGTGTGTCATTTTTAACCATTTTCTCCTCTTCTGTGAAGCACTTGTGTAACCCTGTTTCAAAATGTGCTATACAAACAAAGTTTTATTATTATCATCATCATTACTGCTGTTGCTATGGTGTCACCTGTCTACTCACCTCATATGTTGTTGGTCTAACACGTTGGGACACTATGTGTGTCGCCTACGTCACGTGGATCTCACCGTTTTTGAAACCCCATATGAGGTAGGCAATTGCAAGGGTGTTAATGGTCATGTGCGTTTTCCCCCTTACGTTAGAAAAAGCATAGATTTCCTCCCTTAAAGCAGACTTTGCGATGCGTCTCGATTTTTGTTCAATTTATCACGAGGGCACCGAGTTCCAACATCCCAACATGTTTTCAGCTCAAAAAAAAAATATCGCCTTTCAACACCTCCCTCTATGGGAGGGAGAGTAAACATAGGAAACAACAACAAAATGATTGTTTTCAATGAGGCGGGAGAGGTTTGAAAATGAAAACAACTAATAGTTGAAAATATTCAAGTACAAATGTAAAAACAAACAGCTCAGTGATCAGTCTCTTGTACGTTCCCCTTACATGGATCATACCATTATTAAGGTTTTTAGCTGCAGCTATGTTTACCCTGCTATGCTAACACCACAGAAAACCAAGACCCAGCCTGCCGTGTTTGCAGCCTTTACATGGTTTTTAACTTGTAGATGTCACACAACTCACTAAATTGGTCTCGGGTTTATGCTCGTCGTCAGCATCTGCAGTGAAATATGGAAAAAGCCAAACACCGCTGTCAAAGCGGCCTTCAGAAATACACATTAGTCAAAAGGCGGAGGGGGGAGAGCAACGAGAGTGCCGGAAAGCTAGCATTATCTCAAGCATATAGTACTTTTGTTTTCTTTGTTATTGTCCAATTTATTTCATTCAGCATATGGCACTTGTTTGGGGGAGTGAAAGCAATTTTATACCGAGCGAGCTCCTGTTAAATCCCCAACATTAGCCTGCAGTGCTGAATCATAAACGGCAGCATTCAGCAAACCCTGACACCTCCTCTGATAGCAGTGTGCACTGTTGCATCTCAGATATTTTGGTAACGTTAAGTGCCCAGACATTCAAGAGATCAGAGGAATTGATAATTTCACCGTGGAAGTGAGAATTTTGCCATCGAGTGAGTGTCCACTCAGGTATGAGTGATGAGCGACGCGGCGAATAGAAAACCCGGAGTGGAGCTGGAGCGGAACGGTGGCTAAACGTTACGAGTGTGCAGAGCGGAAAATTGCCTCCGCTCTTCTCCGTTCACACACTCGGCTTGTGAGCCACTTGGTGAAAGGTGGCGCTAGTAAGCCACAAGCCTACTGAGCACACAGTACAGTAAGGTCTGATGTTGACCGGAGGTGTCTTGCACCAGAATGGTGGATAGCATTGAGGAATAAAGCAGGTGCAGGGCACTCGGTAGTTGTTTCTCTTATTTTGTAAGATGTAAAAACAAAACAAAACATGGATTTCCTGTTGTCACTGTGTTATGATCAAGGGCTAACATCCTTTGTTTTCATATCCCCTTTGAGGAAGAATATACAACTTCCGTGTCCTCTTTGTTCCCTTCCTGGTAGGTGGAACCACGAGTGGCACTGATGGACTGTGCATTTCAGCAAACGGAGGAATTGTTTCAACTTTAGGGGAAAAAAAGGGGAGCAATGGCGTCAAGTTTGCGTACCAACACACTGCCTGTCCGTTGCCCACCGACACGGAGATCGCAGGTTCGAATCCCAGTGTTGCCTCCGGCTTTGTCGGACGATTACACTGCATTTCAAGTATGGCCACTAGATGGCACTGTTTGCTATTGTGACTCAATTGAAAATACAGTACCACCATGTATATGCGACTCGCATACCGCCGAAGTGACGTAGCATATATGTTTTTCCTCACAACAGCACGTTTTTGTTTTACCAAGTGTGACTTCTAATCCTGGAAATACGGTAGGTATTTCAATTCACAACCCGCCCTCGAGGTACTGAACTTTGGCCTCAGTTGGTCTAACGTGAGTAGGTACCGATGTAATTTGGTCGGTACCCTTCAAAGTATTGCGTTCTGTACCCAGCTTGGGGGCTCGCTCAGTGTGCAGGGCCCCAAAAAAATAATTAAGGCACCTGCATAGGTTTGAGAGTACTCAAAATGTGACCTTTACATGGAAAACAACACAGGATTCTGGGGCGTCCGGGTAGCGTAGCGGTCTATTCCGTTGCCAACACAGAGCTCGCCGGTTCGAATCCCCGTGTTACCTCCGGCTTGGCCGGGCGTCCCTACAGACACAATTTGCCATGTCTGCGGGTGGGAAGCCGGGTGTGGGCGTGTGTCCTGGTCGCTGCACTAGCGCCTCCTCTGGTCGGTCGAGGCACGCCCCCCCTGGTGAAACTCCTCACTGTCAGGTGAAAAGAAGCGGGCTGGCGACTCCACATGTATGGGAGGAGGGATGTGGTAGTCTGCAGCCCTCCCCGGATCGGCAGAGGGGGGTGGAGCAGCGACTGGGACAGCTCGGAAGAGTGGGGTAATTGACCTGTACAATGGGGGGGGGGAGATGGGGTAAAACACAGGAATCTCTTGTTTACACATCTCAGGTGGATGCACAGCGCAAGCGCACTGAACTCAGACTCCCTACGTCCCCCGACTGGACACCAGACCAGCGGCGATTTGCCTCGATGACGCCGTGCGCCCTTGGAAAACAAAGATTAGCCCACTCCTGGTACAATAAGTTATGCAAAAACAAAACGCTTGCAAGCTTGTTGCGACGCCTGGATAGCCAAAAAAAAAAAAAAAAGTGATGCAACCTGGGTAAATCTGAAAAGTCTCCTCCTTTTTTTTTGGCCAAATCTCTGCCCTCCTTTTTTACTACTTGGAGGGATCATCCCACGGCACACAGTGTAGAGCAAAATGCACTTTAAAAAAAAAAAAGGGGGGGGGGTGACTATTGAACTATGGCTCAGACGGCTAAACCCGAGCAAGTACAGCAGGCTTTTCTTCGCCCTTCCATATGTTAAGCCCCCTTCTCTCTAATAGAATGTCTTTAATCCGGAGGCATGTTGTGCAAAGCAGTATGAAAAATCATGTTTAGCAGATTAGCATTGGGATCCTCGTCCTGCTTTTCTCGCCGGAGCTTATCACTTGAGGGGGCCTTTTTGATGCGTGCTGCGGGCGGCGCTGACTCAAGTGTTTGTGTGCGCGCGCGCGCGCGCCCGTGCCCGCGCGGTATCTGTAGGGACCCCTACAACCGACGCATTACTCAGCAGTTCTGCCTCTGGATTTTTCTTTATTCCTCAAGCAAGTGTCTGCGCACGGTTGAGGAGCTCCCTTTGGAAGTTCCTCTACTTCCCCCCCCTCCCCCCTCTCGCCATCACATATCGCTGCCTCTTCCTCTCTCCTCTTCCGTTTCTCTCTCTCTCAGCACAAAATACGACTTGTTGAAGTACACCTGAAAGACTTATTTCCTCCTTTCATCCTCGGAAAAACTCGACTCTACCCCTTGGCGACAGGCACGGGTGCAAGTTCGTGAATTCTGGGATACGCACACCCAGTTTCCCAACCGCAGACACGGCCGAGTGTGTATGCAGGGACGCCCGACCAAGCCGGAGGGAAACGCGGGGATTCGAACCGGCGATCCCCGTGTTGGCCACGGAATAGACCGCTACGCTGCCCGGACGCCCCTTCATGGACTGATACACTTAGACCCCAGCTCGCACACGATGCTGGTGGACTGAAGATTTAGACTTTTGACTCTTGCAAAAGGTTTACTCCGAGAAAGAGTATTTGGAAGTATCTCGTGCGCTTCATCCGACGCTTAATTATTCTCGCCGTGGCACCAGAAGAATGCATAATGAACCAAGATCCTGATGGAGGAGCACACAGGAGAAATCCTCCCCCCCGCCCCCCATCTGGCCCAGTGGCCCTCCATTCAGTCTCAACTCTCAAGTGCTCCGCAACGCGAGAGAGGCTCGTGCAAACAGCAGTGTAATTAATGTAGTTATCTGGAGAGGCACATATAATTGATCGGGGACGTTGGTTTCTGAAACACTTGCTATGAATAGCAATACAACCCGTTAAAGACGTCACGGGTGACTGGGTGGAGCAGGGAGGTGCGAGACGCTGTTACATTCTAATGCGCTGGGACAGATTCTGGGTTTTAATTGTCGTACACGACGCATCCCAAAAATGGTGTATACGCAAGAGCGCGTCATCGACTACAAACGAAACAACCCTTTTATACAAAGTATCACTTTGTGTGACCCTTCCGAAGTATAACTTTGTATAAAAGGGGTGACCTGCCAGTCAAAGGCAGTGTTATTTTTGGTAACACTATTCGAACGCCTCCGTCTTTAAACCAGTGTATACATATGTTACATTGTAGCCCTCGCTTCTCTTTGTGGTTTCCATGTAGCGAGTGACATGAAAAGGAAACGTTGTCGCATCAATTCCAGTAAGAAACATTGTTTCTCTTTCATACAGAGTATCTATATTTGCCCAGAGATGCAGCAGACTCGCATAAATGTTTCCAGACAGGTTTTATAACGTGTGTCTCAGCTCAGATGCGCGCGTGACGGCCAGTATGTATCGGTTAAAAATACCCAAACATATTTTCAGCAAACTTCAAAGCCCGACGAAACAAAACGAACATCAGTTGCCGTAAGACGAAAGACGGTCTCCTCATCAGATACCGTACGTCGGTAATAGTTTACAAATCAAAGATGTGATGGTCGAGCTGTGTAAGGGACGTCGGTGACAGAAGACAAACACGCTGCGTGCGCACACACACACACACACAGTAGGTCAGTGGCCCCAACAGCAATTAGTTTTCCCTAACACACAAACATAATTATCTAATAAACAGTTTACTTGCACAACAACAACTGCTGCTGACACCACAATCGACCTTCCCCTTAATAACAAGCGCCATGATGAAATACTCATGTTTAGTTTGCCATGGGTTACCATCACGGCTGCATACTGGAGATGCTCAGAGGTCAGCAGTACAAGTGGTATTATCAAAGCAGCCGCTTGCAGAATTGCATATGAATTATGAATGACTAAATTGAATCAATTTCACATTTTATGAAACATTTCCCCCCGTTTATCCCCAATTGCACCCGGCTATCCAAACTAACATGTATATAAACTAATATATATAGTATATTTGTCTAGGAGAACGAACGCCATCCAGGATGAATGTCAGAACTACCGGTCTGCATGGGCTAGCAGTTAGCTTAACCTGCCCCGCTTCCGCATCCTGTCAGACTCTCACGTCTTCCTCATTTTTTTGCAGATTGTGATCAACGAGATGTTTGAAGCCCTGTGATGGACAGGATACCTATCCAGAGTGTTTCCCCGCCTTCCGCCCAATGTCTGCCGGGATAGGCTCCAGCATCCCGCGACTCTAGGAGAGAGCAATTACCCTAGTGTTCCAAGCCATCCCGGTCGCTGCTCCACCCCCCTCTGCAGACTACCACACGCCTCCTCCCATACACGTGGAGTCGCCAGCCGCGTCTTTTCACCTGACAGTGAGGAGTTTCACCAGGGGGGCGTAGCGCGTGGGAGGATCAAGCTATTCCCCACAGTTCCCCCTCCCCTTGAACAGGCGCCCCGACCGACCAGAGGAGGCGCTAGTGCAGTGACCAGGACACATACCCACATCCGGCTTCCCACCCGCAGACACGGCCAATTGTGTCTGTAGGGACGCCCGACCAAGCCGGACGTAACACGGGGATTCAAACCGGCGATCCCCGTGTTGGCAGGCAACAGAATAGACCGCCACGCCACCCGGACGCCCTTAAACATCTTGATTGTTCTCAGGTTCCTTGGTGCTGCAGGGAATGAGGAGGGTTTCGTCTACTGGCCGCTTTTCTTTTGCGCAACACCGCTGCAGGATTTAATCCAGATTGTGATTTGTTGTTTTCGAGGAGTAGAAGCGCATGACGCAGTGTCCCAGCTGTTGACAATCTAAACTCGAGCTTCCACTGCGAGTGATAATTCCTCATTAATTGTGTCTCTTGTCCCTTCGGTCCAATTTATTCATTAACTATCTAACTAGAAAGTAACAGGAAAAATGTTGAGTAAAAAGCATCGGATTGGGAAAATATGCAGTGAATGGCAGAATGATGAATATAGATAACTATTTAACTCGGCGGGAACATCTTGAAATGGCGGGAATGTTATTCCCGAGCAGCTTTAATGGAGCTGTAGCGAAAGTTGAGTCAGGAAGACGGTCTTTTGCCTGTAGTGATATTCCTCATTTCATCTTGCCATCCTCATCCCTTATGCATGCTCACTCATATGTTCCCTTGCTGTCGTTGTCTGGGGCTGTTAATTGAGTTATCGGCTGATGACGTCACCTGTTCTCTTCTATCCAATAGCACAGCGGCAACCCTATAATCTTGTCGTTTTATTTAAATAGGTTTCTTTCTCCACCTCCCCCATCGCCGCCTAGTCCTCCCAGATCATCAGCATCGCGGTACAGCACGGGGGGGCCCAGTGGTTCGCACTGTTGCCTCACAGCAAGAAGGTCCGCGGTTCGAACCCCAGGCCGTCCCGGAGCCATTTTGTGTGGAGTTAGCACATTCTCCACGTGTCTGTGTGGGTTTCCTCCCATCAACAAAAACACATGCATGTTAGGGTTTATACTCCTGTCGGTGCCCCTGAGCAAAGCATGGCAAGGATATCTGGGGTTGGTCCCCGGATGCTGCATGGTGGCTGCCCACTGCTCCTAGCTACGCGACTGCCCACTCCTTCCAGTGTGTGTGTGTGTGTGTTGGGCTGGGTAAAATGCAAAGGATGAATACCCCCCACCCCACCCCCCACCACCCGGGGGTTATTTAAGTACATCTATCATCTCAGCAGAGGTCATCAGCCACCACCACGTGTCTGGACTCCATGGCGTGGGGTATATTATGCTGCTGCTCAGGGCTGATGCCCCTTGTTTAAAAAAAAAAAAAATTCTCCCTGTTGAGTCTAAGCTCCAAAGACCTCCTTGACACGCGTTCATTTCCGCCAAGTCATCCGTTCTAATAAATAATCATCATCTTTACTTCAGTCACCGTGTCTCTCCAGACTGAAAGAGGCACAACCCTATTGCTGTTGCACCCTGCAATAAATCGTCATCCATCCCGAGTTTAAAATGTATTATTGGCCACTTGCAAAAGTTTCCAGGGTTGTGCTTGTTGCCCTCCGCTTTATTGTTTAGTCCCCACCTGGAAATAATCGAGACTTCTTCATCGCATTTAAAAAAAAAAGAAGGCAGAATTCAAGCAATTAAGATGGAGGGCCTGCTTCCTTCCACCACCCCAGCTTTTTTTTTGGAGGGGGGGCTGTATGACAGCGATGCCTCGCGATAAGTTCATTAATATTGCAGAGCTGTGATAGCGTGCACGTGCGCCAGCCAGCTCCGATAAGAATGAAAACACAACAGCCCCAAAAGCACATTTGGGGGGGGAGGCCACAAATTTAATTTCCCCTCTGTGACGTGCAAGTCCTGATATGAACAATGGCGGCTGTTGCCCGTATCTCTCCCCCCCCCCTCCGCTCAGCCGTTAGGCTTTCAGACACACGGCCTATTCAAGCGGCGATGTGCTCGGAGGTTCTGGTCTCGGGTTTCATCCGGGTTATCGTGCCACGAGAGGACCATACAATGGCTAGGAATTAACTTCCAATTCATTCTGAAGACGCACCTCCGCCATGCTGAAGCCCGCCCGGGATCGGTTGATCGATCAAAGTCGAGGAAAAGCTTTGCGGCTCATATGACGTCACATCTAACGTGGCTCTGATCGCAAAAAAAAAAAATTCTCTCTTCTGCTCAGCCAAGCGAAATTGCTGTGGGGGTGATGAGGGGTACCACTGCCACGTCAGGGCAAAAAAGAGTCCCCATGTTTAATTTCAACCCTCCTCTTCGGATTCTGCATAGTCTCTCCATTATTGCGTGGAGTGTCCTTCCGCCGTCTGAAGAGGAGCGGACTGGAGAGTCCATTAGACCCCCCCCCGCCTCCTCCTCCCCCCCGAGTCTTTATATTGATTGAAAATGGGTTAACCGGGTGTAGCAAATGAAAAATGAATTGCTAAATGGAAAATTACTCTGCCCATTTTGAGGAATATGAAATGATTTTTTTTTTTGGCAATTCAAAATGTCGTTTAAAAAGGAAACCTCTGGTATTATTTAACCTAAGCTCAATTTTACTTACCGCCCGGGGTCGAACAGACTGCCCTGAGATCCACCGAATTCTCTTGCGGTGCAGGAAATTGTACAAAACAAAGGCCATTTCTACGTTAGAAAGTATTGCATCCGCTCATCCTCAAAAGGAAGGCTCCAGCACTTCCCAGCCTAGGTCATACTTTCCTTTTTGTTCGGAGTCAAACTGAGAAATGGGTAGCAGATGCTTTTTTTCCCCAGCCCTAGGCTTTAGACTTCGTCCCCTAGGGGGAAATGCCTTTCCACATACAGCACACAGTAATAACATACAATGATGGACAACAGGACACACTCAGGCCTGTTCAGCCAGGCCTATTGTTTCTACGTGGACCAGACTTCCCCCCCCCCCCAAATCGAGTCCTTCTGCACCTCAGTGCTCTGCACTTGCACCCGCAGGGCAGTAGGGTAAAATGGTGAGTGATGTCATGCTGGGTGTGGGGAGACCAATTATCCTGGCAGCAGTGTTGGTTAATCACGAGTTTGGCCCGGAAAACGTGTTGAAGGAGCAGGTGGAACGGGACAGTACGATAGGCTGACTATTGATCCGGTACAACAATGAGGACATAGGGGGGCAACATCGGGTCCTTCAAGCTTGCAGATGACTGATAGCATGTGGTGGCTCCTTTTTTGGGGGGTCGTTAGTGTGCTGGTTGAAGAGGAGTCCATTGTCCTGTGTCGCTCTGCGGTATTTGAGACTGTCAACCATTTCAGCTTGATGAGAATGGGGTGCTGAGGTGAGGGGGGACCAATTACTGCTTCCCTCGTCTCGCTGACATTGACGTGAAGATGGTTATCCTCACACCACTGGGCGAAGTGTGCAACAGTGTTGTGGTAGTCCAGAGCAGAGGGGTTGTCTGTGAGTAGGGCGAGAATTGGGGATCGCCGGTTTGAAGCCCCGTGTTACCATTTGGTCGGGCGTCCCTACGGACGCAATTGGTCATGTCTGCAGGTGGGAAGCCGGATGTGTCCTGGTCGCTGCACTGGCGCCTCCTCTGGTCGGTCGGCGCGCCTGTTCGGGGGAGGGGGGGGGAACAGCGTGATCCTCCTATGTCCGGCGAAACTCCTCACCGTCAGGTGAAAAGAAGCGGCTGGCGACTCCACGTGTATCGGAGGAATCATGTAGTAGTCTGCAGCCCTGCCCGGATCGGCAGAGGCGGTGGAGCAGCGACCTGGACCGCTTGGAAGAGTGGGGTAATTGGCCGAGTACAATTAGGGAGGAAAAAAATGGGGGAGGGGGGGTGGACTGCTGTGTCAGCTGAGTATTTGTGTTAAGTGGTGACGGACTGGTGCAATCACCCGGCGTAAGGTGTGTACAGGAGTGGGCTCAACATGCAACCCTGCAGCATTCCACAGTTAAGGGTGAACGCAGGTGATGTGGCTGCACCCTTCCACAGAGCTTGCAGCCTGTCACTAAAGAAAGTGTGCATGAGATGGATCAGGAAGGGGGGGGGGGTGTCGAGATGATGTAGCATCTGGATCATCAGATAGTATTAAAAGCAGAGCTGAAATCCACAAAGAGGATCCTGACGAAGGTGCCTGGGGAATCCAGGTGCAGCAGGCAGACCACAGCATCCTCTCCGCCCCCCCCCCCTTAGCCTTATAGGCAAATTGGTTTTAAATGTATGCAGTACTGAGCAAGCTAAAAACCAGCTAACTGCTGTGCGCCGAGCTGCTGTGCAATCCCTCGGGATAGTAGTGCTCACCAAATAGCGTCCACTAAGAGCTCCGCTTCCGCTTTAACAGGCTCGGAGAGTTTTGAGAAACGTCTGAAAGCACCTTGCGTTAGGAAACTGGGATTGTGATAGACCTTTATTATCTGCTTTTTTTTTTGCACTTCCCTCCAACCCTCTCAGATGTTCATTGTCGTCGTCCTGTAGCAACTCACTCCTCGCGGGATCCTAGATCGGCACTTCTGCTCGGGGTTAGAAGTGGATTTATATTCTACATATGTCAATATCTGTATCATTATACGATTGATATGTCTCAGCTCATTAGATTCCTGTCACGTTAGGGCGTCCGGGTAGCCTACCGGTCTATTCCGCTGCCTACCAACATGGGGATCATCGGATCGAATCCCCGTGTTACTTCCGGCTTGGTCGGGCATCGCTACAGACCATTGGCCGTGTTTGCGGGTGGGAAGCCGGATGTGGGTATGTGTCCTGGTCGCTGCACTAGCGCCTCCTGTGGTTGGCCGGGGCGCCTGTCCGGGGGGCGTGGCGTGGCCCTTACACGTGCTGTGTCCCCCTGGTGAAACTCCTCACTGTCAGGTGAAAAGAAGCGGCTGGCGACTCCACATGTATCGGAGGAGGCATGTGGTAGTCTGCAGCCCTCCCCAGATCGGCAGAGGGGGTGGAGCAGCGACAGGGACGGCTCTACTGAAGGGGGGGGGGGTTATTGGCCAGGTACAATTGGGGGGGGGGGTTCCTCTCTCGTGATTCTCAGTCTGTTAGAGTGACAGGTCTTTCAGTGGACGCTATTTGGTGGTGTTACGTTGCAGCTTGGTGCGCAGGAGTCGGATGACGCTAGCTTGCTCAATACTGAGTAACATTAAAATATTCTGCTGTTCTTCACTTGGTTTGACTCCTAACAGGAACTCAGGTTAAGAACATACCAGAGTTTTCTCTTAAGGACAAATGTATGCTTTTAATACCAAAATATGCATAGTGCTGTATTCTTTGTATCATACAATTTCCGGCACCACAAGAAAACTCAACGGACCTCAAGGAAGTCAAACCCGAGTTTGACCGAAACCATCGTGAGATTAAGATTTCACTCAATGGCAAAGTTTGTCATGTTTTTTTTCCTAATTATTATTATTATTGGTTGCCACATAATGGAAACAAAATTACATGAGAACAAGCAAACAATATGTCCCACCTTATTGTGTTGCTTCGCTACCTCCTGAGGTAGGGCAGGTCCTCTGATAACTGCAGGATCGATCCTCCTGTCAGAAATGTGGAGGTGTCGCTGAGCAAGACACCGCGTCTCTTAAGTGCTCCCCATGAGCCGCTTGTTACCTTGCATGATTGACACCACCATCGGTGTGTGTGTGGGGGGGGGTATTAAACATCCCACGAGCTGGACAAGTGTTACAGTCTAAAAATGAGATATTTAGATGAATATATAGTTTAACATGGCTTTCCCACATCAGTTTAAAAAAAATCTAATTCCCAGCAAATCCCATTCTCCCTCATTGGGAAATTCAGAAAATATGAATATGCAAATATCACAGGCCTCAAGCGCCGCCCATCACCGCTGCTGCTTGCTCTAGGTTAGCTGGTGAAAGAGCGGTGCGCATGCGCATGAAGATCAGGAATCAATCACTCGTGTCACTTCATGTACATGAAATGAAACAAAATATTGTTCCCCCCAACAACTGCAACACACACTATATATTTTTTTTTTATTAATTCATTAATTTATTTATTTATTAGTTCCATATGACTGAACTTTGAAACCTTCGCTAAAGACAGTTTTACCATTACTACAAAAACTAACAGCAGCTAGCAAAAAGCTAACGCAGTTAACGCCATTTATAAGTCACAAAATAAATATTGTAGCGAATTCGGGGGGACAACGCAACCACAAGAACTGCCGCGGCCGGGAAGCGAACCCGTATCGCCCGCACCGCAGGAGGCATCGCTAACCGCTCGACTAAAGTGTTAGACCCGCGAGCCAGCGGCCAGCGTGTCTTCTTATTCATGCACGTTACAATATGTTAAATGCAGAAAGCTTTTAATTGACTGTTGGTTTGAGTAAAATAAATACAGAACTTTCATACACACTCCCAGAGCAGAGACGGGCTGGTCAAGAACAAAGCGTTAATGAAGCAAAAGCAGACTTACAGACAGGAAGGAAAGGCTCAGCACGCTTCCGGCGACCAAGAGTGTGAACGTGTCTGCGAGTGACCATCCGACAAGGAGCCATGGCAACCAGGGGGAATATATACGTAGGGAGCCAATCAGGGAGACTGGGCGCAGGAGCGCAGGGCAGGGCAAGAACAGACAAGCCAATCGCAGAAAGGGGAGGCAGATTGGGCGCAGGCGCGCAGGACAAGGCAGGGACCGCACAGCCAATCGGAGAAAGGGGAGGCAGATTGGGCGCAGGCGCGCAGGACAGGGCAAGAACAGACAAGCCAATCGGAGAAAAAAGGGAACAGGTGAGTGAAGCCGGGCAGTCAGGGTCCCTCAGACAAACGGGCGCAGGTGGACCGAAACGCCGATCAGGGGATGGGGACGGGGGAGCCCCGATGACCCAGATCACACACCCATGACACTCCCGCTCACTGTTTTAGGGAAGCGCACAGACAGCTCGTCCAGTAGAGGACTGTGGATACGAGTCAGTATAGTCAAGGCCAGACATTTTAGGGGACACAAACAGAAGAAAAACACATTTTTTGAGTGGGGGGGGGGGTACTTTAATTGTAAAGCGCCTTGAGCGGCGGTTGCAGCTATGTAAAATCATCATCGGCAGTCCATCGGGGTCGGGTATGAGCGTCCTTCCTCTGGGTCCTTCTGGGTTCTCAGGTGGCTGTCGAGGCCGATCCTGCAGCCGCATAATGGGAGGTAGGCTGCACCCCCTGCCATGGACTACATGGTCCTTGGCAGGGGGTGGCCTGAATCCAATGGCATGGAGAAACAAGACGATTGGGGACCACGCTCTGTTGCAGCCTTGATCCGCCTTCAGTGCCGTTGTGACCTGGAGACATCGTCCACCAGTTCCACCGTTGAGGTCTTTGTTGGATCGCGCTTCATCTGAATCCTCCCCCTCGACCTATCCACCTAGGGTGACCCTACCAAGAGCCAAGCTCCAGACGGCATAGCTCTTGGGATCATTGGTGCACACCAGCTTCTTCACCATGGCAAGGTGGAGATCCAGGAGAAGAACACGAATTGCAGTCCATTTACCACCCTGTTGTGCTCTCAAGTCAGGCTTTGTGTACCATTTTATTTCATATTTTCTTAGGATTTTATAGTTGTTTTGTTCCCTTTGAGCAACGCGACTTGACATTAAAAGTGTTGAAAACCACAGCAGTGCTGAGATTGATAAGAAAATACGGTCATGAAATATTCACCTCAACAACTGGTCATCTTAGGCCATTGAGCAATGATTACTGAAAACGATGCTCCGGCCCTGCTTATGTGAGTTGCAGAACTTACTGGCATTTTTGAACAGGATTATGTTGAAGTGAATTGACTCCAAATCAGCTTTTGTTTTTGGTTTTTTTAATGTACCTTCAAAACTCATCTCTACCTTATTTCACTAATAAGGAACAGAATGAAACAAGAGAGCATATATTGTATAAAACTGTACACACAGTGTATGCATGAAGTGTTGTTTTTCTTTGTTATATAGTTATATAGTTGTTATGGATAACATTTTATTGCATTGTGTACTTATCCAACACGCCCCAACATGAATTGGAGTTATGACTGCAGAGCTGACGTTAATAAATTGACTTATCAACCCAATTTCAGAGAATTTGCTTTTCACCCCGGTTCATCTGTTGGCTTATCTTGCAGGAATAATAACTCTGCAAACAACCTCATCTTTGTTATATTGCTTTATGTTTTCATATTTTCTTCTCCATCATGTTTTTTTTCCCGTGAGGCTTCAGCTTTCAATCTTTACAGTCATTTATATGTACGACTGCTGTGGTTCACAAGTAGTAACTTGAATATTCACTGAACTTTTCATAAGAGTCACATAACTGTCTTTAAAGTGTATATCACAAACCTTAACATGTCAGTTGAAACAAAAAAAGGGGGGATTTTGTCCATTGGTGCCATTTAAAAATGTTTTTAGAATTTCTGAGTTTTCAGTTTGTTTGTGTTTGTGTTTTTTTGTTGTTGTCAGACATTATGACGTTTATCCAAATTTTAATAATCACAAAATTGATGAGATTGGGTAAGGTATTTAGAATATGAAAATTAGCAAATAAATAAACTAATTATGAAGTTAATAGCTCTTTCCTTAGTCACACACTTGTATGTGGACTTAAACACACAAAGAGGTCATTTAAATATGATATTCATCCCCTTTACATGACCTCTTTGCAATAATAATAATAATAATAATAATTATTATTATTATTATAGTAGTAGTAGTGGTAGTAGTAGCATTGTTATTATTATTATTATTATTATTATTACTATTATCTTCATTATTATTGCCATTGCTATTATTGTAATTGTAATAATTGTAATTTTATAAATTATAATTTATAATATGAAAAATATTTTACAGGATATAAAAAACAAAATAAATTTGACATTAGGTAAGGCGAAAATATAAGAAAACATGAAAAGGAATTCTGAGTATACAACAATGTGCTGGACAGTACTGGACTATTCTGTATCTTATTCACACATGCGGTCTTCCCCTGACATATCCAGGGACGCTTACTGCATGGGGCCACGTTTAAGACCGGAAGCTGTGCACTGGGTTTGACACTTAATACTTGCACTTTTACAATGTGTATTCGTTCTTCTCGGTCCGTGCAGAGGATGAATTAGAAGGTAGCTGCCTGGAACGACTGGGGGCGCTGTGGTGCACGAAAAAATAACAGGAATCCATCGTTACAAAACCTTAACATTGGCATTTTTATTTAATGTAGTCACACCAATGATGATGATGATAGTGATGATGATGATGATGGGATTTGCAATGGTGTTTGGGCACCCTAAGTACCAGAGATTCATTTGAATTCAAAGTGAATTGCTGGCACCAGTACCACGAACAATAAAAATACTTGAACATGGATCAGGAAACACCTTGGTCTGCTGCGTCCGGATGGCCCAGGGACCACGGCCCTGACCGGAGCAGCACGCGAAGAGGAAACACCGAGGGCGGCCTGATATGACGCGAAAGCGGGGCAGGCTAAGCTGACTGCTAGCCCAAGCACACCAGCAGTTCCGGCAGTCATCCTGGCTGGTGTTTGTGTTCCTGGACAGTGATTTTATTTTTCCTTAGTTTAGACATCTATGTGTTATATATATATATATATATATATATATATATATATATATATATATATATATATATATATATATATATATATATATATATATGTGTGTGTGTGTGTGTGTGTGTGTGTGTGTGTGTGTTAGTTGGATATATGTGTTAGTTTGGATATATGTGTTAGTGTATATATCTAAACTAACACATAGATCCAAACTAACAATTATCTAAACTAACGCATATATCATCATTAACACGTATAGCTTAACTAACACATATATCCAAAATATCACATATATCCACACTAACACATATATCTTAACTAACACATATATCTAAACTAACACATATATAAAAACTAACATATATACAAACTAACACATATATCAAAACTAACATATTTGAACTAACATATCTAAATTAACACATAAATCTAGACAAACACATATCTAAACTAACACATATATCCAATCAAACACATATATTTAAACTAACACACATTTAAACTAACACATATATCCAAACTAACACATATCCAAACTAACACATATAGCCAATCTAACAAATATATCTAAACTAACACATGTATCTAAACAAACGTATTTAAACTAACACATAGATCCAACCTAACACATATGTAAACAAACCTAGAGCCAAACTAGCACATATATCTAACCTAACACAAACGTATATCATCATTAACACGGATATTTTAACTAACACATAGATCCAAACTAACATATCTAAACTAAGACAGTTTATGTATATGTGTTATTTTGGGTCTAACATAGATCTAACCTAACATATATCCAAACAAACACATATGTCCAAAATAACACATATCTAAACTAACATATCTAAACTAACATATATCTAACCTAAAGTAGATATCCAAACAAACTCATAGATCCAACCTAACACATATATCCAAAGTTAGATATATGGTAGTTTGGATATATATGTGTTAGTTTACATAAATGTTAACTAACACATATATCCAAACTAACATATATCCAAACTAACACAAATCTAAACTAAAACATATATCTAAAATAACACACATATCCAAAGTAACATATATATATATACACTAACCTACCTAAACTAACAAATATATAAACTAAAGCACATATCCAAACAAACATATAGATCCAACCTTCATATGTCTAAACTAACACATATATCCAAACATAGATATATGTTAGTTTACATATATGTGTTAGTTTAGATATATGTTAACTAATACATATATCCAAACTAAAATATATCCAAGCTAACACATATATCTAAACTAACACACATATTTAAACTAATATATATCCAAACAACACATATATCTAAACTAACACATAGATCCAACCCAACACATATATCCAAACTAACATATATTTAAACTAACACATATATCCAGACTAACACATCTAAACAAACATATATCTAACTTAACACATATATCCAACCCAACACATATATCTAAACTAACATATATCCAAACAAACACATATATCCAAACTAACATATATCTAAACTAACACATACATCCAGGCTAACACACATATCAAAACTAACATATCTAAAGTTAACATATATCTAAACAAACACATAGATACAACCCAACACATATATCTAAACTAACACACATATTTAAACTAACAAATATCCAAACCAACATATATATCTAAACTAACAAATAGATCCAACCTAACACGTAGATCTAAACTAACACATATACCCAAACTTACATGAATTTTAGCTTGGATATATGTGTTAATTTATATATATGTTAACTAACACATATATCCAAACTAACATATATCCGAACTAACACATATCTAAACTAACATATATCCAAACTAACACATATCTAAACTAACATATATCCAAACTAACATATATCCAAACTAACACATATCTAAACTAACATAGATCCAACCTAACACATATAAACTAACACATTTATCCAAACTTAGAAATATATTAGTTTGGATATGTGTGTTAGTTTAGATATATGTTAACTAATGTATATCCAAAATAACATATATTCAAACTAACACATAGATCCAAACTAACACATATGTAAACTAACATAGATCCAACCTAACACATATATCTAATCTAACATATCTAAAGTTAACACATATCTAAACAAACACATAGATGCAACTCAACACATATATCTAAACTAACACATAGATCCAACCCAACACTTATATATAAACTAACATATATCCAAACTAACACATTTTTCCAAACTAACATATATTTAAACTAACACATTTATTCCAGACTAACACATATATCAAAACTAACACATATATCCAAACTAACATATATTTAAACTAACACATATATCCAAACTAACACATATATCCAGACTAACACATATAAACTAACACATATATCGAAACAAACATATATCTAAACTAACACACTATTTAAACTAACAAATATCCAAACTAACATATCTCCGAACAACACATATATCTAACTTAACACATAGATCCAACCCAACACATATATCTAAACTAACATATATCCAAACAAACACATTTATCCAAACTAACACATATCTAAACTAACATATCTAAACTAACATATATCTAAACTAAAGTAGATATCCAAACAAACTCATAGATCCAACCTAACACATATATCCAAACTTAGATATATGGTAGTTTGGATATATGTGTTAGTTTACATATATGTTAACTAACACATATATCCAAACTAACACAAATCTAAACTAACACATATATCTAAACTAACACATATATCTAAACTAACACATATATCTAAACTAACACACATATCCAAAGTAACATATATATCTACACTAACCTACCTAAACTAACAAATATATAAACTAAAGCACATATCCAAACAAACATATATATCTAAACTAACAAATAGATCCAACCTAACACGTAGATCTAAACTAACACATATAGCCAATCTAACAAATATATCTAAACTAACACATGTATCTAAACAAACGTATTTAAACTAACACATAGATCCAACCTAACACATATGTAAACAAACCTAGAGCCAAACTAGCACATATATCTAACCTAACACAAACGTATATCATCATTAACACGGATATTTTAACTAACACATAGATCCAAACTAACATATCTAAACTAAGACAGTTTATGTATATGTGTTATTTTGGGTCTAACATAGATCTAACCTAACATATATCCAAACAAACACATATGTCCAAAATAACACATATCTAAACTAACATATCTAAACTAACATATATCTAACCTAAAGTAGATATCCAAACAAACTCATAGATCCAACCTAACATATATATCCAAAGTTAGATATATGGTAGTTTGGATATATATGTGTTAGTTTACATAAATGTTAACTAACACATATATCCAAACTAACATATATCCAAACTAACACAAATCTAAACTAAAACATATATCTAAAATAACACACATATCCAAAGTAACATATATATATATACACTAACCTACCTAAACTAACAAATATATAAACTAAAGCACATATCCAAACAAACATATAGATCCAACCTTCATATGTCTAAACTAACACATATATCCAAACATAGATATATGTTAGTTTACATATATGTGTTAGTTTAGATATATGTTAACTAATACATATATCCAAACTAAAATATATCCAAGCTAACACATATATCTAAACTAACACACATATTTAAACTAATATATATCCAAACAACACATATATCTAAACTAACACATAGATCCAACCCAACACATATATCCAAACTAACATATATTTAAACTAACACATATATCCAGACTAACACATCTAAACAAACATATATCTAACTTAACACATATATCCAACCCAACACATATATCTAAACTAACATATATCCAAACAAACACATAATTCCAAACTAACATATATCTAAACTAACACATACATCCAGGCTAACACACATATCTAAACTAACATATCTAAAGTTAACATATATCTAAACAAACACATAGATACAACCCAACACATATATCTAAACTAACACACATATTTAAACTAACAAATATCCAAACCAACATATATATCTAAACTAACAAATAGATCCAACCTAACACGTAGATCTAAACTAACACATATACCCAAACTTACATGAATTTTAGCTTGGATATATGTGTTAATTTATATATATGTTAACTAACACATATATCCAAACTAACATATATCCAAACTAACACATATCTAAACTAACATAGATCCAACCTAACACATATAAACTAACACATTTATCCAAACTTAGAAATATATTATTTTGGATATGTGTGTTAGTTTAGATATATGTTAACTAATGTATATCCAAAATAACATATATTCAAACTAACACATAGATCCAAACTAACACATATGTAAACTAACATAGATCCAACCTAACACATATATCTAATCTAACATATCTAAAGTTAACACATATCTAAACAAACACATAGATGCAACTCAACACATATATCTAAACTAACACATAGATCCAACCCAACACTTATATATAAACTAACATATATCCAAACTAACACATTTTTCCAAACTAACATATATTTAAACTAACACATTTATTCCAGACTAACACATATATCAAAACTAACACATATATCCAAACTAACATATATTTAAACTAACACATATATCCAAACTAACACATATATCCAGACTAACACATATAAACTAACACATATATCGAAACAAACATATATCTAAACTAACACACTATTTAAACTAACAAATATCCAAACTAACATATCTCCGAACAACACATATATCTAACTTAACACATAGATCCAACCCAACACATATATCTAAACTAACATATATCCAAACAAACACATTTATCCAAACTAACACATATCTAAACTAACATATCTAAACTAACATATATCTAAACTAAAGTAGATATCCAAACAAACTCATAGATCCAACCTAACACATATATCCAAACTTAGATATATGGTAGTTTGGATATATGTGTTAGTTTACATATATGTTAACTAACACATATATCCAAACTAACACAAATCTAAACTAACACATATATCTAAACTAACACATATATCTAAACTAACACATATATCTAAACTAACACACATATCCAAAGTAACATATATATCTACACTAACCTACCTAAACTAACAAATATATAAACTAAAGCACATATCCAAACAAACATATATATCTAAACTAACAAATAGATCCAACCTAACACGTAGATCTAAACTAACACATATACCCAAACTTACATGAAATTTAGCTTGGATATATGTGTTAATTTATATATATGTTAACTAACACATATATCCAAACTAACATATATCCAAACTAACACATATCTAAACTAACATAGATCCAACCTAACACATATAAACTAACACATTTATCCAAACTTAGATATATATTAGTTTGGATATGTGTGTTAGTTTAGATATATGTTAACTAATGTATATCCAAAATAACATATATTCAAACTAACACATAGATCCAAACTAACACATATGTAAACTAACATAGATCCAACCTAACACATATATCTAATCTAACATATCTAAAGTTAACACATATCTAAACAAACACATAGATACAACTCAACACATATATCTAAACTAACACATAGATCCAACCCAACACTTATATATAAACTAACATATATCCAAACTAACACATTTTTCCAAACTAACATGTATTTAAACTAACACATTTATTCCAGACTAACACATATATCAAAACTAACACATATATCCAAACTAACATATATTTAAACTAACACATATATCCAAACTAACACATATATCCAGACTAACACATATAAACTAACACATATATCGAAACAAACATATATCTAAACTAACACACTATTTAAACTAACAAATATCCAAACTAACATATCTCCGAACAACACATATATCTAACTTAACACATAGATCCAACCCAACACATATATCTAAACTAACATATATCCAAACAAACACATTTATCCAAACTAACACATATCTAAACTAACATATCTAAACTAACATATATCTAAACTAAAGTAGATATCCAAACAAACTCATAGATCCAACCTAACACATATATCCAAACTTAGATATATGGTAGTTTGGATATATGTGTTAGTTTACATATATGTTAACTAACACATATATCCAAACTAACACAAATCTAAACTAACACATATATCTAAACTAACACATATATCTAAACTAACACATATATCTAAACTAACACACATATCCAAAGTAACATATATATATCTACACTAACCTACCTAAACTAACAAATATATAAACTAAAGCACATATCCAAACAAACATATAAATCCAACCTAACATATGTCTAAACTAACACATATATCCAAACATAGATATATGTTAGTTTAGATATACGTGTTAGTTTAGATATTTGTTAACTAACACATATATCCAAATTAACATATATTCAAACTAACACATATATCTAAACTAACACACAAATTTAAACTAATATATATCCAAACAACACATATATCTAAACTAACATATAGATCCAACCCAACACATGTACCTAAACTAACATATATCCAAACTAAAACATATATCCAACCTAACACATCTAAACAAACATATCTAAACAAACATATATATCCAACCTACCACGTATATCTAAACTAACAGATATATCCAAACTTACGTGTATTTTAGTTTGGATATATGTGTTAATTTTTATATAGGTTAACTAACACATATATCCAAACTAACAAATATCCAAACTAACACATATCTAAACTAACATAGATCCAACCTAACATATATAAACTAAAACATTTATCCAAACTTAGATATATGTTAGTTTGGATGTGTGTTAGTTAAATATATGTTAACTAACAAACATATCCAAACTAACATATATCCAAACAAACACATATATCCAAACTAACATATATCTAAACTAACACATATATCCAGGCTAACACACATATCTAAACTAACATATCTAAATTTAACATATATCTAAACAAACACATAGATACAACCCAACACATATATCTAAACTAACACACATATTTAAACTAACAAATATCCAAACCAACATATATATCTAAACTAACAAATAGATCCAACCTAACACGTAGATCTAAACTAACACATATACCCAAACTTACATGAATTTTAGCTTGGATATATGTGTTAATTTATATATATGTTAAATAACACATATATCCAAACTAACATATATCCAAACTAACACATATCTAAACTAACATAGATCCAACCTAACACATATGTAAACTAACATAGATCCAACCTAACACATATATCTAATCTAACATATCTAAAGTTAACACATATCTAAACAAACACATAGATACAACTCAACACATATATCTAAACTAACACATAGATCCAACCCAACACTTATATATAAACTAACATATATCCAAACTAACACATTTTTCCAAACTAACATGTATTTAAACTAACACATTTATTCCAGACTAACACATATATCAAAACTAACACATATATCCAAACTAACATATATTTAAACTAACACATATATCCAAACTAACACATATATCCAGACTAACACATATAAACTAACACATATATCGAAATAAACATATATCTAAACTAACACACTATTTAAACTAACAAATATCCAAACTAACATATCTCCGAACAACACATATATCTAACTTAACACATAGATCCAACCCAACACATATATCTAAACTAACATATATCCAAACAAACACATTTATCCAAACTAACACATATCTAAACTAACATATCTAAACTAACATATATCTAAACTAAAGTAGATATCCAAACAAACTCATAGATCCAACCTAACACATATATCCAAACTTAGATATATGGTAGTTTGGATATATGTGTTAGTTTACATATATGTTAACTAACACATATATCCAAACTAACACAAATCTAAACTAACACATATATCTAAACTAACACATATATCTAAACTAACACATATATCTAAACTAACACACATATCCAAAGTAACATATATATCTACACTAACCTACCTAAACTAACAAATATATAAACTAAAGCACATATCCAAACAAACATATAAATCCAACCTAACATATGTCTAAACTAACACATATATCCAAACATAGATATATGTTAGTTTAGATATATGTGTTAGTTTAGATATTTGTTAACTAACACATATATCCAAACTAATATATATCCAAACAGCACATATATCTAAACTAACATATAGATCCAACCCAACACATGTACCTAAACTAACATATATCCAAACTAAAACATATATCCAACCTAACACATCTGAACAAACATATCTAAACAAACATATATATCCAACCTACCACGTATATCTAAACTAACATATCTAAAGTTAACACATATCTAAACAAACACATAGATACAACTCAACACATATATCTAAACTAACACATAGATCCAACCCAACACTTATATATAAACTAACATATATCCAAACTAACACATTTTTCCAAACTAACATGTATTTAAACTAACACATTTATTCCAGACTAACACATATATCAAAACTAACACATATATCCAAACTAACATATATTTAAACTAACACATATATCCAAACTAACACATATATCCAGACTAACACATATAAACTAACACATATATCGAAATAAACATATATCTAAACTAACACACTATTTAAACTAACAAATATCCAAACTAACATATCTCCGAACAACACATATATCTAACTTAACACATAGATCCAACCCAACACATATATCTAAACTAACATATATCCAAACAAACACATTTATCCAAACTAACACATATCTAAACTAACATATCTAAACTAACATATATCTAAACTAAAGTAGATATCCAAACAAACTCATAGATCCAACCTAACACATATATCCAAACTTAGATATATGGTAGTTTGGATATATGTGTTAGTTTACATATATGTTAACTAACACATATATCCAAACTAACACAAATCTAAACTAACACATATATCTAAACTAACACATATATCTAAACTAACACATATATCTAAACTAACACACATATCCAAAGTAACATATATATCTACACTAACCTACCTAAACTAACAAATATATAAACTAAAGCACATATCCAAACAAACATATAAATCCAACCTAACATATGTCTAAACTAACACATATATCCAAACATAGATATATGTTAGTTTAGATATATGTGTTAGTTTAGATATTTGTTAACTAACACATATATCCAAACTAATATATATCCAAACAGCACATATATCTAAACTAACATATAGATCCAACCCAACACATGTACCTAAACTAACATATATCCAAACTAAAACATATATCCAACCTAACACATCTGAACAAACATATCTAAACAAACATATATATCCAACCTACCACGTATATCTAAACTAACAGATATATCCAAACTTACATGTATTTTAGTTTGGATATATGTGTTAATTTTTATATAGGTTAACTAACACATATATCCAAACTAACAAATATCCAAACTAACACATATCTAAACTAACATAGATCCAACCTAACACATATAAACTAACATATTTATCCAAACTTAGATATATGTTAGTTTGGATATGTGTGTTAGTTTAGATATATGTTAACTAACAAACATATCTAAACAAACATATATCTAAATAAAGACATAGATCCAACCTAACACATATAAACTAACACATATATCCAAACTAACATATATCTAAACTAACATCTATATCCAAACTAGCATATCTAAAGTAACTTAGTTTATGTATATTTGTTATTTTGGATCTTACTTATTTCTAAACTAATATATATCCACACTAACACAAACCTAACTATTATATATCCAAACAAACACATATATCTAAACTAACACATCTAAACTAACATATATCTAAACTAAAGCATAGATCAAAACAAACACAGAGATCCAACCTAACATGTATATCTAAACTAACACATATATCCAAACTTACATGTGTTTTAGTTTGGATATAAGTGTTAATTTATATATATGTTAACTAACAAACATATCCAAACTAACATATATTCAAACTAACACATAGATCCAACCTAACACATATATCCAAACTTAGATATATGGTAGTTTGGATATATGTGTTAGTTTACATATATGTTAACTAACACATATATCCAAACTAACACAAATCTAAACTAACACATATATCTAAACTAACACATATATCTAAACTAACACATATATCTAAACTAACACACATATCCAAAGTAACATATATATCTACACTAACCTACCTAAACTAACAAATATATAAACTAAAGCACATATCCAAACAAACATATAAATCCAACCTAACATATGTCTAAACTAACACATATATCCAAACATAGATATATGTTAGTTTAGATATATGTGTTAGTTTAGATATTTGTTAACTAACACATATATCCAAACTAATATATATCCAAACAGCACATATATCTAAACTAACATATAGATCCAACCCAACACATGTACCTAAACTAACATATATCCAAACTAAAACATATATCCAACCTAACACATCTGAACAAACATATCTAAACAAACATATATATCCAACCTACCACGTATATCTAAACTAACATATCTAAAGTTAACACATATCTAAACAAACACATAGATACAACTCAACACATATATCTAAACTAACACATAGATCCAACCCAACACTTATATATAAACTAACATATATCCAAACTAACACATTTTTCCAAACTAACATGTATTTAAACTAACACATTTATTCCAGACTAACACATATATCAAAACTAACACATATATCCAAACTAACATATATTTAAACTAACACATATATCCAAACTAACACATATATCCAGACTAACACATATAAACTAACACATATATCGAAATAAACATATATCTAAACTAACACACTATTTAAACTAACAAATATCCAAACTAACATATCTCCGAACAACACATATATCTAACTTAACACATAGATCCAACCCAACACATATATCTAAACTAACATATATCCAAACAAACACATTTATCCAAACTAACACATATCTAAACTAACATATCTAAACTAACATATATCTAAACTAAAGTAGATATCCAAACAAACTCATAGATCCAACCTAACACATATATCCAAACTTAGATATATGGTAGTTTGGATATATGTGTTAGTTTACATATATGTTAACTAACACATATATCCAAACTAACACAAATCTAAACTAACACATATATCTAAACTAACACATATATCTAAACTAACACATATATCTAAACTAACACACATATCCAAAGTAACATATATATCTACACTAACCTACCTAAACTAACAAATATATAAACTAAAGCACATATCCAAACAAACATATAAATCCAACCTAACATATGTCTAAACTAACACATATATCCAAACATAGATATATGTTAGTTTAGATATATGTGTTAGTTTAGATATTTGTTAACTAACACATATATCCAAACTAATATATATCCAAACAGCACATATATCTAAACTAACATATAGATCCAACCCAACACATGTACCTAAACTAACATATATCCAAACTAAAACATATATCCAACCTAACACATCTGAACAAACATATCTAAACAAACATATATATCCAACCTACCACGTATATCTAAACTAACAGATATATCCAAACTTACATGTATTTTAGTTTGGATATATGTGTTAATTTTTATATAGGTTAACTAACACATATATCCAAACTAACAAATATCCAAACTAACACATATCTAAACTAACATAGATCCAACCTAACACATATAAACTAACATATTTATCCAAACTTAGATATATGTTAGTTTGGATATGTGTGTTAGTTTAGATATATGTTAACTAACAAACATATCTAAACAAACATATATCTAAATAAAGACATAGATCCAACCTAACACATATAAACTAACACATATATCCAAACTAACATATATCTAAACTAACATCTATATCCAAACTAGCATATCTAAAGTAACTTAGTTTATGTATATTTGTTATTTTGGATCTTACTTATTTCTAAACTAATATATATCCACACTAACACAAACCTAACTATTATATATCCAAACAAACACATATATCTAAACTAACACATCTAAACTAACATATATCTAAACTAAAGCATAGATCAAAACAAACACAGAGATCCAACCTAACATGTATATCTAAACTAACACATATATCCAAACTTACATGTGTTTTAGTTTGGATATAAGTGTTAATTTATATATATGTTAACTAACACATATATCCAAACTAACATATATCCAAACTAACATATATCTAAACTAACATATATCCAAACTAAAACATATATCCAAACTAACACATCTAAACAAACACATATAGCCAATCTAACAGATATATCTAAACTAACACATGTATCTAAACAAACATATTTAAACTAACACATAGATCCAACCTAACACATATGTAAACAAACCTAGAGCCAAACTAACACACATATCTAACCTAACACAAACGTATATCATCATTAACACGGATATTTTAACTAACACATAGATCCAAACTAACATATCTAAACTAAGACAGTTTATGTATATGTGTTATTTTGGGTCTAACATAGATCTAAACTAACATATATCTAAACTAACACATATCTAAACTAAAATATATCCAAACTAACACATAAGTCCAAAATAACACATATCTAAACTAACATATCTAAACTAAAATATATCTAACCTAAAGTAGATATCCAAACAAACTCATAGATCCAACCTAACACATATATCCAAAGTTAGATATATGGTAGTTTGGATATATGTGTTAGTTTACATAAATGTTAACTAACACATATATCCAAACTAACACATATCCAAACTAACACAAATCTAAACTAACACATATATCTAAACTAACACACATATCCAAAGTAACATATATATCTACACTAACCTACCTGAACTAACAAATATATAAACTAAAGCACATATCCAAACAAATATATAGATCCAACCTAACATATGTCTAAACTAACACATATATCCAAACATAGATATATGTTAGTTTAGATATATGTGTTAGTTTAGATTTATGTTAACTAATACATATATCCAAACTGACACATATATCTAAACTAACACACAAATTTAAACTAATATATATCCAAACAACACATATATCTAAACTAACACATAGATCCAACCCAACACATATATCTAAACTAACATATATCCAAACTAAAACATATATCCAGACTAACACATCTAAACAAACATATATCTAAATAAACACATAGATCCAACCTAACACATATAAACTAACACATATATCCAAACTAACATATATCCAAACTAACACATATAAACAAACATATCTAAACAAACACATACATCCAACCTAACACATATATCTAAACTAACATATATATCCCAACCTACATGTATTTTAGTTTGGATATATGTGTTAATTTATATATATGTTAACTAACAAACATATCCAAACTAACATATATTCAAACTAACACATAGATCCAAACTAACACATATGTAAACTAACACATATATCCACACTAACACATATATCTAATCTAACATATCTAAAATTAACATATATCTAAACAAACACATAGATACAACCCAACACATATATCTAAACTAACACATTGATCCAACCCAACACTTATATATAAACTAACATATATCCAAAATAACATATATCCAAACTAACAAATATATCCAAACTAACATATATATCCAAACTAACATATATTTAAACTAACACATATATCCAGGCTAACACACATATCTAAACTAACATATCTAAAGTTAACATATATCTAAACAAACACATAGATACAACCCAACACATATATCTAAACTAACATATATCCAAACTAGCACATATATCCATAGTAACACATATACCTAAACTAACACATATAACTAAACTAACACATATCTAAACTAAAACATATATCTAAACTAACATATATCCAAACTAAAACATATATCCAGACTAACACATCTAAACAAACATATATCTAACTTAACACATATATCCAACCCAACACATATATCTAAACTAACATATATCCAAACAAACACATATATCCAAACTAACATATATCTAAACTAACACATATATCCAGGCTAACACACATATCTAAACTAACATATCTAAAGTTAACATATATCTAAACAAACACATAGATACAACCCAACACATATATTTAAACTAACACATATATCCAAACTAACACATATATCCAAACTAACATATATTTAAACTAACACATATATCCAGACTAACACATATATCCAAACTAACATATACCCAAACCAACATATCTCCAAACAACACATATATCTAACTTAACACAGAGATCCAACCCAACACATATATCTAAAATAACATATATGCAAACAAACACATTTATCAAAACTAACATATATCTAAACTAACACATATATCCAGGCTAACACACATATCTAAACTAACATATCTAAAGTTAACATATATCTAAACAAACACATAGATACAACCCAACACATATATGTAAACTAACATATATCCAAACTAACACATATATCCATAGTAACACATATACCTAAACTTACATGTATTTTAGTTTGGATATATGTGTTAATTTGTATATATGTTAACTAACACATATATCCAAACTAACATATATCCAAACTAACATATATCTAAACTAACATATATCCAAACTAAAACATATATCCAAACTAACACATCTAAACAAACACATTGATCCAACCTAACACATATAATCTAACACATATATCCAAACTTAGATATATGTTAGTTTGGATATGTGTGTTAGTTTAGATATATGTTAACTAACAAACATGTTTAAACTAACACATATATCCAAACTAACACATAGATCCAAACTAACATGTATATCGACACTAACACATATATCTAATCTAACATATCTAAACTAAAATATATCTAACCTAAAGTAGATATCCAAACAAACTCATAGATCCAACCTAACACATATATCCAAAGTTATATATATGGTAGTTTGGATATATGTGTTAGTTTACATAAATGTTAACTAACACATATATCCAAACTAACACATATCCAAACTAACACAAATCTAAACTAACACATATATCTAAACTAACACACATATCCAAAGTAACATATATATCTACACTAACCTACCTGAACTAACAAATATATAAACTAAAGCACATATCCAAACAAACATATAGATCCAACCTAACATATGTCTAAACTAACACATATATCCAAACATAGATATATGTTAGTTTAGATATATGTGTTAGTTTAGATTTATGTTAACTAATACATATATCCAAACTGACACATATATCTAAACTAACACACAAATTTAAACTAATATATATCCAAACAACACATATATCTAAACTAACACATAGATCCAACCCAACACATATATCTAAACTAACATATATCCAAACTAAAACATATATCCAGACTAACACATCTAAACAAACATATATCTAAATAAACACATAGATCCAACCTAACACATATATCTAAACTAACATATATATCCCAACCTACATGTATTTTAGTTTGGATATATGTGTTAATTTATATATATGTTAACTAACAAACATATCCAAACTAACATATATTCAAACTAACACATAGATCCAAACTAACACATATGTAAACTAACACATATATCCACACTAACACATATATCTAATCTAACATATCTAAAATTAACATATATCTAAACAAACACATAGATACAACCCAACACATATATCTAAACTAACACATTGATCCAACCCAACACTTATATATAAACTAACATATATCCAAAATAACATATATCCAAACTAACAAATATATCCAAACTAACACATATATCCAAACTAACATATATTTAAACAAACACATATATCCAGGCTAACACACATATCTAAACTAACATATCTAAAGTTAACATATATCTAAACAAACACATAGATACAACCCAACACATATATCTAAACTAACATATATCCAAACTAGCACATATATCCATAGTAACACATATACCTAAACTAACACATATAACTAAACTAACACATATCTAAACTAAAACATATATCTAAACTAACATATATCCAAACTAAAACATATATCCAGACTAACACATCTAAACAAACATATATCTAACTTAACACATATATCCAACCCAACACATATATCTAAACTAACATATATCCAAACAAACACATATATCCAAACTAACATGTATCTAAACTAACACATATATCCAGGCTAACACACATATCTAAACTAACATATCTAAAGTTAACATATATCTAAACAAACACATAGATACAACCCAACACATATATTTAAACTAACACATATATCCAAACTAACACATATATCCAAACTAACATATATTTAAACTAACACATATATCCAGACTAACACATATATCCAAACTAACATATACCCAAACCAACATATCTCCAAACAACACATATATCTAACTTAACACAGAGATCCAACCCAACACATATATCTAAAATAACATATATGCAAACAAACACATTTATCAAAACTAACATATATCTAAACTAACACATATATCCAGGCTAACACACATATCTAAACTAACATATCTAAAGTTAACATATATCTAAACAAACACATAGATACAACCCAACACATATATGTAAACTAACATATATCCAAACTAACACATATATCCATAGTAACACATATACCTAAACTTACATGTATTTTAGTTTGGATATATGTGTTAATTTGTATATATGTTAACTAACACATATATCCAAACTAACATATATCCAAACTAACATATATCTAAACTAACATATATCAAACTAAAACATATATCCAAACTAACACATCTAAACAAACACATTGATCCAACCTAACACATATAATCTAACACATATATCCAAACTTAGATATATGTTAGTTTGGATATGTGTGTTAGTTTAGATATATGTTAACTAACAAACATGTTTAAACTAACACATATTTCCAAACTAACACATAGATCCAAACTAACATGTATATCGACACTAACACATATATCTAATCTAACATATCTAAAGTTAACATATATCTAAACAAACACATAGATACAACCCAACACATATATCTAAACTAACACATAGATCCAACTCAACACTTATATCTAAACTAACATATATCCACACTAACACATATATCTAATCTAACATATCTAAAATTAACATATATCTAAACAAACACATAGATCCAACCCAACACATATATCTAAACTAACACATAGATCCAACCCAACACATATATCTAAACTAACATATATCCAAACTAAAACATATATCCAGACTAACACATCTAAACAAACATATATCTAAATAAACACATAGATCCAACCTAACACATATAAACTAACACATATATCCAAACTAACATATATCCAAACTAACACATATAAACAAACATATCTAAACAAACACATACATCCAACCTAACACATATATCTAAACTAACATATATATCCCAACCTACATGTATTTTAGTTTGGATATATGTGTTAATTTATATATATGTTAACTAACAAACATATCCAAACTAACATATATTCAAACTAACACATAGATCCAAACTAACACATATGTAAACTAACACATATATCCACACTAACACATATATCTAATCTAACATATCTAAAATTAACATATATCTAAACAAACACATAGATACAACCCAACACATATATCTAAACTAACACATTGATCCAACCCAACACTTATATATAAACTAACATATATCCAAAATAACATATATCCAAACTAACAAATATATCCAAACAAACACATATATCCAAACTAACATATATCTAAACTAACACATATATCCAGGCTAACACACATATCTAAACTAACATATCTAAAGTTAACATATATATAAACAAACACATAGATACAACCCAACACATATATTTAAACTAACACATATATCCAAACTAACACATATATCCAAACTAACATATATTTAAACTAACACATATATCCAGACTAACACATATATCCAAACTAACATATACCCAAACCAACATATCTCCAAACAACACATATATCTAACTTAACACAGAGATCCAACCCAACACATATATCTAAAATAACATATATGCAAACAAACACATTTATCAAAACTAACATATATCTAAACTAACACATATATCCAGGCTAACACACATATCTAAACTAACATATCTAAAGTTAACATATATCTAAACAAACACATAGATACAACCCAACACATATATGTAAACTAACATATATCCAAACTAACACATATATCCATAGTAACACATATACCTAAACTTACATGTATTTTAGTTTGGATATATGTGTTAATTTGTATATATGTTAACTAACACATATATCCAAACTAACATATATCCAAACTAACATATATCTAAACTAACATATATCCAAACTAAAACATATATCCAAACTAACACATCTAAACAAACACATTGATCCAACCTAACACATATAATCTAACACATATATCCAAACTTAGATATATGTTAGTTTGGATATGTGTGTTAGTTTAGATATATGTTAACTAACAAACATGTTTAAACTAACACATATATCCAAACTAACACATAGATCCAAACTAACATGTATATCGACACTAACACATATATCTAATCTAACATATCTAAAGTTAACATATATCTAAACAAACACATAGATACAACCCAACACATATATCTAAACTAACACATAGATCCAACTCAACACTTATATCTAAACTAACATATATTTAAACTAACACATATATCCAAACTAACACATATATCCAAACTAACATATATTTAAACTAACACATATATCCAAACTAACAGATATATCCAAACTAACATATATTTAAACTAACACATATATCCAGACAAACACATATATCCAAACATATATCTAAATTAACACATAGATCCAACCTAACATATATCGAAACAAACATACATCTAAACTAACACACATGTTTAAACTAACAAATATCCAAACTAACATATCTCCAAACAACACATATATCTAAATTAACACATAGATCCAACCCAAAACATATATCTAAACTAACATATATCCAAACAAACACATATATCCAAACTAACATATATCTAAACTAACACATATATCCAGGCTAACACACAGATCTAAACTAACATATCTAAAGTTAATATATATATCTATACAAACACATAGATACAACCCAAAACATATATCTAAACTAACATATATCCAAACTAACACATATATCCAAAGTAACATATATATAAACTAACATATATATCCATAGTAACATATATATCTAAACAAACACATAGATCGAAACTAACAGATATATAAACTAACACATATATCCACACTAACGCATATATCTTAACTAACATATCTAAAGTTAATATATATCTAAACAAACACATAGATACAACTCAACATATATATCTAAACAAACATATATCTAAACTAACACATATATCCAAACTAACAAATATCTAAACTAACACATATGTCCAGGGTAACACATATATCTAAACTAACAGATATATCTAGACTAACACATATATCCAAACTAACATATATCGAAACAAACATATATCAAAACTAACACATAGCTACAACCCAACACTTATATATATACTAACATATATCCAAACTAACATATATTTAAACTAACACATACATCCAGACTAAAACATGTATCCAAACTAACATATATATCCAGACTAACATGTATCCAAACTAACATATATTTACACTAACATATATATCCAAACTAACACATGTATCCAAACTAACATATATTTAAACTAACACATACATCCAGACTAACACATGTATCCAAACTAACATATATCTAAACTAACACATATATCCAGGTTAACACATATATCTAAACTAACATATCCAAACTAACATATATCCACACTAACACATAGATCCAAACTAACACATTTCTAAACTAACGCGTATATCAACCTAACACATTTATCTAATCTAACATATCTAAAGTTAACATATATCTAAACAAACACATATATCTAAACTAACATATATCTAAACTAACATATATCCAAACTAAAACATATATCCAAACTAACACATCTAAACAAACACATATAGCCAATCTAACAGATATATCTAAACTAACACATGTATCTAAACAAACATATTTAAACTAACACATAGATCCAACCTAACACATATGTAAACAAACCTAGAGCCAAACTAACACACATATCTAACCTAACACAAACGTATATCATCATTAACACGGATATTTTAACTAACACATAGATCCAAACTAACATATCTAAACTAAGACAGTTTATGTATATGTGTTATTTTGGGTCTAACATAGATCTAAACTAACATATATCTAAACTAACACATATCTAAACTAAAATATATCCAAACTAACACATAAGTCCAAAATAACACATATCTAAACTAACATATCTAAACTAAAATATATCTAACCTAAAGTAGATATCCAAACAAACTCATAGATCCAACCTAACACATATATCCAAAGTTAGATATATGGTAGTTTGGATATATGTGTTAGTTTACATAAATGTTAACTAACACATATATCCAAACTAACACATATCCAAACTAACACAAATCTAAACTAACACATATATATAAACTAACACACATATCCAAAGTAACATATATATCTACACTAACCTACCTGAACTAACAAATATATAAACTAAAGCACATATCCAAACAAACATATAGATCCAACCTAACATATGTCTAAACTAACACATATATCCAAACATAGATATATGTTAGTTTAGATATATGTGTTAGTTTAGATTTATGTTAACTAATACATATATCCAAACTGACACATATATCTAAACTAACACACAAATTTAAACTAATATATATCCAAACAACACATATATCTAAACTAACACATAGATCCAACCCAACACATATATCTAAACTAACATATATCCAAACTAAAACATATATCCAGACTAACACATCTAAACAAACATATATCTAAATAAACACATAGATCCAACCTAACACATATAAACTAACACATATATCCAAACTAACATATATCCAAACTAACACATATAAACAAACATATCTAAACAAACACATACATCCAACCTAACACATATATCTAAACTAACATATATATCCCAACCTACATGTATTTTAGTTTGGATATATGTGTTAATTTATATATATGTTAACTAACAAACATATCCAAACTAACATATATTCAAACTAACACATAGATCCAAACTAACACATATGTAAACTAACACATATATCCACACTAACACATATATCTAATCTAACATATCTAAAATTAACATATATCTAAACAAACACATAGATACAACCCAACACATATATCTAAACTAACACATTGATCCAACCCAACACTTATATATAAACTAACATATATCCAAAATAACATATATCCAAACTAACAAATATATCCAAACTAACACATATATCCAAACTAACATATATTTAAACTAACACATATATCCAGGCTAACACACATATCTAAACTAACATATCTAAAGTTAACATATATCTAAACAAACACATAGATACAACCCAACACATATATCTAAACTAACATATATCCAAACTAGCACATATATCCATAGTAACACATATACCTAAACTAACACATATAACTAAACTAACACATATCTAAACTAAAACATATATCTAAACTAACATATATCCAAACTAAAACATATATCCAGACTAACACATCTAAACAAACATATATCTAACTTAACACATATATCCAACCCAACACATATATCTAAACTAACATATATCCAAACAAACACATATATCCAAACTAACATATATCTAAACTAACACATATATCCAGGCTAACACACATATCTAAACTAACATATCTAAAGTTAACATATATCTAAACAAACACATAGATACAACCCAACACATATATTTAAACTAACACATATATCCAAACTAACACATATATCCAAACTAACATATATTTAAACTAACACATATATCCAGACTAACACATATATCCAAACTAACATATACCCAAACCAACATATCTCCAAACAACACATATATCTAACTTAACACAGAGATCCAACCCAACACATATATCTAAAATAACATATATGCAAACAAACACATTTATCAAAACTAACATATATCTAAACTAACACATATATCCAGGCTAACACACATATCTAAACTAACATATCTAAAGTTAACATATATCTAAACAAACACATAGATACAACCCAACACATATATGTAAACTAACATATATCCAAACTAACACATATATCCATAGTAACACATATACCTAAACTTACATGTATTTTAGTTTGGATATATGTGTTAATTTGTATATATGTTAACTAACACATATATCCAAACTAACATATATCCAAACTAACATATATCTAAACTAACATATATCCAAACTAAAACATATATCCAAACTAACACATCTAAACAAACACATTGATCCAACCTAACACATATAATCTAACACATATATCCAAACTTAGATATATGTTAGTTTGGATATGTGTGTTAGTTTAGATATATGTTAACTAACAAACATGTTTAAACTAACACATATATCCAAACTAACACATAGATCCAAACTAACATGTATATCGACACTAACACATATATCTAATCTAACATATCTAAAGTTAACATATATCTAAACAAACACATAGATACAACCCAACACATATATCTAAACTAACACATAGATCCAACTCAACACTTATATCTAAACTAACATATATCCACACTAACACATATATCTAATCTAACATATCTAAAATTAACATATATCTAAACAAACACATAGATACAACCCAACACATATATCTAAACTAACACATAGATCCAACCCAACACATATATCTAAACTAACATATATCCAAACTAAAACATATATCCAGACTAACACATCTAAACAAACATATATCTAAATAAACACATAGATCCAAACTAACACATATATCCAAACTAACATATATCCAAACTAACACATATAAACAAACATATCTAAACAAACACATACATCCAACCTAACACATATATCTAAACTAACATATATATCCCAACCTACATGTATTTTAGTTTGGATATATGTGTTAATTTATATATATGTTAACTAACAAACATATCCAAACTAACATATATTCAAACTAACACATAGATCCAAACTAACACATATGTAAACTAACACATATATCCACACTAACACATATATCTAATCTAACATATCTAAAATTAACATATATCTAAACAAACACATAGATACAACCCAACACATATATCTAAACTAACACATTGATCCAACCCAACACTTATATATAAACTAACATATATCCAAAATAACATATATCCAAACTAACAAATATATCCAAACTAACACATATATCCAAACTAACATATATTTAAACTAACACATATATCCAGGCTAACACACATATCTAAACTAACATATCTAAAGTTAACATATATCTAAACAAACACATAGATACAACCCAACACATATATCTAAACTAACATATATCCAAACTAGCACATATATCCATAGTAACACATATACCTAAACTAACACATATAACTAAACTAACACATATCTAAACTAAAACATATATCTAAACTAACATATATCCAAACTAAAACATATATCCAGACTAACACATCTAAACAAACATATATCTAACTTAACACATATATCCAACCCAACACATATATCTAAACTAACATATATCCAAACAAACACATATATCCAAACTAACATATATCTAAACTAACACATATATCCAGGCTAACACACATATCTAAACTAACATATCTAAAGTTAACATATATCTAAACAAACACATAGATACAACCCAACACATATATTTAAACTAACACATATATCCAAACTAACACATATATCCAAACTAACATATATTTAAACTAACACATATATCCAGACTAACACATATATCCAAACTAACATATACCCAAACCAACATATCTCCAAACAACACATATATCTAACTTAACACAGAGATCCAACCCAACACATATATCTAAAATAACATATATGCAAACAAACACATTTATCAAAACTAAAATATATCTAAACTAACACATATATCCAGGCTAACACACATATCTAAACTAACATATCTAAAGTTAACATATATCTAAACAAACACATAGATACAACCCAACACATATATGTAAACTAACATATATCCAAACTAACACATATATCCATAGTAACACATATACCTAAACTTACATGTATTTTAGTTTGGATATATGTGTTAATTTGTATATATGTTAACTAACACATATATCCAAACTAACATATATCCAAACTAACATATATCTAAACTAACATATATCCAAACTAAAACATATATCCAAACTAACACATCTAAACAAACACATTGATCCAACCTAACACATATAATCTAACACATATATCCAAACTTAGATATATGTTAGTTTGGATATGTGTGTTAGTTTAGATATATGTTAACTAACAAACATGTTTAAACTAACACATATATCCAAACTAACACATAGATCCAAACTAACATGTATATCGACACTAACACATATATCTAATCTAACATATCTAAAGTTAACATATATCTAAACAAACACATAGATACAACCCAACACATATATCTAAACTAACACATAGATCCAACTCAACACTTATATCTAAACTAACATATATCCACACTAACACATATATCTAATCTAACATATCTAAAATTAACATATATCTAAACAAACACATAGATACAACCCAACACATATATCTAAACTAACACATAGATCCAACCCAACACATATATCTAAACTAACATATATCCAAACTAAAACATATATCCAGACTAACACATCTAAACAAACATATATCTAAATAAACACATAGATCCAACCTAACACATATAAACTAACACATATATCCAAACTAACATATATCCAAACTAACACATATAAACAAACATATCTAAACAAACACATACATCCAACCTAACACATATATCTAAACTAACATATATATCCCAACCTACATGTATTTTAGTTTGGATATATGTGTTAATTTATATATATGTTAACTAACAAACATATCCAAACTAACATATATTCAAACTAACACATAGATCCAAACTAACACATATGTAAACTAACACATATATCCACACTAACACATATATCTAATCTAACATATCTAAAATTAACATATATCTAAACAAACACATAGATACAACCCAACACATATATCTAAACTAACACATTGATCCAACCCAACACTTATATATAAACTAACATATATCCAAAATAACATATATCCAAACTAACAAATATATCCAAACTAACACATATATCCAAACTAACATATATTTAAACTAACACATATATCCAGGCTAACACACATATCTAAACTAACATATCTAAAGTTAACATATATCTAAACAAACACATAGATACAACCCAACACATATATCTAAACTAACATATATCCAAACTAGCACATATATCCATAGTAACACATATACCTAAACTAACACATATAACTAAACTAACACATATCTAAACTAAAACATATATCTAAACTAACATATATCCAAACTAAAACATATATCCAGACTAACACATCTAAACAAACATATATCTAACTTAACACATATATCCAACCCAACACATATATCTAAACTAACATATATCCAAACAAACACATATATCCAAACTAACATATATCTAAACTAACACATATATCCAGGCTAACACACATATCTAAACTAACATATCTAAAGTTAACATATATCTAAACAAACACATAGATACAACCCAACACATATATTTAAACTAACACATATATCCAAACTAACACATAGATCCAAACTAACATGTATATCGACACTAACACATATATCTAATCTAACATATCTAAAGTTAACATATATCTAAACAAACACATAGATACAACCCAACACATATATCTAAACTAACACATAGATCCAACTCAACACTTATATCTAAACTAACATATATTTAAACTAACACATATATCCAAACTAACACATATATCCAAACTAACATATATTTAAACTAACACATATATCCAAACTAACAGATATATCCAAACTAACATATATTTAAACTAACACATATATCCAGACAAACACATATATCCAAACATATATCTAAATTAACACATAGATCCAACCTAACATATATCGAAACAAACATACATCTAAACTAACACACATGTTTAAACTAACAAATATCCAAACTAACATATCTCCAAACAACACATATATCTAAATTAACACATAGATCCAACCCAAAACATATATCTAAACTAACATATATCCAAACAAACACATATATCCAAACTAACATATATCTAAACTAACACATATATCCAGGCTAACACACAGATCTAAACTAACATATCTAAAGTTAATATATATCTATACAAACACATAGATACAACCCAAAACATATATCTAAACTAACATATATCCAAACTAACACATATATCCAAAGTAACATATATCTAAACTAACATATATATCCATAGTAACATATATATCTAAACAAACACATAGATCGAAACTAACAGATATATAAACTAACACATATATCCACACTAACGCATATATCTTAACTAACATATCTAAAGTTAATATATATCTAAACAAACACATAGATACAACTCAACATATATATCTAAACAAACATATATCTAAACTAACACATATATCCAAACTAACAAATATCTAAACTAACACATATGTCCAGGGTAACACATATATCTAAACTAACAGATATATCTAGACTAACACATATATCCAAACTAACATATATCGAAACAAACATATATCTAAACTAACAAACATGTTTAAACTAACAAATATCCAAACTAACATATCTCCAAACAACACATATATCTAAATTAACACATAGATCCAACCCAACACATATATCTAAACTAACATATATCTAAACAAACACATAGATACAACCGAACACATATATCCAAACTAACATATATCCAAACTAACACATAGATCTAAACTAACACATTTCTAAACTAACACGTATATCCACACTAACACATATATCTAATCTAACATATCTAAAGTTAACATATATCTAAACAAACACATAGATACAACCCAACACATATATGTAAACTAACACATAGATCCAACCCAACACTTATATCTAAATTAACATATATCCAAACTAACACATATCTCCAAACTAACACATATATCCAGACTAACACATCTAAACAAACATATATCTAAATAAACACATAGATCCAACCTAATATGTATAAACTAACACATATATCCAAACTAACATATATTGAAAAAAACATATATCTAAACTAACACACATATTTAAACTAACAAATATCCAAACTAACATATCTCCAAACAACACATATATCAAAATTAACACATATATCCAACCCAACACATATATCTAAACTAACATATATCCACACTAACACATATATCTTAACTAACATATCTAAAGTTAATATATATCTAAATAAACACATTGATACAACCCAAAACATATATCCAAACTAACATATATCCAAAGTAACACATAGATCCAAACTAACACATTTCTAAACTAACACGAGTATCACACTAACACATATATCTAATCTAACATATATCTAAAATAACACATATATCTAAACTAACACACATATTTAAACTAATATATCTCCAAACAACACATATATCTAAACTAAGACATATATCCAAACTAACATATATCCAAACTAACAAATAGATACAACCCAACACATATATGTAAACTAACACATAGTTCCAACCCAACACTTATATCTAAACTAACATATATCCAAACTAACATATATTTACAATAACACATATATCCAAACTAACACATATCTAAACTAAAACATATATCCAAACTAACACATACATCTTAACTAACATATCTAAAGTTAACATATATCAAAACTAACACATAGCTACAACCCAACACTTATATATAAACTAACATATATCCAAACTAACATATATTTAAACTAACACATACATCCAGACTAAAACATGTATCCAAACTAACATATATATCCAGACTAACATGTATCCAAACTAACATATATTTACACTAACATATATATCCAAACTAACACATGTATCCAAACTAACATATATTTAAACTAACACATACATCCAGACTAACATATGTATCCAAACTAACATATATTTAAAATAACACATATATCCAAACTAACACATGTATCCAACTTACATATATTTAAACTAACACATACATCCAGACTAACACATGTATCCAAACTAACATATATCTAAACAAACACATAGATACAACCCAACACATATATGTAAACTAACACATAGATCCAACCCAACACTTATATCTAAATTAACATATATCCAAACTAACACATATCTCCAAACTAACACATATATCCAGACTAACACATCTAAACAAACATATATCTAAATAAACACATAGATCCAACCTAATATGTATAAACTAACACATATATCCAAACTAACATATATTGAAAAAAACATATATCTAAACTAACACACATATTTAAACTAACAAATATCCAAACTAACATATCTCCAAACAACACATATATCAAAATTAACACATATATCCAACCCAACACATATATCTAAACTAACATATATCCACACTAACACATATATCTTAACTAACATATCTAAAGTTAATATATATCTAAATAAACACATTGATACAACCCAAAACATATATCCAAACTAACATATATCCAAAGTAACACATAGATCCAAACTAACACATTTCTAAACTAACACGAGTATCACACTAACACATATATCTAATCTAACATATATCTAAAATAACACATATATCTAAACTAACACACATATTTAAACTAATATATCTCCAAACAACACATATATCTAAACTAAGACATATATCCAAACTAACATATATCCAAACTAACAAATAGATACAACCCAACACATATATGTAAACTAACACATAGTTCCAACCCAACACTTATATCTAAACTAACATATATCCAAACTAACATATATTTACAATAACACATATATCCAAACTAACACATATCTAAACTAAAACATATATCCAAACTAACACATACATCTTAACTAACATATCTAAAGTTAACATATATCAAAACTAACACATAGCTACAACCCAACACTTATATATAAACTAACATATATCCAAACTAACATATATTTAAACTAACACATACATCCAGACTAAAACATGTATCCAAACTAACATATATATCCAGACTAACATGTATCCAAACTAACATATATTTACACTAACATATATATCCAAACTAACACATGTATCCAAACTAACATATATTTAAACTAACACATACATCCAGACTAACATATGTATCCAAACTAACATATATTTAAAATAACACATATATCCAAACTAACACATGTATCCAACTTACATATATTTAAACTAACACATACATCCAGACTAACACATGTATCCAAACTAACATATATCTAAACAAACACATAGATACAACCCAACACATATATGTAAACTAACACATAGATCCAACCCAACACTTATATCTAAATTAACATATATCCAAACTAACACATATCTCCAAACTAACACATATATCCAGACTAACACATCTAAACAAACATATATCTAAATAAACACATAGATCCAACCTAATATGTATAAACTAACACATATATCCAAACTAACATATATTGAAAAAAACATATATCTAAACTAACACACATATTTAAACTAACAAATATCCAAACTAACATATCTCCAAACAACACATATATCAAAATTAACACATATATCCAACCCAACACATATATCTAAACTAACATATATCCACACTAACACATATATCTTAACTAACATATCTAAAGTTAATATATATCTAAATAAACACATTGATACAACCCAAAACATATATCCAAACTAACATATATCCAAAGTAACACATAGATCCAAACTAACACATTTCTAAACTAACACGAGTATCACACTAACACATATATCTAATCTAACATATATCTAAAATAACACATATATCTAAACTAACACACATATTTAAACTAATATATCTCCAAACAACACATATATCTAAACTAAGACATATATCCAAACTAACATATATCCAAACTAACAAATAGATACAACCCAACACATATATGTAAACTAACACATAGTTCCAACCCAACACTTATATCTAAACTAACATATATCCAAACTAACATATATTTACAATAACACATATATCCAAACTAACACATATCTAAACTAAAACATATATCCAAACTAACACATACATCTTAACTAACATATCTAAAGTTAACATATATCAAAACTAACACATAGCTACAACCCAACACTTATATATAAACTAACATATATCCAAACTAACATATATTTAAACTAACACATACATCCAGACTAAAACATGTATCCAAACTAACATATATATCCAGACTAACATGTATCCAAACTAACATATATTTACACTAACATATATATCCAAACTAACACATGTATCCAAACTAACATATATTTAAACTAACACATACATCCAGACTAACATATGTATCCAAACTAACATATATTTAAACTAACACATATATCCAAACTAACACATGTATCCAACTTACATATATTTAAACTAACACATACATCCAGACTAACACATGTATCCAAACTAACATATATCTAAACAAACACATAGATACAACCCAACACATATATGTAAACTAACACATAGATCCAACCCAACACTTATATCTAAATTAACATATATCCAAACTAACACATATCTCCAAACTAACACATATATCCAGACTAACACATCTAAACAAACATATATCTAAATAAACACATAGATCCAACCTAATATGTATAAACTAACACATATATCCAAACTCACATATATTGAAAAAAACATATATCTAAACTAACACACATATTTAAACTAACAAATATCCAAACTAACATATCTCCAAACAACACATATATCAAAATTAACACATATATCCAACCCAACACATATATCTAAACTAACATATATCCACACTAACACATATATCTTAACTAACATATCTAAAGTTAATATATATCTAAATAAACACATTGATACAACCCAAAACATATATCCAAACTAACATATATCCAAAGTAACACATAGATCCAAACTAACACATTTCTAAACTAACACGAGTATCACACTAACACATATATCTAATCTAACATATATCTAAAATAACACATATATCTAAACTAACACACATATTTAAACTAATATATCTCCAAACAACACATATATCTAAACTAAGACATATATCCAAACTAACATATATCCAAACTAACAAATAGATACAACCCAACACATATATGTAAACTAACACATAGTTCCAACCCAACACTTATATCTAAACTAACATATATCCAAACTAACATATATTTACAATAACACATATATCCAAACTAACACATATCTAAACTAAAACATATATCCAAACTAACACATACATCTTAACTAACATATCTAAAGTTAACATATATCAAAACTAACACATAGCTACAACCCAACACTTATATATAAACTAACATATATCCAAACTAACATATATTTAAACTAACACATACATCCAGACTAAAACATGTATCCAAACTAACATATATATCCAGACTAACATGTATCCAAACTAACATATATTTACACTAACATATATATCCAAACTAACACATGTATCCAAACTAACATATATTTAAACTAACACATACATCCAGACTAACACATGTATCCAAACTAACATATATCTAAACTAACACATATATCCAGGTTAACACATATATCTAAACTAACATATCCAAACTAACATATATCCACACTAACACATAGATCCAAACTAACACATTTCTAAACTAACGCGTATATCAACCTAACACATTTATCTAATCTAACATATCTAAAGTTAACATATATCTAAACAAACACATATATCTAAACTAACATATATCTAAACTAACATATATCCAAACTAAAACATATATCCAAACTAACACATCTAAACAAACACATATAGCCAATCTAACAGATATATCTAAACTAACACATGTATCTAAACAAACATATTTAAACTAACACATAGATCCAACCTAACACATATGTAAACAAACCTAGAGCCAAACTAACACACATATCTAACCTAACACAAACGTATATCATCATTAACACGGATATTTTAACTAACACATAGATCCAAACTAACATATCTAAACTAAGACAGTTTATGTATATGTGTTATTTTGGGTCTAACATAGATCTAAACTAACATATATCTAAACTAACACATATCTAAACTAAAATATATCCAAACTAACACATAAGTCCAAAATAACACGTATCTAAGCTAACATATCTAAACTAAAATATATCTAACCTAAAGTAGATATCCAAACAAACTCATAGATCCAACCTAACACATATATCCAAAGTTAGATATATGGTAGTTTGGATATATGTGTTAGTTTACATAAATGTTAACTAACACATATATCCAAACTAACACATATTCAAACTAACACAAATCTAAACTAACACATATATCTTAACTAACACACATATCCAAAGTAACATATATATCTACACTAACCTACCTGAACTAACAAATATATAAACTAAAGCACATATCCAAACAAACATATAGATCCAACCTAACATATGTCTAAACTAACACATATATCCAAACATAGATATATGTTAGTTTAGATATATGTGTTAGTTTAGATTTATGTTAACTAATACATATATCCAAACTGACACATATATCTAAACTAACACACAAATTTAAACTAATATATATCCAAACAACACATATATCTAAACTAACACATAGATCCAACCCAACACATATATCTAAACTAACATATATCCAAACTAAAACATATATCCAGACTAACACATCTAAACAAACATATATCTAAATAAACACATAGATCCAACCTAACACATATAAACTAACACATATATCCAAACTAACATATATCCAAACTAACACATATAAACAAACATATCTAAACAAACACATACATCCAACCTAACACATATATCTAAACTAACATATATATCCCAACCTACATGTATTTTAGTTTGGATATATGTGTTAATTTATATATATGTTAACTAACAAACATATCCAAACTAACATATATTCAAACTAACACATAGATCCAAACTAACACATATGTAAACTAACACATATATCCACACTAACACATATATCTAATCTAACATATCTAAAATTAACATATATCTAAACAAACACATAGATACAACCCAACACATATATCTAAACTAACACATTGATCCAACCCAACACTTATATATAAACTAACATATATCCAAAATAACATATATCCAAACTAACAAATATATCCAAACTAACACATATATCCAAACTAACATATATTTAAACTAACACATATATCCAGGCTAACACACATATCTAAACTAACATATCTAAAGTTAACATATATCTAAACAAACACATAGATACAACCCAACACATATATCTAAACTAACATATATCCAAACTAGCACATATATCCATAGTAACACATATACCTAAACTAACACATATAACTAAACTAACACATATCTAAACTAAAACATATATCTAAACTAACATATATCCAAACTAAAACATATATCCAGACTAACACATCTAAACAAACATATATCTAACTTAACACATATATCCAACCCAACACATATATCTAAACTAACATATATCCAAACAAACACATATATCCAAACTAACATATATCTAAACTAACACATATATCCAGGCTAACACACATATCTAAACTAACATATCTAAAGTTAACATATATCTAAACAAACACATAGATACAACCCAACACATATATTTAAACTAACACATATATCCAAACTAACACATATATCCAAACTAACATATATTTAAACTAACACATATATCCAGACTAACACATATATCCAAACTAACATATACCCAAACCAACATATCTCCAAACAACACATATATCTAACTTAACACAGAGATCCAACCCAACACATATATCTAAAATAACATATATCCAAACAAACACATTTATCAAAACTAAAATATATCTAAACTAACACATATATCCAGGCTAACACACATATCTAAACTAACATATCTAAAGTTAACATATATCTAAACAAACACATAGATACAACCAAACACATATATGTAAACTAACATATATCCAAACTAACACATATATCCATAGTAACACATATACCTAAACTTACATGTATTTTAGTTTGGATATATGTGTTAATTTGTATATATGTTAACTAACACATTTATCCAAACTAACATATATCTAAACTAACATATATCCAAACTAAAACATATATCCAAACTAACACATCTAAACAAACACATAGATCCAACCTAACACATATAATCTAACACATATATCCAAACTTAGATATATGTTAGTTTGGATATGTGTGTTAGTTTAGATATATGTTAACTAACAAACATGTTTAAACTAACACATATATCAAAACTAACACATAGATCCAAACTAACACGTATATCGACACTAACACATATATCTAAACAAACACATAGATACAACCCAACACATATATCTAAACTAACACATAGATCCAACTCAACACTTATATCTAAACTAACATATATTTAAACTAACACATATATCCAAACTAACACATATATCCAAACTAACATATATTTAAACTAACACATATATCCAAACTAACACATATATCCAAACTAACATATATTTAAACTAACACATATATCCAGACAAACACATATATCCAAACATATATCTAAATTAACACATAGATCCAACCTAACATATATCGAAACAAACATATATCTAAACTAACACACATGTTTAAACTAACAAATATCCAAACTAACATATCTCCAAACAACACATATATCTAAATTAACACATAGATCCAACCCAAAACATATATCTAAACTAACATATATCCAAACAAACACATATTTCCAAACTAACATATATCTAAACTAACACATATATCCAGGCTAACACACAGATCTAAACTAACATATCTAAAGTTAATATATATCTATACAAACACATAGATACAACCCAAAACATATATCTAAACTAACATATATCCAAACTAACACATATATCCAAAGTAACATATATCTAAACTAACATATATATCCATAGTAACATATATATCTAAACAAACACATAGATCGAAACTAACAGATATCTAAACTAACACATATATCCACACTAACGCATATATCTTAACTAACATATCTAAAGTTAATATATATCTAAACAAACACATAAATACAACTCAACATATATATCTAAACAAACATATATCTAAACTAACACATATATCCAAACTAACAAATATCTAAACTAACACATATGTCCAGGGTAACACATATATCTAAACTAACAGATATATCTAGACTAACACATATATCCAAACTAACATATATCGAAACAAACATATATCTAAACTAACAAACATGTTTAAACTAACAAATATCCAAACTAACATATCTCCAAACAACACATATATCTAAATTAACACATATATCCAACCCAACACATATATCTAAACTAACATATATCTAAACAAACACATAGATACAACCGAACACATATATCCAAACTAACATATATCCAAACTAACACATAGATCTAAACTAACACATTTCTAAACTAACACGTATATCCACACTAACACATATATCTAATCTAACATATCTAAAGTTAACATATATCTAAACAAACACATAGATACAACCCAACACATATATGTAAACTAACACATAGATCCAACCCAACACTTATATCTAAATTAACATATATCCAAACTAACACATATCTCCAAACTAACACATATATCCAGACTAACACATCTAAACAAACATATATCTAAATAAACACATAGATCCAACCTAATATGTATAAACTAACACATATATCCAAACTAACATATATTGAAAAAAACATATATCTAAACTAACACACATATTTAAACTAACAAATATCCAAACTAACATATCTCCAAACAACACATATATCAAAATTAACACATATATCCAACCCAACACATATATCTAAACTAACATATATCCACACTAACACATATATCTTAACTAACATATCTAAAGTTAATATATATCTAAATAAACACATTGATACAACCCAAAACATATATCCAAACTAACATATATCCAAAGTAACACATAGATCCAAACTAACACATTTCTAAACTAACACGAGTATCACACTAACACATATATCTAATCTAACATATATCTAAAATAACACATATATCTAAACTAACACACATATTTAAACTAATATATCTCCAAACAACACATATATCTAAACTAAGACATATATCCAAACTAACATATATCCAAACTAACAAATAGATACAACCCAACACATATATGTAAACTAACACATAGTTCCAACCCAACACTTATATCTAAACTAACATATATCCAAACTAACATATATTTACAATAACACATATATCCAAACTAACACATATCTAAACTAAAACATATATCCAAACTAACACATACATCTTAACTAACATATCTAAAGTTAACATATATCAAAACTAACACATAGCTACAACCCAACACTTATATATAAACTAACATATATCCAAGCTAACATATATTTAAACTAACACATACATCCAGACTAAAACATGTATCCAAACTAACATATATATCCAGACTAACATGTATCCAAACTAACATATATTTACACTAACATATATATCCAAACTAACACATGTATCCAGACTAACACATCTAAACAAACATATATCTAAATAAACACATAGATCCAACCTAATATGTATAAACTAACACATATATCCAAACTAACATATATTGAAAAAAACATATATCTAAACTAACACACATATTTAAACTAACAAATATCCAAACTAACATATCTCCAAACAACACATATATCAAAATTAACACATATATCCAACCCAACACATATATCTAAACTAACATATATCCACACTAACACATATATCTTAACTAACATATCTAAAATTAATATATATCTAAATAAACACATTGATACAACCCAAAACATATATTCAAACTAACATATATCCAAAGTAACACATAGATCCAAACTAACACATTTCTAAACTAACACGAGTATCACACTAACACATATATCTAATCTAACATATATCTAAAATAACACATATATCTAAACTAACACACATATTTAAACTAATATATCTCCAAACAACACATATATCTAAACTAAGACATATATCCAAACTAACATATATCCAAACTAACAAATAGATACAACCCAACACATATATGTAAACTAACACATAGTTCCAACCCAACACTTATATCTAAACTAACATATATCCAAACTAACATATATTTACAATAACACATATATCCAAACTAACACATATCTAAACTAAAACATATATCCAAACTAACACATACATCTTAACTAACATATCTAAAGTTAACATATATCAAAACTAACACATAGCTACAACCCAACACTTATATATAAACTAACATATATCCAAACTAACATATATTTAAACTAACACATACATCCAGACTAAAACATGTATCCAAACTAACATATATATCCAGACTAACATGTATCCAAACTAACATATATTTACACTAACATATGTATCCAAACTAACACATGTATCCAAACTAACATATATTTAAACTAACACATACATCCAGACTAACATATGTATCCAAACTAACATATATTTACACTAACATATATATCCAAGCTAACACATGTATCCAAACTAACATATATTTAAACTAACACATACATCCAGACTAACACATGTATCCAAACTAACATATATCTAAACTAACACATATATCCAGGTTAACACATATATCTAAACTAACATATCCAAACTAACATATATCCACACTAACACATAGATCCAAACTAACACATTTCTAAACTAACGCGTATATCAACCTAACACATTTATCTAATCTAACATATCTAAAGTTAACATATATCTAAACAAACACATATATCTAAACTAACGCATATATCCAAACTAACATATATCAAAACTAACACATAGATCCAAACTAACACATATCTAAACAAACACATATATCCACAATAAAATACATATCTAAACTAACATATCTAAAGTTAATATATATCTAAACAAACATATAGATCCAACCCAACACTTATATCTAAACTAACATATATCCAAACAAAAATATATATCCAAACTAACATATATTTAAACTAACACATACATCCAGACTAAAACATGTATCCAAACTAACATATATATCCAGACTAACATGTATCCAAACTAACATATATTTACACTAACATATATATCCAAACTAACACATGTATCCAAACTAACATATATTTAAACTAACACATACATCCAGACTAACATATGTATCCAAACTAACATATATTTACACTAACATATATATCCAAACTAACACATGTATCCAAACTAACATATATTTAAACTAACACATACATCCAGACTAACACATGTATCCAAACTAACATATATCTAAACTAACACATATATCCAGGCTAACACATATATCTAAACTAACATATCCAAACTAACATATATCCACACTAACACATAGATCCAAACTAACACATTTCTAAACTAACGCGTATATCAACCTAACACATTTATCTAATCTAACATATCTAAAGTTAACATATATCTAAACAAACACATATATCTAAACTAACGCATATATCCAAACTAACATATATCAAAACTAACACATAGATCCAAACTAACACATATCTAAACAAACACATATATCCACAATAAAATACATATCTAAACTAGCATATCTAAAGTTAACATATATCCAAACAAAAATATATATCCAAACTAACATATATTTACACTAACACATATATCCAAACTAACACATGTATCCAAACTAACATATATTTAAACCAACACATATATCCAGACTAACACATGTATCCAAACTAACATATATTTAAACTAACACATATATCCAGACTAACATATATCTAAACTAACATATCTAAAGTTAACATATATCTAAACAAACACATAGATACAACCCAACACATGTATCTAAACTAATATATATCCAAACTAACTCAAATATCCAAAGTAACACATATCAAAACTAACACATAGATCCAAACTAACACATATCTAAACTAACACATATATCCACAATAAAATACGTATCTAAACTAACATATCTAAAGTTAACATATATCTAAAAAAACACATAGATACAACCCAACACATATATCTAAACTAACATATATCCAAACTAACACATTTATCCAAACTAACATATATTTACACAAACACATATATCCACACTAACACATATATCTTAACTAACATATCTAAAGTTAACATATATCTAAACAAACACATAGATGCAACCCAACACATGTATCTAAACTAACATATATTCAAACTAACACATATATCCAAAGTAACATATATCTAAACTAACACATATCTAAACTAACACATATATCCAAACTAACATATATCAAAACTAACACATAGATCCAAACTAACACATATCTAAACAAACACATATATCCACAATAAAATACATATCTAAACTAACATATCTAAAGTTACCATATATCTAAACAAACACATAGATACAACCGAACACATATATCCAAACTAACATATATCCAAACTAACACATAGATCCAAACTAACACATTTCTAAACTAACACGTATATCCACACTAACACATATATCTAATCTAACATATCTAAAGTTAACATATATCTAAACAAACACATAGATACAACCCAACACATATATGTAAACTAACACATAGATCCAACCCAACACTTATATCTAAATTAACATATATCCAAACTAACACATATCTCCAAACTAACACATATATCCAGACTAACACATCTAAACAAACATATATCTAAATAAACACATAGATCCAACCTAATATGTATAAACTAACACATATATCCAAACTAACATATATTGAAAAAAACATATATCTAAACTAACACACATATTTAAACTAACAAATATCCAAACTAACATATCTCCAAACAACACATATATCAAAATTAACACATATATCCAACCCAACACATATATCTAAACTAACATATATCCACACTAACACATATATCTTAACTAACATATCTAAAGTTAATATATATCTAAATAAACACATTGATACAACCCAAAACATATATCCAAACTAACATATATCCAAAGTAACACATAGATCCAAACTAACACATTTCTAAACTAACACGAGTATCACACTAACACATATATCTAATCTAAAATATATCTAAAATAACACATATATCTAAACTAACACACATATTTAAACTAATATATCTCCAAACAACACATATATCTAAACTAAGACATATATCCAAACTAACATATATCCAAACTAACAAATAGATACAACCCAACACATATATGTAAACTAACACATAGTTCCAACCCAACACTTATATCTAAACTAACATATATCCAAACTAACATATATTTACAATAACACATATATCCAAACTAACACATATCTAAACTAAAACATATATCCAAACTAACACATACATCTTAACTAACATATCTAAAGTTAACATATATCAAAACTAACACATAGCTACAACCCAACACTTATATATAAACTAACATATATCCAAACTAACATATATTTAAACTAACACTTACATCCAGACTAAAACATGTATCCAAACTAACATATATATCCAGACTAACATGTATCCAAACTAACATATATTTACACTAACATATATATCCAAACTAACACATGTATCCAAACTAACATATATTTAAACTAACACATACATCCAGACTAACATATGTATCCAAACTAACATATATTTACACTAACATATATATCCAAACTAACACATGTATCCAAACTAACATATATTTAAACTAACACATACATCCAGACTAACACATGTATCCAAACTAACATATATCTAAACTAACACATATATCCAGGCTAACACATATATCTAAACTAACATATCCAAACTAACATATATCCACACTAACACATAGATCCAAACTAACACATTTCTAAACTAACGCGTATATCAACCTAACACATTTATCTGATCTAACATATCTAAAGTTAACATATATCTAAACAAACACATATATCTAAACTAACGCATATATCCAAACTAACATATATCAAAACTAACACATAGATCCAAACTAACACATATCTAAACAAACACATATATCCACAATAAAATACATATCTAAACTAGCATATCTAAAGTTAACATATATCTAAACAAACACATAGATCCAACCCAACACTTATATCTAAACTAACATATATCCAAACAAAAATATATATCCAAACTAACATATATTTACACTAACACATATATCCAAACTAACACATGTATCCAAACTAACATATATTTAAACCAACACATATATCCAGACTAACACATGTATCCAAACTAACATATATTTAAACTAACACATATATCCAGACTAACATATATCTAAACTAACATATCTAAAGTTAACATATATCTAAACAAACACATAGATACAACCCAACACATGTATCTAAACTAATATATATCCAAACTAACTCAAATATCCAAAGTAACACATATCAAAACTAACACATAGATCCAAACTAACACATATCTAAACTAACACATATATCCACAATAAAATACGTATCTAAACTAACATATCTAAAGTTAACATATATCTAAAAAAACACATAGATACAACCCAACACATATATCTAAACTAACATATATCCAAACTAACACATTTATCCAAACTAACATATATTTACACAAACACATATATCCACACTAACACATATATCTTAACTAACATATCTAAAGTTAACATATATCTAAACAAACACATAGATGCAACCCAACACATGTATCTAAACTAACATATATTCAAACTAACACATATATCCAAAGTAACATATATCTAAACTAACACATATCTAAACTAACACATATATCCAAACTAACATATATCAAAACTAACACATAGATCCAAACTAACACATATCTAAACAAACACATATATCCACAATAAAATACATATCTAAACTAACATATCTAAAGTTACCATATATCTAAACAAACACATAGATACAACCGAACACATATATCCAAACTAACATATATCCAAACTAACACATAGATCTAAACTAACACATTTCTAAACTAACACGTATATCCACACTAACACATATATCTAATCTAACATATCTAAAGTTAACATATATCTAAACAAACACATAGATACAACCCAACACATATATGTAAACTAACACATAGATCCAACCCAACACTTCTATCTAAATTAACATATATCCAAACTAACACATATCTCCAAACTAACACATATATCCAGACTAACACATATAAACAAACATATATCTAAATAAACACATAGATCCAACCTAATATGTATAAACTAACACATATATCCAAACTAACATATATTGAAAAAAACATTTATCTAAACTAACACACATATTTAAACTAACAAATATCCAAACTAACATATCTCCAAACAACACATATATCAAAATTAACACATATATCCAACCCAACACATATATCTAAACTAACATATATCCACACTAACACATATATCTTAACTAACATATCTAAAGTTAATATATATCTAAATAAACACATAGATACAACCCAAAACATATATCCAAACTAACATATATCCAAACTAACACATAGATCCAAACTAACACATTTCTAAACTAACACGAGTATCACACTAACACATATATCTAATCTAACATATATCTAAAATAACACATATATCTAAACTAACACACATATTTAAACTAATATATCTCCAAACAACACATATATCTAAACTAAGACATATATCCAAACTAACATATATCCAAACTAACAAATAGATACAACCCAACACATATATGTAAACTAACACATAGTTCCAACCCAACACTTATATCTAAACTAACATATATCCAAACTAACATATATTTACAATAACACATATATCCAAACTAACACATATCTAAACTAAAACATATATCCAAACTAACACATATATCTTAACTAACATATCTAAAGTTAACATATATCCAAACTAACATATATCTAAACTAACACATATATCCACACTAACACATATATTGTAACTAACATATCTAAAGTTAATATATATCTAAACAAACACATAGATACAACCCAAAACATATATGTAAACTAACACATATATCCAACCCAACACTTATATTCAAACTAACATATATTTACACTAACACATATATCCAAACTAACACATATCTAAACTAAAACATATACCCAAACTAACACATATATCTTAACTAACATATCTAAAGTTAACATATATCTAAACAAACACATAGATACAACCCAACACATATATCTAAACTAACACATAGATCCAACCCAACACTTATATCTAAACTAACATACATCCAAACTAACATATATTTACACTAACACATATATCCAAACTATCACAAATATCCAAACTAACATATATTTAAACTAACACTTACATCAGGACTAACACATGTATCCAAACTAACATATATTTAAACTAACATATATATCCAGACTAACATATATCCAAACTAACATATATTTACACTAACACATATATCCAAACTAACACATGTATCTAAACTAACATATATTTAAACTAACACATACATCCAGACTAACACATGTATCCAAACTAACATATATCTAAACTAACACATATATCCAGGCTAACACATATATCTAAACTAACATATATCCACACTAACACATATATCTAAACTAACATATCTAAAGTTAACATATATCTAAAAAAACACATAGATACAACCTAACACATATATGTAAACTAACACATAGATCCAACCCAACACTTATATCTAAACTAACATATATCCAAACTAACACATATATCCAAACTAACATATATTTACACAAACACATATATCCACACTAACATATATATCTTAACTAACATATCTAAAGTTAACATATATCTAAACAAACACATAGATGCAACCCAACACATGTATCTAAACTAACATATATTCAAACTAATACATATATCCAAAGTAACATATATCTAAACTAACACATATCTAAACTAACACATATCTAAACTAACACATATATCCAAACTAACATATATCAAAACTAACACATAGATCCAAACTAACACATATCTAAACAAACACATATATCCACAATAAAATACATATCTAAACTAACATATCTAAAGTTACCATATATCTAAACAAACACATAGATACAACCGAACACATATATCCAAACTAACATATTTCTAAACTAAATGGTATATCCACACTAACACATATATCTAATCTAACATATCTAAAGTTAACATATATCTAAACAAACACATAGATACAACCCAACACATATATGTAAACTAACACATAGATCCAACCCAACACTTCTATCTAAACTAACATATATCCAAACTAACATATATTTACAATAACACATATATCCAAACTAACACATATCTAAACTAAAACATATATCCAAACTAACACATATAGCTTAACTAACATATCTAAAGTTAACATATATCCAAACTAACATATATCTAAACTAACACATATATCCACACTAACACATATATTGTAACTAACATATCTAAAGTTAATATATATCTAAACAAACACATAGATACAACCCAACACATATATGTAAACTAACACATAGATCCAACCCAACACTTATATTCAAACTAACATATATTTACACTAACACATATATCCAAACTAACACATATCTAAACTAAAACATATACCCAAACTAACACATATATCTTAACTAACATATCTAAAGTTAACATATATCTAAACAAACACATAGATACAACCCAACACATATATCTAAACTAACACATAGATCCAACCCAACACTTATATCTAAACTAACATATATCCAAACTAACATATATTTACACTAACACATATATCCAAACTATCACATGTATCCAAACTAACATATATTTAAACTAACACATACATCCAGACTAGCACATGTATCCAAACTAACATATATTTAAACTAACATATATATCCAGACTAACATATATCCAAACTAACATATATTTACACTAACACATATATCCAAACTAACACATGTATCTAAACTAACATATATTTAAACTAACACATACATCCAGACTAACACATGTATCCAAACTAACATATATCTAAACTAACACATATATCCAGGCTAACACATATATCTAAACTAACATATATCCACACTAACACATATATCTAAACTAACATATCTAAAGTTAACATATATCTAAACAAACACATAGATACAACCCAACACATGTATCTAAACTAATATATATCCAAACTAACTCATATATCCAAAGTAACACATATCAAAACTAACACATAGATCCAAACTAACACATATCTAAACTAACACATATATCCACAATAAAATACGTATCTAAACTAACATATCTAAAGTTAACATATATCTAAAAAAACACATAGATACAACCCAACACATATATCTAAACTAACATATATCCAAACTAACACATTTATCCAAACTAACATATATTTACACAAACACATATATCCACACTAACACATATATCTTAACTAACATATCTAAAGTTAACATATATCTAAACAAACACATAGATGCAACCCAATACATGTATCTAAACTAACATATATTCAAACTAACACATATATCCAAAGTAACATATATCTAAACTAACACATATCTAAACTAACACATATATCCAAACTAACATATATCAAAACTAACACATAGATCCAAACTAACACATATCTAAACAAACACATATATCCACAATAAAATACATATCTAAACTAACATATCTAAAGTTACCATATATCTAAACAAACACATAGATACAACCGAACACATATATCCAAACTAACATATATCCAAACTAACACATAGATCTAAACTAACACATTTCTAAACTAACACGTATATCCACACTAACACATATATCTAATCTAACATATCTAAAGTTAACATATATCTAAACAAACACATAGATACAACCCAACACATATATGTAAACTAACACATAGATCCAACCCAACACTTCTATCTAAATTAACATATATCCAAACTAACACATATCTCCAAACTAACACATATATCCAGACTAACACATATAAACAAACATATATCTAAATAAACACATAGATCCAACCTAATATGTATAAACTAACACATATATCCAAACTAACATATATTGAAAAAAACATTTATCTAAACTAACACACATATTTAAACTAACAAATATCCAAACTAACATATCTCCAAACAACACATATATCAAAATTAACACATATATCCAACCCAACACATATATCTAAACTAACATATATCCACACTAACACATATATCTTAACTAACATATCTAAAGTTAATATATATCTAAATAAACACATAGATACAACCCAAAACATATATCCAAACTAACATATATCCAAACTAACACATAGATCCAAACTAACACATTTCTAAACTAACACGAGTATCACACTAACACATATATCTAATCTAACATATATCTAAAATAACACATATATCTAAACTAACACACATATTTAAACTAATATATCTCCAAACAACACATATATCTAAACTAAGACATATATCCAAACTAACATATATCCAAACTAACAAATAGATACAACCCAGCACATATATGTAAACTAACACATAGTTCCAACCCAACACTTATATCTAAACTAACATATATCCAAACTAACATATATTTACAATAACACATATATCCAAACTAACACATATCTAAACTAAAACATATATCCAAACTAACACATATATCTTAACTAACATATCTAAAGTTAACATATATCCAAACTAACATATATCTAAACTAACACATATATCCACACTAACACATATATTGTAACTAACATATCTAAAGTTAATATATATCTAAACAAACACATAGATACAACCCAACACATATATGTAAACAAACACATAGATACAACCCAACACATGTATCTAAACTAATATATATCCAAACTAACTCATATATCCAAAGTAACACATATCAAAACTAACACATAGATCCAAACTAACACATATCTAAACTAACACATATATCCACAATAAAATACGTATCTAAACTAACATATCTAAAGTTAACATATATCTAAAAAAACACATAGATACAACCCAACACATATATCTAAACTAACATATATCCAAACTAACACATTTATCCAAACTAACATATATTTACACAAACACATATATCCACACTAACACATATATTGTAACTAACATATCTAAAGTTAATATATATCTAAACAAACACATAGATACAACCCAACACATATATGTAAACTAACACATAGATCCAACCCAACACTTATATTCAAACTAACATATATTTACACTAACACATATATCCAAACTAACACATATCTAAACTAAAACATATACCCAAACTAACACATATATCTTAACTAACATATCTAAAGTTAACATATATCTAAACAAACACATAGATACAACCCAACACATATATCTAAACTAACACATAGATCCAACCCAACACTTATATCTAAACTAACATATATCCAAACTAACATATATTTACACTAACACATATATCCAAACTATCACATGTATCCAAACTAACATATATTTAAACTAACACATACATCCAGACTAGCACATGTATCCAAACTAACATATATTTAAACTAACATATATATCCAGACTAACATATATCCAAACTAACATATATTTACACTAACACATATATCCAAACTAACACATGTATCTAAACTAACATATATTTAAACTAACACATACATCCAGACTAACACATGTATCCAAACTAACATATATCTAAACTAACACATATATCCAGGCTAACACATATATCTAAACTAACATATATCCACACTAACACATATATCTAAACTAACATATCTAAAGTTAACATATATCTAAACAAACACATAGATACAACCCAACACATGTATCTAAACTAATATATATCCAAACTAACTCATATATCCAAAGTAACACATATCAAAACTAACACATAGATCCAAACTAACACATATCTAAACTAACACATATATCCACAATAAAATACGTATCTAAACTAACATATCTAAAGTTAACATATATCTAAAAAAACACATAGATACAACCCAACACATATATCTAAACTAACATATATCCAAACTAACACATTTATCCAAACTAACATATATTTACACAAACACATATATCCACACTAACACATATATCTTAACTAACATATCTAAAGTTAACATATATCTAAACAAACACATAGATGCAACCCAATACATGTATCTAAACTAACATATATTCAAACTAACACATATATCCAAAGTAACATATATCTAAACTAACACATATCTAAACTAACACATATATCCAAACTAACATATATCAAAACTAACACATAGATCCAAACTAACACATATCTAAACAAACACATATATCCACAATAAAATACATATCTAAACTAACATATCTAAAGTTACCATATATCTAAACAAACACATAGATACAACCGAACACATATATCCAAACTAACATATATCCAAACTAACACATAGATCTAAACTAACACATTTCTAAACTAACACGTATATCCACACTAACACATATATCTAATCTAACATATCTAAAGTTAACATATATCTAAACAAACACATAGATACAACCCAACACATATATGTAAACTAACACATAGATCCAACCCAACACTTCTATCTAAATTAACATATATCCAAACTAACACATATCTCCAAACTAACACATATATCCAGACTAACACATATAAACAAACATATATCTAAATAAACACATAGATCCAACCTAATATGTATAAACTAACACATATATCCAAACTAACATATATTGAAAAAAACATTTATCTAAACTAACACACATATTTAAACTAACAAATATCCAAACTAACATATCTCCAAACAACACATATATCAAAATTAACACATATATCCAACCCAACACATATATCTAAACTAACATATATCCACACTAACACATATATCTTAACTAACATATCTAAAGTTAATATATATCTAAATAAACACATAGATACAACCCAAAACATATATCCAAACTAACATATATCCAAACTAACACATAGATCCAAACTAACACATTTCTAAACTAACACGAGTATCACACTAACACATATATCTAATCTAACATATATCTAAAATAACACATATATCTAAACTAACACACATATTTAAACTAATATATCTCCAAACAACACATATATCTAAACTAAGACATATATCCAAACTAACATATATCCAAACTAACAAATAGATACAACCCAACACATATATGTAAACTAACACATAGTTCCAACCCAACACTTATATCTAAACTAACATATATCCAAACTAACATATATTTACAATAACACATATATCCAAACTAACACATATCTAAACTAAAACATATATCCAAACTAACACATATATCTTAACTAACATATCTAAAGTTAACATATATCCAAACTAACATATATCTAAACTAACACATATATCCACACTAACACATATATTGTAACTAACATATCTAAAGTTAATATATATCTAAACAAACACATAGATACAACCCAACACATATATGTAAACAAACACATAGATACAACCCAACACATGTATCTAAACTAATATATATCCAAACTAACTCATATATCCAAAGTAACACATATCAAAACTAACACATAGATCCAAACTAACACATATCTAAACTAACACATATATCCACAATAAAATACGTATCTAAACTAACATATCTAAAGTTAACATATATCTAAAAAAACACATAGATACAACCCAACACATATATCTAAACTAACATATATCCAAACTAACACATTTATCCAAACTAACATATATTTACACAAACACATATATCCACACTAACACATATATCTTAACTAACATATCTAAAGTTAACATATATCTAAACAAACACATAGATGCAACCCAATACATGTATCTAAACTAACATATATTCAAACTAACACATATATCCAAAGTAACATATATCTAAACTAACACATATCTAAACTAACACATATATCCAAACTAACATATATCAAAACTAACACATAGATCCAAACTAACACATATCTAAACAAACACATATATCCACAATAAAATACATATCTAAACTAACATATCTAAAGTTACCATATATCTAAACAAACACATAGATACAACCGAACACATATATCCAAACTAACATATATCCAAACTAACACATAGATCTAAACTAACACATTTCTAAACTAACACGTATATCCACACTAACACATATATCTAATCTAACATATCTAAAGTTAACATATATCTAAACAAACACATAGATACAACCCAACACATATATGTAAACTAACACATAGATCCAACCCAACACTTCTATCTAAATTAACATATATCCAAACTAACACATATCTCCAAACTAACACATATATCCAGACTAACACATATAAACAAACATATATCTAAATAAACACATAGATCCAACCTAATATGTATAAACTAACACATATATCCAAACTAACATATATTGAAAAAAACATTTATCTAAACTAACACACATATTTAAACTAACAAATATCCAAACTAACATATCTCCAAACAACACATATATCAAAATTAACACATATATCCAACCCAACACATATATCTAAACTAACATATATCCACACTAACACATATATCTTAACTAACATATCTAAAGTTAATATATATCTAAATAAACACATAGATACAACCCAAAACATATATCCAAACTAACATATATCCAAACTAACACATAGATCCAAACTAACACATTTCTAAACTAACACGAGTATCACACTAACACATATATCTAATCTAACATATATCTAAAATAACACATATATCTAAACTAACACACATATTTAAACTAATATATCTCCAAACAACACATATATCTAAACTAAGACATATATCCAAACTAACATATATCCAAACTAACAAATAGATACAACCCAACACATATATGTAAACTAACACATAGTTCCAACCCAACACTTATATCTAAACTAACATATATCCAAACTAACATATATTTACAATAACACATATATCCAAACTAACACATATCTAAACTAAAACATATATCCAAACTAACACATATATCTTAACTAACATATCTAAAGTTAACATATATCCAAACTAACATATATCTAAACTAACACATATATCCACACTAACACATATATTGTAACTAACATATCTAAAGTTAATATATATCTAAACAAACACATAGATACAACCCAACACATATATGTAAACAAACACATAGATACAACCCAACACATGTATCTAAACTAATATATATCCAAACTAACTCATATATCCAAAGTAACACATATCAAAACTAACACATAGATCCAAACTAACACATATCTAAACTAACACATATATCCACAATAAAATACGTATCTAAACTAACATATCTAAAGTTAACATATATCTAAAAAAACACATAGATACAACCCAACACATATATCTAAACTAACATATATCCAAACTAACACATTTATCCAAACTAACATATATTTACACAAACACATATATCCACACTAACACATATATTGTAACTAACATATCTAAAGTTAATATATATCTAAACAAACACATAGATACAACCCAACACATATATGTAAACTAACACATAGATCCAACCCAACACTTATATTCAAACTAACATATATTTACACTAACACATATATCCAAACTAACACATATCTAAACTAAAACATATACCCAAACTAACACATATATCTTAACTAACATATCTAAAGTTAACATATATCTAAACAAACACATAGATACAACCCAACACATATATCTAAACTAACACATAGATCCAACCCAACACTTATATCTAAACTAACATATATCCAAACTAACATATATTTACACTAACACATATATCCAAACTATCACATGTATCCAAACTAACATATATTTAAACTAACACATACATCCAGACTAGCACATGTATCCAAACTAACATATATTTAAACTAACATATATATCCAGACTAACATATATCCAAACTAACATATATTTACACTAACACATATATCCAAACTAACACATGTATCTAAACTAACATATATTTAAACTAACACATACATCCAGACTAACACATGTATCCAAACTAACATATATCTAAACTAACACATATATCCAGGCTAACACATATATCTAAACTAACATATATCCACACTAACACATATATCTAAACTAACATATCTAAAGTTAACATATATCTAAACAAACACATAGATACAACCCAACACATGTATCTAAACTAATATATATCCAAACTAACTCATATATCCAAAGTAACACATATCAAAACTAACACATAGATCCAAACTAACACATATCTAAACTAACACATATATCCACAATAAAATACGTATCTAAACTAACATATCTAAAGTTAACATATATCTAAAAAAACACATAGATACAACCCAACACATATATCTAAACTAACATATATCCAAACTAACACATTTATCCAAACTAACATATATTTACACAAACACATATATCCACACTAACACATATATCTTAACTAACATATCTAAAGTTAACATATATCTAAACAAACACATAGATGCAACCCAATACATGTATCTAAACTAACATATATTCAAACTAACACATATATCCAAAGTAACATATATCTAAACTAACACATATCTAAACTAACACATATATCCAAACTAACATATATCAAAACTAACACATAGATCCAAACTAACACATATCTAAACAAACACATATATCCACAATAAAATACATATCTAAACTAACATATCTAAAGTTACCATATATCTAAACAAACACATAGATACAACCGAACACATATATCCAAACTAACATATATCCAAACTAACACATAGATCTAAACTAACACATTTCTAAACTAACACGTATATCCACACTAACACATATATTGTAACTAACATATCTAAAGTTAATATATATCTAAACAAACACATAGATACAACCCAAAACATATATGTAAACTAACACATATATCCAACCCAACACTTATATTCAAACTAACATATATTTACACTAACACATATATCCAAACTAACACATATCTAAACTAAAACATATACCCAAACTAACACATATATCTTAACTAACATATCTAAAGTTAACATATATCTAAACAAACACATAGATACAACCCAACACATATATCTAAACTAACACATAGATCCAACCCAACACTTATATCTAAACTAACATACATCCAAACTAACATATATTTACACTAACACATATATCCAAACTATCACATGTATCCAAACTAACATATATTTAAACTAACACTTACATCAGGACTAACACATGTATCCAAACTAACATATATTTAAACTAACATATATATCCAGACTAACATATATCCAAACTAACATATATTTACACTAACACATATATCCAAACTAACACATGTATCTAAACTAACATATATTTAAACTAACACATACATCCAGACTAACACATGTATCCAAACTAACATATATCTAAACTAACACATATATCCAGGCTAACACATATATCTAAACTAACATATATCCACACTAACACATATATCTAAACTAACATATCTAAAGTTAACATATATCTAAAAAAACACATAGATACAACCTAACACATATATGTAAACTAACACATAGATCCAACCCAACACTTATATCTAAACTAACATATATCCAAACTAACACATATATCCAAACTAACATATATTTACACAAACACATATATCCACACTAACATATATATCTTAACTAACATATCTAAAGTTAACATATATCTAAACAAACACATAGATGCAACCCAACACATGTATCTAAACTAACATATATTCAAACTAATACATATATCCAAAGTAACATATATCTAAACTAACACATATCTAAACTAACACATATCTAAACTAACACATATATCCAAACTAACATATATCAAAACTAACACATAGATCCAAACTAACACATATCTAAACAAACACATATATCCACAATAAAATACATATCTAAACTAACATATCTAAAGTTACCATATATCTAAACAAACACATAGATACAACCGAACACATATATCCAAACTAACATATTTCTAAACTAAATGGTATATCCACACTAACACATATATCTAATCTAACATATCTAAAGTTAACATATATCTAAACAAACACATAGATACAACCCAACACATATATGTAAACTAACACATAGATCCAACCCAACACTTCTATCTAAACTAACATATATCCAAACTAACATATATTTACAATAGCACATATATCCAAACTAACACATATCTAAACTAAAACATATATCCAAACTAACACATATAGCTTAACTAACATATCTAAAGTTAACATATATCCAAACTAACATATATCTAAACTAACACATATATCCACACTAACACATATATTGTAACTAACATATCTAAAGTTAATATATATCTAAACAAACACATAGATACAACCCAACACATATATGTAAACTAACACATAGATCCAACCCAACACTTATATTCAAACTAACATATATTTACACTAACACATATATCCAAACTAACACATATCTAAACTAAAACATATACCCAAACTAACACATATATCTTAACTAACATATCTAAAGTTAACATATATCTAAACAAACACATAGATACAACCCAACACATATATCTAAACTAACACATAGATCCAACCCAACACTTATATCTAAACTAACATATATCCAAACTAACATATATTTACACTAACACATATATCCAAACTATCACATGTATCCAAACTAACATATATTTAAACTAACACATACATCCAGACTAGCACATGTATCCAAACTAACATATATTTAAACTAACATATATATCCAGACTAACATATATCCAAACTAACATATATTTACACTAACACATATATCCAAACTAACACATATATCCAAACTAACATATATCCAAACTAACACATAGATCCAAACTAACACATTTCTAAACTAACACGAGTATCACACTAACACATATATCTAATCTAACATATATCTAAAATAACACATATATCTAAACTAACACACATATTTAAACTAATATATCTCCAAACAACACATATATCTAAACTAAGACATATATCCAAACTAACATATATCCAAACTAACAAATAGATACAACCCAACACATATATGTAAACTAACACATAGTTCCAACCCAACACTTATATCTAAACTAACATATATCCAAACTAACATATATTTACAATAACACATATATCCAAACTAACACATATCTAAACTAAAACATATATCCAAACTAACACATATATCTTAACTAACATATCTAAAGTTAACATATATCCAAACTAACATATATCTAAACTAACACATATATCCACACTAACACATATATTGTAACTAACATATCTAAAGTTAATATATATCTAAACAAACACATAGATACAACCCAACACATATATGTAAACAAACACATAGATACAACCCAACACATGTATCTAAACTAATATATATCCAAACTAACTCATATATCCAAAGTAACACATATCAAAACTAACACATAGATCCAAACTAACACATATCTAAACTAACACATATATCCACAATAAAATACGTATCTAAACTAACATATCTAAAGTTAACATATATCTAAAAAAACACATAGATACAACCCAACACATATATCTAAACTAACATATATCCAAACTAACACATTTATCCAAACTAACATATATTTACACAAACACATATATCCACACTAACACATATATTGTAACTAACATATCTAAAGTTAATATATATCTAAACAAACACATAGATACAACCCAACACATATACACTACCGTTCAAAAGTTTGGGATCACCCAAACAATTTTGTGTTTTCCATGAAAAGTCACACTTATTCACCACCATATGTTGTGAAATGAATAGAAAATAGAGTCAAGACATTGACAAGGTTAGAAATAATGATTTGTATTTGAAATAAGATTTTTTTTACATCAAACTTTGCTTTCGTCAAAGAATCCTCCATTTGCAGCAATTACAGCATTGCAGACCTTTGGCATTCTAGCTGTTAATTTGTTGAGGTAATCTGGAGAAATTGCACCCCACGCTTCCAGAAGCAGCTCCCACAAGTTGGATTGGTTGGATGGGCACTTCTTTGAGCAGATTGAGTTTCTGGAGCATCACATTTGTGGGGTCAATTAAACGCTCAAAATGGCCAGAAAAAGAGAACTTTCATCTGAAACTCGACAGTCTATTCTTGTTCTTAGAAATGAAGGCTATTCCATGCGAGAAATTGCTAAGAAATTGAAGATTTCCTACACCGGTGTGTACTACTCCCTTCAGAGGACAGCACAAACAGGCTCTAACCAGAGTAGAAAAAGAAGTGGGAGGCCGCGTTGCACAACTGAGCAAGAAGATAAGTACATTAGAGTCTCTAGTTTGAGAAACAGACGCCTCACAGGTCCCCAACTGGCACCTTCATTAAATAGTACCTGTTAGAGCCTGTTTGTGCTGTCCTCTGAAGGGAGTAGTACACACCGGTGTAGGAAATCTTCAATTTCTTAGCAATTTCTCGCATGGAATAGCCTTCATTTCTAAGAACAAGAATAGACTGTCGAGTTTCAGATGAAAGTTCTCTTTTTCTGGCCATTTTGAGCGTTTAATTGACCCCACAAATGTGATGCTCCAGAAACTCAATCTGCTCAAAGAAGTGCCCATCCAACCAATCCAACTTGTGGGAGCTGCTTCTGGAAGCGTGGGGTGCAATTTCTCCAGATTACCTCAACAAATTAACAGCTAGAATGCCAAAGGTCTGCAATGCTGTAATTGCTGCAAATGGAGGATTCTTTGACGAAAGCAAAGTTTGATGTAAAAAAAATCTTATTTCAAATACAAATCATTATTTCTAACCTTGTCAATGTCTTGACTCTATTTTCTATTCATTTCACAACATATGGTGGTGAATAAGTGTGACTTTTCATGGAAAACACGAAATTGTTTGGGTGATCCCAAACTTTTGAACGGTAGTGTATGTAAACTAACACATAGATCCAACCCAACACTTATATTCAAACTAACATATATTTACACTAACACATATATCCAAACTAACACATATCTAAACTAAAACATATACCCAAACTAACACATATATCTTAACTAACATATCTAAAGTTAACATATATCTAAACAAACACATAGATACAACCCAACACATATATCTAAACTAACACATAGATCCAACCCAACACTTATATCTAAACTAACATATATCCAAACTAACATATATTTACACTAACACATATATCCAAACTATCACATGTATCCAAACTAACATATATTTAAACTAACACATACATCCAGACTAGCACATGTATCCAAACTAACATATATTTAAACTAACATATATATCCAGACTAACATATATCCAAACTAACATATATTTACACTAACACATATATCCAAACTAACACATGTATCTAAACTAACATATATTTAAACTAACACATACATCCAGACTAACACATGTATCCAAACTAACATATATCTAAACTAACACATATATCCAGGCTAACACATATATCTAAACTAACATATATCCACACTAACACATATATCTAAACTAACATATCTAAAGTTAACATATATCTAAACAAACACATAGATACAACCCAACACATGTATCTAAACTAATATATATCCAAACTAACTCATATATCCAAAGTAACACATATCAAAACTAACACATAGATCCAAACTAACACATATCTAAACTAACACATATATCCACAATAAAATACGTATCTAAACTAACATATCTAAAGTTAACATATATCTAAAAAAACACATAGATACAACCCAACACATATATCTAAACTAACATATATCCAAACTAACACATTTATCCAAACTAACATATATTTACACAAACACATATATCCACACTAACACATATATCTTAACTAACATATCTAAAGTTAACATATATCTAAACAAACACATAGATGCAACCCAATACATGTATCTAAACTAACATATATTCAAACTAACACATATATCCAAAGTAACATATATCTAAACTAACACATATCTAAACTAACACATATATCCAAACTAACATATATCAAAACTAACACATAGATCCAAACTAACACATATCTAAACAAACACATATATCCACAATAAAATACATATCTAAACTAACATATCTAAAGTTACCATATATCTAAACAAACACATAGATACAACCGAACACATATATCCAAACTAACATATATCCAAACTAACACATAGATCTAAACTAACACATTTCTAAACTAACACGTATATCCACACTAACACATATATCTAATCTAACATATCTAAAGTTAACATATATCTAAACAAACACATAGATACAACCCAACACATATATGTAAACTAACACATAGATCCAACCCAACACTTCTATCTAAATTAACATATATCCAAACTAACACATATCTCCAAACTAACACATATATCCAGACTAACACATATAAACAAACATATATCTAAATAAACACATAGATCCAACCTAATATGTATAAACTAACACATATATCCAAACTAACATATATTGAAAAAAACATTTATCTAAACTAACACACATATTTAAACTAACATATATCCAAACTAACATATATCCAAACTAACACATAGATCCAAACTAACACATTTCTAAACTAACACGAGTATCACACTAACACATATATCTAATCTAACATATATCTAAAATAACACATATATCTAAACTAACACACATATTTAAACTAATATATCTCCAAACAACACATATATCTAAACTAAGACATATATCCAAACTAACATATATCCAAACTAACAAATAGATACAACCCAACACATATATGTAAACTAACACATAGTTCCAACCCAACACTTATATCTAAACTAACATATATCCAAACTAACATATATTTACAATAACACATATATCCAAACTAACACATATCTAAACTAAAACATATATCCAAACTAACACATATATCTTAACTAACATATCTAAAGTTAACATATATCCAAACTAACATATATCTAAACTAACACATATATCCACACTAACACATATATTGTAACTAACATATCTAAAGTTAATATATATCTAAACAAACACATAGATACAACCCAACACATATATGTAAACAAACACATAGATACAACCCAACACATGTATCTAAACTAATATATATCCAAACTAACTCATATATCCAAAGTAACACATATCAAAACTAACACATAGATCCAAACTAACACATATCTAAACTAACACATATATCCACAATAAAATACGTATCTAAACTAACATATCTAAAGTTAACATATATCTAAAAAAACACATAGATACAACCCAACACATATATCTAAACTAACATATATCCAAACTAACACATTTATCCAAACTAACATATATTTACACAAACACATATATCCACACTAACACATATATTGTAACTAACATATCTAAAGTTAATATATATCTAAACAAACACATAGATACAACCCAACACATATATGTAAACTAACACATAGATCCAACCCAACACTTATATTCAAACTAACATATATTTACACTAACACATATATCCAAACTAACACATATCTAAACTAAAACATATACCCAAACTAACACATATATCTTAACTAACATATCTAAAGTTAACATATATCTAAACAAACACATAGATACAACCCAACACATATATCTAAACTAACACATAGATCCAACCCAACACTTATATCTAAACTAACATATATCCAAACTAACATATATTTACACTAACACATATATCCAAACTATCACATGTATCCAAACTAACATATATTTAAACTAACATATATTTACACTAACACATATATCCAAACTATCACATGTATCCAAACTAACATATATTTAAACTAACACATACATCCAGACTAGCACATGTATCCAAACTAACATATATTTAAACTAACATATATATCCAGACTAACATATATCCAAACTAACATATATTTACACTAACACATATATCCAAACTAACACATGTATCTAAACTAACATATATTTAAACTAACACATACATCCAGACTAACACATGTATCCAAACTAACATATATCTAAACTAACACATATATCCAGGCTAACACATATATCTAAACTAACATATATCCACACTAACACATATATCTAAACTAACATATCTAAAGTTAACATATATCTAAACAAACACATAGATACAACCCAACACATGTATCTAAACTAATATATATCCAAACTAACTCATATATCCAAAGTAACACATATCAAAACTAACACATAGATCCAAACTAACACATATCTAAACTAACACATATATCCACAATAAAATACGTATCTAAACTAACATATCTAAAGTTAACATATATCTAAAAAAACACATAGATACAACCCAACACATATATCTAAACTAACATATATCCAAACTAACACATTTATCCAAACTAACATATATTTACACAAACACATATATCCACACTAACACATATATCTTAACTAACATATCTAAAGTTAACATATATCTAAACAAACACATAGATGCAACCCAATACATGTATCTAAACTAACATATATTCAAACTAACACATATATCCAAAGTAACATATATCTAAACTAACACATATCTAAACTAACACATATATCCACAATAAAATACGTATCTAAACTAACATATCTAAAGTTAACATATATCTAAAAAAACACATAGATACAACCCAACACATATATCTAAACTAACATATATCCAAACTAACACATTTATCCAAACTAACATATATTTACACAAACACATATATCCACACTAACACATATATTGTAACTAACATATCTAAAGTTAATATATATCTAAACAAACACATAGATACAACCCAACACATATATGTAAACTAACACATAGATCCAACCCAACACTTATATTCAAACTAACATATATTTACACTAACACATATATCCAAACTAACACATATCTAAACTAAAACATATACCCAAACTAACACATATATCTTAACTAACATATCTAAAGTTAACATATATCTAAACAAACACATAGATACAACCCAACACATATATCTAAACTAACACATAGATCCAACCCAACACTTATATCTAAACTAACATATATCCAAACTAACATATATTTACACTAACACATATATCCAAACTATCACATGTATCCAAACTAACATATATTTAAACTAACACATACATCCAGACTAGCACATGTATCCAAACTAACATATATTTAAACTAACATATATATCCAGACTAACATATATCCAAACTAACATATATTTACACTAACACATATATCCAAACTAACACATGTATCTAAACTAACATATATTTAAACTAACACATACATCCAGACTAACACATGTATCCAAACTAACATATATCTAAACTAACACATATATCCAGGCTAACACATATATCTAAACTAACATATATCCACACTAACACATATATCTAAACTAACATATCTAAAGTTAACATATATCTAAACAAACACATAGATACAACCCAACACATGTATCTAAACTAATATATATCCAAACTAACTCATATATCCAAAGTAACACATATCAAAACTAACACATAGATCCAAACTAACACATATCTAAACTAACACATATATCCACAATAAAATACGTATCTAAACTAACATATCTAAAGTTAACATATATCTAAAAAAACACATAGATACAACCCAACACATATATCTAAACTAACATATATCCAAACTAACACATTTATCCAAACTAACATATATTTACACAAACACATATATCCACACTAACACATATATCTTAACTAACATATCTAAAGTTAACATATATCTAAACAAACACATAGATGCAACCCAATGTATGTATCTAAACTAACATATATTCAAACTAACACATATATCCAAAGTAACATATATCTAAACTAACACATATCTAAACTAACACATATATCCAAACTAACATATATCAAAACTAACACATAGATCCAAACTAACACATATCTAAACAAACACATATATCCACAATAAAATACATATCTAAACTAACATATCTAAAGTTACCATATATCTAAACAAACACATAGATACAACCGAACACATATATCCAAACTAACATATATCCAAACTAACACATAGATCTAAACTAACACATTTCTAAACTAACACGTATATCCACACTAACACATATATTGTAACTAACATATCTAAAGTTAATATATATCTAAACAAACACATAGATACAACCCAAAACATATATGTAAACTAACACATATATCCAACCCAACACTTATATTCAAACTAACATATATTTACACTAACACATATATCCAAACTAACACATATCTAAACTAAAACATATACCCAAACTAACACATATATCTTAACTAACATATCTAAAGTTAACATATATCTAAACAAACACATAGATACAACCCAACACATATATCTAAACTAACACATAGATCCAACCCAACACTTATATCTAAACTAACATACATCCAAACTAACATATATTTACACTAACACATATATCCAAACTATCACATGTATCCAAACTAACATATATTTAAACTAACACTTACATCAGGACTAACACATGTATCCAAACTAACATATATTTAAACTAACATACACTACCGTTCAAAAGTTTGGGATCACCCAAACAATTTTGTGTTTTCCATGAAAAGTCACACTTATTCACCACCATATGTTGTGAAATGAATAGAAAATAGAGTCAAGACATTGACAAGGTTAGAAATAAGGATTTGTATTTGAAATAAGATTTTTTTTACATCAAACTTTGCTTTCGTCAAAGAATCCTCCATTTGCAGCAATTACAGCATTGCAGACCTTTGGCATTCTAGCTGTTAATTTGTTGAGGTAATCTGGAGAAATTGCACCCCACGCTTCCAGAAGCAGCTCCCACAAGTTGGATTGGTTGGATGGGCACTTCTTTGAGCAGATTGAGTTTCTGGAGCATCACATTTGTGGGGTCAATTAAACGCTCAAAATGGCCAGAAAAAGAGAACTTTCATCTGAAACTCGACAGTCTATTCTTGTTCTTAGAAATGAAGGCTATTCCATGCGAGAAATTGCTAAGAAATTGAAGATTTCCTACACCGGTGTGTACTACTCCCTTCAGAGGACAGCACAAACAGGCTCTAACCAGAGTAGAAAAAGAAGTGGGAGGCCGCGTTGCACAACTGAGCAAGAAGATAAGTACATTAGAGTCTCTAGTTTGAGAAACAGACGCCTCACAGGTCCCCAACTGGCATCTTCATTAAATAGTACCTGTTAGAGCCTGTTTGTGCTGTCCTCTGAAGGGAGTAGTACACACCGGTGTAGGAAATCTTCAATTTCTTAGCAATTTCTCGCATGGAATAGCCTTCATTTCTAAGAACAAGAATAGACTGTCGAGTTTCAGATGAAAGTTCTCTTTTTCTGGCCATTTTGAGCGTTTAATTGACCCCACAAATGTGATGCTCCAGAAACTCAATCTGCTCAAAGAAGTGCCCATCCAACCAATCCAACTTGTGGGAGCTGCTTCTGGAAGCGTGGGGTGCAATTTCTCCAGATTACCTCAACAAATTAACAGCTAGAATGCCAAAGGTCTGCAATGCTGTAATTGCTGCAAATGGAGGATTCTTTGACGAAAGCAAAGTTTGATGTAAAAAAAATCTTATTTCAAATACAAATCATTATTTCTAACCTTGTCAATGTCTTGACTCTATTTTCTATTCATTACACAACATATGGTGGTGAATAAGTGTGACTTTTCATGGAAAACACGAAATTGTTTGGGTGATCCCAAACTTTTGAACGGTAGTGTATATATCCAGACTAACATATATCCAAACTAACATATATTTACACTAACACATATATCCAAACTAACACATGTATCTAAACTAACATATATTTAAACTAACACATACATCCAGACTAACACATGTATCCAAACTAACATATATCTAAACTAACACATATATCCAGGCTAACACATATATCTAAACTAACATATATCCACACTAACACATATATCTAAACTAACATATCTAAAGTTAACATATATCTAAAAAAACACATAGATACAACCTAACACATATATGTAAACTAACACATAGATCCAACCCAACACTTATATCTAAACTAACATATATCCAAACTAACACATATATCCAAACTAACATATATTTACACAAACACATATATCCACACTAACATATATATCTTAACTAACATATCTAAAGTTAACATATATCTAAACAAACACATAGATGCAACCCAACACATGTATCTAAACTAACATATATTCAAACTAATACATATATCCAAAGTAACATATATCTAAACTAACACATATCTAAACTAACACATATCTAAACTAACACATATATCCAAACTAACATATATCAAAACTAACACATAGATCCAAACTAACACATATCTAAACAAACACATATATCCACAATAAAATACATATCTAAACTAACATATCTAAAGTTACCATATATCTAAACAAACACATAGATACAACCGAACACATATATCCAAACTAACATATTTCTAAACTAAATGGTATATCCACACTAACACATATATCTAATCTAACATATCTAAAGTTAACATATATCTAAACAAACACATAGATACAACCCAACACATATATGTAAACTAACACATAGATCCAACCCAACACTTCTATCTAAACTAACATATATCCAAACTAACATATATTTACAATAGCACATATATCCAAACTAACACATATCTAAACTAAAACATATATCCAAACTAACACATATAGCTTAACTAACATATCTAAAGTTAACATATATCCAAACTAACATATATCTAAACTAACACATATATCCACACTAACACATATATTGTAACTAACATATCTAAAGTTAATATATATCTAAACAAACACATAGATACAACCCAACACATATATGTAAACTAACACATAGATCCAACCCAACACTTATATTCAAACTAACATATATTTACACTAACACATATATCCAAACTAACACATATCTAAACTAAAACATATACCCAAACTAACACATATATCTTAACTAACATATCTAAAGTTAACATATATCTAAACAAACACATAGATACAACCCAACACATATATCTAAACTAACACATAGATCCAACCCAACACTTATATCTAAACTAACATATATCCAAACTAACATATATTTACACTAACACATATATCCAAACTATCACATGTATCCAAACTAACATATATTTAAACTAACACATACATCCAGACTAGCACATGTATCCAAACTAACATATATTTAAACTAACATATATATCCAGACTAACATATATCCAAACTAACATATATTTACACTAACACATATATCCAAACTAACACATGTATCTAAACTAACATATATTTAAACTAACACATACATCCAGACTAACACATGTATCCAAACTAACATATATCTAAACTAACACATATATCCAGGCTAACACATATATCTAAACTAACATATATCCACACTAACACATATATCTAAACTAACATATCTAAAGTTAACATATATCTAAACAAACACATAGATACAACCCAACACATGTATCTAAACTAATATATATCCAAACTAACTCATATATCCAAAGTAACACATATCAAAACTAACACATAGATCCAAACTAACACATATCTAAACTAACACATATATCCACAATAAAATACGTATCTAAACTAACATATCTAAAGTTAACATATATCTAAAAAAACACATAGATACAACCCAACACATATATCTAAACTAACATATATCCAAACTAACACATTTATCCAAACTAACATATATTTACACAAACACATATATCCACACTAACACATATATCTTAACTAACATATCTAAAGTTAACATATATCTAAACAAACACATAGATGCAACCCAATACATGTATCTAAACTAACATATATTCAAACTAACACATATATCCAAAGTAACATATATCTAAACTAACACATATCTAAACTAACACATATATCCAAACTAACATATATCAAAACTAACACATAGATCCAAACTAACACATATCTAAACAAACACATATATCCACAATAAAATACATATCTAAACTAACATATCTAAAGTTACCATATATCTAAACAAACACATAGATACAACCGAACACATATATCCAAACTAACATATATCCAAACTAACACATAGATCTAAACTAACACATTTCTAAACTAACACGTATATCCACACTAACACATATATCTAATCTAACATATCTAAAGTTAACATATATCTAAACAAACACATAGATACAACCCAACACATATATGTAAACTAACACATAGATCCAACCCAACACTTCTATCTAAATTAACATATATCCAAACTAACACATATCTCCAAACTAACACATATATCCAGACTAACACATATAAACAAACATATATCTAAATAAACACATAGATCCAACCTAATATGTATAAACTAACACATATATCCAAACTAACATATATTGAAAAAAACATTTATCTAAACTAACACACATATTTAAACTAACAAATATCCAAACTAACATATCTCCAAACAACACATATATCAAAATTAACACATATATCCAACCCAACACATATATCTAAACTAACATATATCCACACTAACACATATATCTTAACTAACATATCTAAAGTTAATATATATCTAAATAAACACATAGATACAACCCAAAACATATATCCAAACTAACATATATCCAAACTAACACATAGATCCAAACTAACACATTTCTAAACTAACACGAGTATCACACTAACACATATATCTAATCTAACATATATCTAAAATAACACATATATCTAAACTAACACACATATTTAAACTAATATATCTCCAAACAACACATATATCTAAACTAAGACATATATCCAAACTAACATATATCCAAACTAACAAATAGATACAACCCAACACATATATGTAAACTAACACATAGTTCCAACCCAACACTTATATCTAAACTAACATATATCCAAACTAACATATATTTACAATAACACATATATCCAAACTAACACATATCTAAACTAAAACATATATCCAAACTAACACATATATCTTAACTAACATATCTAAAGTTAACATATATCCAAACTAACATATATCTAAACTAACACATATATCCACACTAACACATATATTGTAACTAACATATCTAAAGTTAATATATATCTAAACAAACACATAGATACAACCCAACACATATATGTAAACAAACACATAGATACAACCCAACACATGTATCTAAACTAATATATATCCAAACTAACTCATATATCCAAAGTAACACATATCAAAACTAACACATAGATCCAAACTAACACATATCTAAACTAACACATATATCCACAATAAAATACGTATCTAAACTAACATATCTAAAGTTAACATATATCTAAAAAAACACATAGATACAACCCAACACATATATCTAAACTAACATATATCCAAACTAACACATTTATCCAAACTAACATATATTTACACAAACACATATATCCACACTAACACATATATTGTAACTAACATATCTAAAGTTAATATATATCTAAACAAACACATAGATACAACCCAACACATATATGTAAACTAACACATAGATCCAACCCAACACTTATATTCAAACTAACATATATTTACACTAACACATATATCCAAACTAACACATATCTAAACTAAAACATATACCCAAACTAACACATATATCTTAACTAACATATCTAAAGTTAACATATATCTAAACAAACACATAGATACAACCCAACACATATATCTAAACTAACACATAGATCCAACCCAACACTTATATCTAAACTAACATATATCCAAACTAACATATATTTACACTAACACATATATCCAAACTATCACATGTATCCAAACTAACATATATTTAAACTAACACATACATCCAGACTAGCACATGTATCCAAACTAACATATATTTAAACTAACATATATATCCAGACTAACATATATCCAAACTAACATATATTTACACTAACACATATATCCAAACTAACACATGTATCTAAACTAACATATATTTAAACTAACACATACATCCAGACTAACACATGTATCCAAACTAACATATATCTAAACTAACACATATATCCAGGCTAACACATATATCTAAACTAACATATATCCACACTAACACATATATCTAAACTAACATATCTAAAGTTAACATATATCTAAACAAACACATAGATACAACCCAACACATGTATCTAAACTAATATATATCCAAACTAACTCATATATCCAAAGTAACACATATCAAAACTAACACATAGATCCAAACTAACACATATCTAAACTAACACATATATCCACAATAAAATACGTATCTAAACTAACATATCTAAAGTTAACATATATCTAAAAAAACACATAGATACAACCCAACACATATATCTAAACTAACATATATCCAAACTAACACATTTATCCAAACTAACATATATTTACACAAACACATATATCCACACTAACACATATATCTTAACTAACATATCTAAAGTTAACATATATCTAAACAAACACATAGATGCAACCCAATACATGTATCTAAACTAACATATATTCAAACTAACACATATATCCAAAGTAACATATATCTAAACTAACACATATCTAAACTAACACATATATCCAAACTAACATATATCAAAACTAACACATAGATCCAAACTAACACATATCTAAACAAACACATATATCCACAATAAAATACATATCTAAACTAACATATCTAAAGTTACCATATATCTAAACAAACACATAGATACAACCGAACACATATATCCAAACTAACATATATCCAAACTAACACATAGATCTAAACTAACACATTTCTAAACTAACACGTATATCCACACTAACACATATATCTAATCTAACATATCTAAAGTTAACATATATCTAAACAAACACATAGATACAACCCAACACATATATGTAAACTAACACATAGATCCAACCCAACACTTCTATCTAAATTAACATATATCCAAACTAACACATATCTCCAAACTAACACATATATCCAGACTAACACATATAAACAAACATATATCTAAATAAACACATAGATCCAACCTAATATGTATAAACTAACACATATATCCAAACTAACATATATTGAAAAAAACATTTATCTAAACTAACACACATATTTAAACTAACAAATATCCAAACTAACATATCTCCAAACAACACATATATCAAAATTAACACATATATCCAACCCAACACATATATCTAAACTAACATATATCCACACTAACACATATATCTTAACTAACATATCTAAAGTTAATATATATCTAAATAAACACATAGATACAACCCAAAACATATATCCAAACTAACATATATCCAAACTAACACATAGATCCAAACTAACACATTTCTAAACTAACACGAGTATCACACTAACACATATATCTAATCTAACATATATCTAAAATAACACATATATCTAAACTAACACACATATTTAAACTAATATATCTCCAAACAACACATATATCTAAACTAAGACATATATCCAAACTAACATATATCCAAACTAACAAATAGATACAACCCAACACATATATGTAAACTAACACATAGTTCCAACCCAACACTTATATCTAAACTAACATATATCCAAACTAACATATATTTACAATAACACATATATCCAAACTAACACATATCTAAACTAAAACATATATCCAAACTAACACATATATCTTAACTAACATATCTAAAGTTAACATATATCCAAACTAACATATATCTAAACTAACACATATATCCACACTAACACATATATTGTAACTAACATATCTAAAGTTAATATATATCTAAACAAACACATAGATACAACCCAACACATATATGTAAACAAACACATAGATACAACCCAACACATGTATCTAAACTAATATATATCCAAACTAACTCATATATCCAAAGTAACACATATCAAAACTAACACATAGATCCAAACTAACACATATCTAAACTAACACATATATCCACAATAAAATACGTATCTAAACTAACATATCTAAAGTTAACATATATCTAAAAAAACACATAGATACAACCCAACACATATATCTAAACTAACATATATCCAAACTAACACATTTATCCAAACTAACATATATTTACACAAACACATATATCCACACTAACACATATATCTTAACTAACATATCTAAAGTTAACATATATCTAAACAAACACATAGATGCAACCCAATACATGTATCTAAACTAACATATATTCAAACTAACACATATATCCAAAGTAACATATATCTAAACTAACACATATCTAAACTAACACATATATCCAAACTAACATATATCAAAACTAACACATAGATCCAAACTAACACATATCTAAACAAACACATATATCCACAATAAAATACATATCTAAACTAACATATCTAAAGTTACCATATATCTAAACAAACACATAGATACAACCGAACACATATATCCAAACTAACATATATCCAAACTAACACATAGATCTAAACTAACACATTTCTAAACTAACACGTATATCCACACTAACACATATATCTAATCTAACATATCTAAAGTTAACATATATCTAAACAAACACATAGATACAACCCAACACATATATGTAAACTAACACATAGATCCAACCCAACACTTCTATCTAAATTAACATATATCCAAACTAACACATATCTCCAAACTAACACATATATCCAGACTAACACATATAAACAAACATATATCTAAATAAACACATAGATCCAACCTAATATGTATAAACTAACACATATATCCAAACTAACATATATTGAAAAAAACATTTATCTAAACTAACACACATATTTAAACTAACAAATATCCAAACTAACATATCTCCAAACAACACATATATCAAAATTAACACATATATCCAACCCAACACATATATCTAAACTAACATATATCCACACTAACACATATATCTTAACTAACATATCTAAAGTTAATATATATCTAAATAAACACATAGATACAACCCAAAACATATATCCAAACTAACATATATCCAAACTAACACATAGATCCAAACTAACACATTTCTAAACTAACACGAGTATCACACTAACACATATATCTAATCTAACATATATCTAAAATAACACATATATCTAAACTAACACACATATTTAAACTAATATATCTCCAAACAACACATATATCTAAACTAAGACATATATCCAAACTAACATATATCCAAACTAACAAATAGATACAACCCAACACATATATGTAAACTAACACATAGTTCCAACCCAACACTTATATCTAAACTAACATATATCCAAACTAACATATATTTACAATAACACATATATCCAAACTAACACATATCTAAACTAAAACATATATCCAAACTAACACATATATCTTAACTAACATATCTAAAGTTAACATATATCCAAACTAACATATATCTAAACTAACACATATATCCACACTAACACATATATTGTAACTAACATATCTAAAGTTAATATATATCTAAACAAACACATAGATACAACCCAACACATATATGTAAACAAACACATAGATACAACCCAACACATGTATCTAAACTAATATATATCCAAACTAACTCATATATCCAAAGTAACACATATCAAAACTAACACATAGATCCAAACTAACACATATCTAAACTAACACATATATCCACAATAAAATACGTATCTAAACTAACATATCTAAAGTTAACATATATCTAAAAAAACACATAGATACAACCCAACACATATATCTAAACTAACATATATCCAAACTAACACATTTATCCAAACTAACATATATTTACACAAACACATATATCCACACTAACACATATATTGTAACTAACATATCTAAAGTTAATATATATCTAAACAAACACATAGATACAACCCAACACATATATGTAAACTAACACATAGATCCAACCCAACACTTATATTCAAACTAACATATATTTACACTAACACATATATCCAAACTAACACATATCTAAACTAAAACATATACCCAAACTAACACATATATCTTAACTAACATATCTAAAGTTAACATATATCTAAACAAACACATAGATACAACCCAACACATATATCTAAACTAACACATAGATCCAACCCAACACTTATATCTAAACTAACATATATCCAAACTAACATATATTTACACTAACACATATATCCAAACTATCACATGTATCCAAACTAACATATATTTAAACTAACACATACATCCAGACTAGCACATGTATCCAAACTAACATATATTTAAACTAACATATATATCCAGACTAACATATATCCAAACTAACATATATTTACACTAACACATATATCCAAACTAACACATGTATCTAAACTAACATATATTTAAACTAACACATACATCCAGACAAACACATGTATCCAAACTAACATATATCTAAACTAACACATATATCCAGGCTAACACATATATCTAAACTAACATATATCCACACTAACACATATATCTAAACTAACATATCTAAAGTTAACATATATCTAAACAAACACATAGATACAACCCAACACATGTATCTAAACTAATATATATCCAAACTAACTCATATATCCAAAGTAACACATATCAAAACTAACACATAGATCCAAACTAACACATATCTAAACTAACACATATATCCACAATAAAATACGTATCTAAACTAACATATCTAAAGTTAACATATATCTAAAAAAACACATAGATACAACCCAACACATATATCTAAACTAACATATATCCAAACTAACACATTTATCCAAACTAACATATATTTACACAAACACATATATCCACACTAACACATATATCTTAACTAACATATCTAAAGTTAACATATATCTAAACAAACACATAGATGCAACCCAATACATGTATCTAAACTAACATATATTCAAACTAACACATATATCCAAAGTAACATATATCTAAACTAACACATATCTAAACTAACACATATATCCAAACTAACATATATCAAAACTAACACATAGATCCAAACTAACACATATCTAAACAAACACATATATCCACAATAAAATACATATCTAAACTAACATATCTAAAGTTACCATATATCTAAACAAACACATAGATACAACCGAACACATATATCCAAACTAACATATATCCAAACTAACACATAGATCTAAACTAACACATTTCTAAACTAACACGTATATCCACACTAACACATATATCTAATCTAACATATCTAAAGTTAACATATATCTAAACAAACACATAGATACAACCCAACACATATATGTAAACTAACACATAGATCCAACCCAACACTTCTATCTAAATTAACATATATCCAAACTAACACATATCTCCAAACTAACACATATATCCAGACTAACACATATAAACAAACATATATCTAAATAAACACATAGATCCAACCTAATATGTATAAACTAACACATATATCCAAACTAACATATATTGAAAAAAACATTTATCTAAACTAACACACATATTTAAACTAACAAATATCCAAACTAACATATCTCCAAACAACACATATATCAAAATTAACACATATATCCAACCCAACACATATATCTAAACTAACATATATCCACACTAACACATATATCTTAACTAACATATCTAAAGTTAATATATATCTAAATAAACACATAGATACAACCCAAAACATATATCCAAACTAACATATATCCAAACTAACACATAGATCCAAACTAACACATTTCTAAACTAACACGAGTATCACACTAACACATATATCTAATCTAACATATATCTAAAATAACACATATATCTAAACTAACACACATATTTAAACTAATATATCTCCAAACAACACATATATCTAAACTAAGACATATATCCAAACTAACATATATCCAAACTAACAAATAGATACAACCCAACACATATATGTAAACTAACACATAGTTCCAACCCAACACTTATATCTAAACTAACATATATCCAAACTAACATATATTTACAATAACACATATATCCAAACTAACACATATCTAAACTAAAACATATATCCAAACTAACACATATATCTTAACTAACATATCTAAAGTTAACATATATCCAAACTAACATATATCTAAACTAACACATATATCCACACTAACACATATATTGTAACTAACATATCTAAAGTTAATATATATCTAAACAAACACATAGATACAACCCAACACATATATGTAAACAAACACATAGATACAACCCAACACATGTATCTAAACTAATATATATCCAAACTAACTCATATATCCAAAGTAACACATATCAAAACTAACACATAGATCCAAACTAACACATATCTAAACTAACACATATATCCACAATAAAATACGTATCTAAACTAACATATCTAAAGTTAACATATATCTAAAAAAACACATAGATACAACCCAACACATATATCTAAACTAACATATATCCAAACTAACACATTTATCCAAACTAACATATATTTACACAAACACATATATCCACACTAACACATATATCTTAACTAACATATCTAAAGTTAACATATATCTAAACAAACACATAGATGCAACCCAATACATGTATCTAAACTAACATATATTCAAACTAACACATATATCCAAAGTAACATATATCTAAACTAACACATATCTAAACTAACACATATATCCAAACTAACATATATCAAAACTAACACATAGATCCAAACTAACACATATCTAAACAAACACATATATCCACAATAAAATACATATCTAAACTAACATATCTAAAGTTACCATATATCTAAACAAACACATAGATACAACCGAACACATATATCCAAACTAACATATATCCAAACTAACACATAGATCTAAACTAACACATTTCTAAACTAACACGTATATCCACACTAACACATATATCTAATCTAACATATCTAAAGTTAACATATATCTAAACAAACACATAGATACAACCCAACACATATATGTAAACTAACACATAGATCCAACCCAACACTTCTATCTAAATTAACATATATCCAAACTAACACATATCTCCAAACTAACACATATATCCAGACTAACACATATAAACAAACATATATCTAAATAAACACATAGATCCAACCTAATATGTATAAACTAACACATATATCCAAACTAACATATATTGAAAAAAACATTTATCTAAACTAACACACATATTTAAACTAACAAATATCCAAACTAACATATCTCCAAACAACACATATATCAAAATTAACACATATATCCAACCCAACACATATATCTAAACTAACATATATCCACACTAACACATATATCTTAACTAACATATCTAAAGTTAATATATATCTAAATAAACACATAGATACAACCCAAAACATATATCCAAACTAACATATATCCAAACTAACACATAGATCCAAACTAACACATTTCTAAACTAACACGAGTATCACACTAACACATATATCTAATCTAACATATATCTAAAATAACACATATATCTAAACTAACACACATATTTAAACTAATATATCTCCAAACAACACGTATATCTAAACTAAGACATATATCCAAACTAACATATATCCAAACTAACAAATAGATACAACCCAACACATATATGTAAACTAACACATAGTTCCAACCCAACACTTATATCTAAACTAACATATATCCAAACTAACATATATTTACAATAACACATATATCCAAACTAACACATATCTAAACTAAAACATATATCCAAACTAACACATATATCTTAACTAACATATCTAAAGTTAACATATATCCAAACTAACATATATCTAAACTAACACATATATCCACACTAACACATATATTGTAACTAACATATCTAAAGTTAATATATATCTAAACAAACACATAGATACAACCCAAAACATATATGTAAACTAACACATATATCCAACCCAACACTTATATTCAAACTAACATATATTTACACTAACACATATATCCAAACTAACACATATCTAAACTAAAACATATACCCAAACTAACACATATATCTTAACTAACATATCTAAAGTTAACATATATCTAAACAAACACATAGATACAACCCAACACATATATCTAAACTAACACATAGATCCAACCCAACACTTATATCTAAACTAATATATATCCAAACTAACATATATTTACACTAACACATATATCCAAACTATCACATGTATCCAAACTAACATATATTTAAACTAACACATACATCCAGACTAACACATGTATCCAAACTAACATATATTTAAACTAACATATATATCCAGACTAACATATATCCAAACTAACATATATTTACACTAACACATATATCCAAACTAACACATGTATCTAAACTAACATATATTTAAACTAACACATACATCCAGACTAACACATGTATTCAAACTAACATATATCTAAACTAACACATATATCCAGGCTAACACATATATCTAAACTAACATATATCCACACTAACACATATATCTAAACTAACATATCTAAAGTTAACATATATCTAAAAAAACACATAGATACAACCTAACACATATATGTAAACTAACACATAGATCCAACCCAACACTTATATCTAAACTAACATATATCCAAACTAACACATATATCCAAACTAACATATATTTACACAAACACATATATCCACACTAACACATATATCTTAACTAACATATCTAAAGCTAACATATATCTAAACAAACACATAGATGCAACCCAACACATGTATCTAAACTAACATATATTCAAACTAATACATATATCCAAAGTAACATATATCTAAACTAACACATATCTAAACTAACACATATCTAAACTAACACATATATCCAAACTAACATATATCAAAACTAACACATAGATCCAAACTAACACATATCTAAACAAACACATATATCCACAATAAAATACATATCTAAACTAACATATCTAAAGTTACCATATATCTAAACAAACACATAGATACAACCGAACACATATATCCAAACTAACATATTTCTAAACTAAAACGTATATCCACACTAACACATATATCTAATCTAACATATCTAAAGTTAACATATATCTAAACAAACACATAGATACAACCCAACACATATATGTAAACTAACACATAGATCCAACCCAACACTTCTATCTAAACTAACATATATCCAAACTAACATATATTTACAATAACACATATATCCAAACTAACACATATCTAAACTAAAACATATATCCAAACTAACACATATAGCTTAACTAACATATCTAAAGTTAACATATATCCAAACTAACATATATCTAAACTAACACATATATCCACACTAACACATATATTGTAACTAACATATCTAAAGTTAATATATATCTAAACAAACACATAGATACAACCCAACACATATATGTAAACTAACACATAGATCCAACCCAACACTTATATTCAAACTAACATATATTTACACTAACACATATATCCAAACTAACACATATCTAAACTAAAACATATACCCAAACTAACACATATATCTTAACTAACATATCTAAAGTTAACATATATCTAAACAAACACATAGATACAACCCAACACATATATCTAAACTAACACATAGATCCAACCCAACACTTATATCTAAACTAACATATATCCAAACTAACATATATTTACACTAACACATATATCCAAACTATCACATGTATCCAAACTAACATATATTTAAACTAACACATACATCCAGACTAGCACATGTATCCAAACTAACATATATTTAAACTAACACATATATCCAAACTAACACATGTATCTAAACTAACATATATTTAAACTAACACATACATCCAGACTAACACATGTATCCAAACTAACATATATCTAAACTAACACATATATCCAGGCTAACACATATATCTAAACTAACATATATCCACACTAACACATATATCTAAACTAACATATCTAAAGTTAACATATATCTAAACAAACACATAGATACAACCCAACACATGTATCTAAACTAATATATATCCAAACTAACTCATATATCCAAAGTAACACATATCCAAACTAACACATTTATCCAAACTAACATATATTTACACAAACACATATATCCACACTAACACATATATCTTAACTAACATATCTAAAGTTAACATATATCTAAACAAACACATAGATGCAACCCAACACATGTATCTAAACTAACATATATTCAAACTAACACATATATCCAAAGTAACATATATCTAAACTAACACATATCTAAACTAACACATATATCCAAACTAACATATATCAAAACTAACACATAGATCCAAACTAACACATATCTAAACAAACACATATATCCACAATAAAATACATATCTAAACTAACATATCTAAAGTTACCATATATCTAAACAAACACATAGATACAACCGAACACATATATCCAAACTAACATATATCCAAACTAACACATAGATCTAAACTAACACATTTCTAAACTAACACGTATATCCACACTAACACATATATCTAATCTAACATATCTAAAGTTAACATATATCTAAACAAACACATAGATACAACCCAACACATATATGTAAACTAACACATAGATCCAACCCAACACTTCTATCTAAATTAACATATATCCAAACTAACACATATCTCCAAACTAACACATATATCCAGACTAACACATATAAACAAACATATATCTAAATAAACACATAGATCCAACCTAATATGTATAAACTAACACATACATCCAAACTAACATATATTGAAAAAAACATTTATCTAAACTAACACACATATTTAAACTAACAAATATCCAAACTAACATATCTCCAAACAACACATATATCAAAATTAACACATATATCCAACCCAACACATATATCTAAACTAACATATATCCACACTAACACATATATCTTAACTAACATATCTAAAGTTAACATATATCTAAACAAACACATAGATCCAACCCAACACTTATATCTAAACTAACATATATCCAAACTAACATATATTTACACTAACACATATATCCAAACTATCACATGTATCCAAACTAACATATATTTAAACTAACACATACATCCAGACTAACACATGTATCCAAACTAACATATATTTAAACTAACATATATATCCAGACTAACATATATCCAAACTAACATATATTTACACTAACACATATATCCAAACTAACACATGTATCTAAACTAACATATATTTAAACTAACACATACATCCAGACTAACACATGTATCCAAACTAACATATATCTAAACTAACACATATATCCAGGCTAACACATATATCTAAACTAACATATACCCACACTAACACATATATCTAAACTAACATATCTAAAGTTAACATATATCTAAATAAACACATAGATCCAACCTAATATGTATAAACTAACACATATATCCAAACTAACATATATTGAAAAAAACATTTATCTAAACTAACACACATATTTAAACTAACAAATATCCAAACTAACATATCTCCAAACAACACATATATCAAAATTAACACATATATCCAACCCAACACATATATCTAAACTAACATATATCCACACTAACACATATATCTTAACTAACATATCTAAAGTTAATATATATCTAAATAAACACATAGATACAACCCAAAACATATATCCAAACTAACATATATCCAAACTAACACATAGATCCATACTAACACATTTCTAAACTAACACGAGTATCACACTAACACATATATCTAATCTAACATATATCTAAAATAACACATATATCTAAACTAACACACATATTTAAACTAATATATCTCCAAACAACACATATATCTAAACTAAGACATATATCCAAACTAACATATATCCAAACTAACAAATAGATACAACCCAGCACATATATGTAAACTAACACATAGTTCCAACCCAACACTTATATCTAAACTAACATATATCCAAACTAACATATATTTACAATAACACATATATCCAAACTAACACATATCTAAACTAAAACATATATCCAAACTAACACATATATCTTAACTAACATATCTAAAGTTAACATATATCCAAACTAACATATATCTAAACTAACACATATATCCACACTAACACATATATTGTAACTAACATATCTAAAGTTAATATATATCTAAACAAACACATAGATACAACCCAACACATATATGTAAACTAACACATAGATCCAACCCAACACTTATATTCAAACTAACATATATTTACACTAACACATATATCCAAACTAACACATATCTAAACTAAAACATATACCCAAACTAACACATATATCTTAACTAACATATCTAAAGTTAACATATATCTAAACAAACACATAGATACAACCCAACACATATATCTAAACTAACACATAGATCCAACCCAACACTTATATCTAAACTAACATATATCCAAACTAACATATATTTACACTAACACATATATCCAAACTATCTCATGTATCCAAACTAACATATATTTAAACTAACACATACATCCAGACTAACACATGTATCCAAACTAACATATATTTAAACGAACATATATATCCAGACTAACATATATCCAAACTAACATATATTTACACTAACACATATATCCAAACTAACACATGTATCTAAACTAACATATATTTAAACTAACACATACATCCAGACTAACACATGTATCCAAACTAACATATATCTAAACTAACACATATATCCAGGCTAACACATATATCTAAACTAACATATATCCACACTAACACATATATCTAAACTAACATATCTAAAGTTAACATATATCTAAAAAAACACATAGATACAACCTAACACATATATGTAAACTAACACATAGATCCAACCCAACACTTATATCTAAACTAACATATATCCAAACTAACACATATATCCAAACTAACATATATTTACACAAACACATATATCCACACTAACACATATATCTTAACTAACATATCTAAAGCTAACATATATCTAAACAAACACATAGATGCAACCCAACACATGTATCTAAACTAACATATATTCAAACTAATACATATATCCAAAGTAACATATATCTAAACTAACACATATCTAAACTAACACATATCTAAACTAACACATATATCCAAACTAACATATATCAAAACTAACACATAGATCCAAACTAACACATATCTAAACAAACACATATATCCACAATAAAATACATATCTAAACTAACATATCTAAAGTTACCATATATCTAAACAAACACATAGATACAACCGAACACATATATCCAAACTAACATATTTCTAAACTAAAACGTATATCCACACTAACACATATATCTAATCTAACATATCTAAAGTTAACATATATCTAAACAAACACATAGATACAACCCAACACATATATGTAAACTAACACATAGATCCAACCCAACACTTCTATCTAAACTAACATATATCCAAACTAACATATATTTACAATAACACATATATCCAAACTAACACATATCTAAACTAAAACATATATCCAAACTAACACATATAGCTTAACTAACATATCTAAAGTTAACATATATCCAAACTAACATATATCTAAACTAACACATATATCCACACTAACACATATATTGTAACTAACATATCTAAAGTTAATATATATCTAAACAAACACATAGATACAACCCAACACATATATGTAAACTAACACATAGATCCAACCCAACACTTATATTCAAACTAACATATATTTACACTAACACATATATCCAAACTAACACATATCTAAACTAAAACATATACCCAAACTAACACATATATCTTAACTAACATATCTAAAGTTAACATATATCTAAACAAACACATAGATACAACCCAACACATATATCTAAACTAACACATAGATCCAACCCAACACTTATATCTAAACTAACATATATCCAAACTAACATATATTTACACTAACACATATATCCAAACTATCACATGTATCCAAACTAACATATATTTAAACTAACACATACATCCAGACTAGCACATGTATCCAAACTAACATATATTTAAACTAACACATATATCCAAACTAACACATGTATCTAAACTAACATATATTTAAACTAACACATACATCCAGACTAACACATGTATCCAAACTAACATATATCTAAACTAACACATATATCCAGGCTAACACATATATCTAAACTAACATATATCCACACTAACACATATATCTAAACTAACATATCTAAAGTTAACATATATCTAAACAAACACATAGATACAACCCAACACATGTATCTAAACTAATATATATCCAAACTAACTCATATATCCAAAGTAACACATATCCAAACTAACACATTTATCCAAACTAACATATATTTACACAAACACATATATCCACACTAACACATATATCTTAACTAACATATCTAAAGTTAACATATATCTAAACAAACACATAGATGCAACCCAACACATGTATCTAAACTAACATATATTCAAACTAACACATATATCCAAAGTAACATATATCTAAACTAACACATATCTAAACTAACACATATATCCAAACTAACATATATCAAAACTAACACATAGATCCAAACTAACACATATCTAAACAAACACATATATCCACAATAAAATACATATCTAAACTAACATATCTAAAGTTACCATATATCTAAACAAACACATAGATACAACCGAACACATATATCCAAACTAACATATATCCAAACTAACACATAGATCTAAACTAACACATTTCTAAACTAACACGTATATCCACACTAACACATATATCTAATCTAACATATCTAAAGTTAACATATATCTAAACAAACACATAGATACAACCCAACACATATATGTAAACTAACACATAGATCCAACCCAACACTTCTATCTAAATTAACATATATCCAAACTAACACATATCTCCAAACTAACACATATATCCAGACTAACACATATAAACAAACATATATCTAAATAAACACATAGATCCAACCTAATATGTATAAACTAACACATACATCCAAACTAACATATATTGAAAAAAACATTTATCTAAACTAACACACATATTTAAACTAACAAATATCCAAACTAACATATCTCCAAACAACACATATATCAAAATTAACACATATATCCAACCCAACACATATATCTAAACTAACATATATCCACACTAACACATATATCTTAACTAACATATCTAAAGTTAACATATATCTAAACAAACACATAGATCCAACCCAACACTTATATCTAAACTAACATATATCCAAACTAACATATATTTACACTAACACATATATCCAAACTATCACATGTATCCAAACTAACATATATTTAAACTAACACATACATCCAGACTAACACATGTATCCAAACTAACATATATTTAAACTAACATATATATCCAGACTAACATATATCCAAACTAACATATATTTACACTAACACATATATCCAAACTAACACATGTATCTAAACTAACATATATTTAAACTAACACATACATCCAGACTAACACATGTATCCAAACTAACATATATCTAAACTAACACATATATCCAGGCTAACACATATATCTAAACTAACATATACCCACACTAACACATATATCTAAACTAACATATCTAAAGTTAACATATATCTAAATAAACACATAGATCCAACCTAATATGTATAAACTAACACATATATCCAAACTAACATATATTGAAAAAAACATTTATCTAAACTAACACACATATTTAAACTAACAAATATCCAAACTAACATATCTCCAAACAACACATATATCAAAATTAACACATATATCCAACCCAACACATATATCTAAACTAACATATATCCACACTAACACATATATCTTAACTAACATATCTAAAGTTAATATATATCTAAATAAACACATAGATACAACCCAAAACATATATCCAAACTAACATATATCCAAACTAACACATAGATCCATACTAACACATTTCTAAACTAACACGAGTATCACACTAACACATATATCTAATCTAACATATATCTAAAATAACACATATATCTAAACTAACACACATATTTAAACTAATATATCTCCAAACAACACATATATCTAAACTAAGACATATATCCAAACTAACATATATCCAAACTAACAAATAGATACAACCCAGCACATATATGTAAACTAACACATAGTTCCAACCCAACACTTATATCTAAACTAACATATATCCAAACTAACATATATTTACAATAACACATATATCCAAACTAACACATATCTAAACTAAAACATATATCCAAACTAACACATATATCTTAACTAACATATCTAAAGTTAACATATATCCAAACTAACATATATCTAAACTAACACATATATCCACACTAACACATATATTGTAACTAACATATCTAAAGTTAATATATATCTAAACAAACACATAGATACAACCCAACACATATATGTAAACTAACACATAGATCCAACCCAACACTTATATTCAAACTAACATATATTTACACTAACACATATATCCAAACTAACACATATCTAAACTAAAACATATACCCAAACTAACACATATATCTTAACTAACATATCTAAAGTTAACATATATCTAAACAAACACATAGATACAACCCAACACATATATCTAAACTAACACATAGATCCAACCCAACACTTATATCTAAACTAACATATATCCAAACTAACATATATTTACACTAACACATATATCCAAACTATCTCATGTATCCAAACTAACATATATTTAAACTAACACATACATCCAGACTAACACATGTATCCAAACTAACATATATTTAAACGAACATATATATCCAGACTAACATATATCCAAACTAACATATATTTACACTAACACATATATCCAAACTAACACATGTATCTAAACTAACATATATTTAAACTAACACATACATCCAGACTAACACATGTATCCAAACTAACATATATCTAAACTAACACATATATCCAGGCTAACACATATATCTAAACTAACATATACCCACACTAACACATATATCTAAACTAACATATCTAAAGTTAACATATATCTAAACAAACACATAGATACAACCCAACACATGTATCTAAACTAATATATATCCAAACTAACTCATATATCCAAAGTAACACATATCAAAACTAACACATAGATCCAAACTAACACATATCTAAACTAACACATATATCCACAATAAAATACGTATCTAAACTAACATATCTAAAGTTAACATATATCTAAAAAAACACATAGATACATCCTAACACATATATGTAAACTAACACATAGATCCAACCCAACACTTATATCTAAACTAACATATATCCAAACTAACACATATATCCAAACTAACATATATTTACACAAACACATATATCCACACTAACACATATATCTTAACTAACATATCTAAAGTTAACATATATCTAAACAAACACATAGATGCAACCCAACACATGTATCTAAACTAACATATATTCAAACTAATACATATATCCAAAGTAACATATATCTAAACTAACATATATCTAAACTAACACATATCTAAACTAACACATATATCCAAACTAACATATATCAAAACTAACACATAGATCCAAACTAACACATATCTAAACAAACACATATATCCACAATAAAATACATATCTAAACTAACATATCTAAAGTTACCATATATCTAAACAAACACATAGATACAACCGAACACATATATCCAAACTAACATATATCCAAACTAACACATAGATCCAAACTAACACATTTCTAAACTAACACGTATATCCACACTAACACATATATCTAATCTAACATATCTAAAGTTAACATATATCTAAACAAAAACAGCACAAACAGGCTCTAACAGGTACTATTTAATGAAGATGCCAGTTGGGGACCTGTGAGGCGTCTGTTTCTCAAACTAGAGACTCTAATGTACTTATCTTCTTGCTCAGTTGTGCAACGCGGCCTCCCACTTCTTTTTCTACTCTGGTTAGAGCCTGTTTGTGCTGTCCTCTGAAGGGAGTAGTACACACCGGTGTAGGAAATCTTCAATTTCTTAGCAATTTCTCGCATGGAATAGCCTTCATTTCTAAGAACAAAAATAGACTGTCGAGTTTCAGATGAAAGTTCTCTTTTTCTGGCCATTTTGAGCGTTTAATTGACCCCACAAATGTGATGCTCCAGAAACTCAATCTGCTCAAAGAAGTGCCCATCCAACCAATCCAACTTGTGGGAGCTGCTTCTGGAAGCGTGGGGTGCAATTTCTCCAGATTACCTCAACAAATTAACAGCTAGAATGCCAAAGGTCTGCAATGCTGTAATTGCTGCAAATGGAGGATTCTTTGACGAAAGCAAAGTTTGATGTAAAAAAAATCTTATTTCAAATACAAATCATTATTTCTAACCTTGTCAATGTCTTGACTCTATTTTCTATTCATTTCACAACATATGGTGGTGAATAAGTGTGACTTTTCATGGAAAACACGAAATTGTTTGGGTGATCCCAAACTTTTGAACGGTAGTGTATATCCAAAATAACATATATCTTAACTAACACATATATCTAAACTAACACACATATTTAAACTAATATATCTCCAAACAACACATACATCTAAACTAACACATAGATCCAACCCAACACATATATCCAAACTAATATATCTCCAAACAACACATATATCTAAACTAACACATAGATCCAACCCAACACATATATCCAAACTAATATATATCGAAACAAACATATATCTAAACTAACAAACATATTTAAACTAACAAATATCCAAACTAACATATCTCCAAACAACACATATATCAAAATTAACACATAGATCCAACCCAACACATATATCTAAACTAACATATATCCAAACAAACATATATATCCAAACTAACATATTTCTAAACTAACACATATATCCACAATAACACATATATCTTAACTAACATATCTAAAGTTAATATATATCTAAACAAACACATAGATACAACCCAACACATATATGTAAACTAACACATAGATCCAACCCAACACTTATATCTAAACTAACGTATATCCAAACTAACACATATCTAAACTAAAACATATACCCAAACTAACACATATATCTTAACCAACATATCTAAAGTTAACATATATCAAAACTAACACATAGATACAACGCAACACATGTATCTAAACTAACATATATCAAAACTAACACATATATCCAAAGTAACATATATCTAAACTAACAGATATCTAAACTAACACGTATGTAAACAAACACATAGATCCAAACTAACACATTTCTAAACTAACACGTATATCCACACTAACACATATATCTAATCTAACATATCTAAAGTTAACATATATCAAAACTAACACATAGATACAACCCAACACATATATCTAAACTAAAATATATCCAAACTAACATATGTCTAAACTAACACATATATCCAAACTTAGATATATGTTAGTTTAGATATATGTGTTAGTTTAGATATATGTTAACTAACACATATATCCAAAATAACATATATCTAAACTAACACATATATCTAAACTAATACACATATTTAAACTAATATATCTCCAAACAACACATATATCTAAACTAACACATAGATCCAACCCAACACATATATCTAAACTAACATATATCCAAACTAACACATTCAAACTAAAACATATATCCTAAATAACACATCTAAACAAACACATATCTAAACTAACACACATATTTAAACTAACATATATCCAAACTAATATATCTCCAAACAACACATATATCTAAATTAACATATAGATCCAGGCTAACACATATATCCAAACTAACATATATCTAAACTAACACATATATCCAGGCTAATACATATATCCAAACTAACATATATCTAAACTAACACATATTTCTAGACTAACGCATATATATAAACTAACATATCTAAACTAACACATATCCAAACTAAAACATATATCCAAAATAACACATCTAAACAAACTTATATCTAAACTAACACACAGATCCAACCTAACACATATAAACTAACACATATATCCAAACTAACATATATCCAAACTAACTCATATAAACAAACATATCTAAACAAACACATATATCCAAACTTATATGTATTTTAGTTTGGATATAGTATGTGATAATTTAGATATATGTTAACTAACACATATATCAAAACTAACATATATCCAAACTAACACTTACCTAAACTAACATATATCCAAACTAAAACATATATATTCAAACTAATACATCTGAACAAACACATAGGTCCAACCTAACACATATAATCTAACACATATATCCAAACTAACACATATACCCAGACTAACACATCTAAACATACATATATCTAAATAAACACATAGATCCAACCTAACACATATAAATTAACACATATATCCACACTAACACATATAACCAAACTAACACATATATCTAAACTAACACATATTTCTAAACTGAAATGTATATCTAAACTAGCACATATATCCACACTAACACATATATCTAAACTAACACATATTTATAAACTAACACATATTTATAAACTAACACATACGTGTTAGGTTGGATCTATTTGTTAGTTTAGATCTATGTTTTAGTTTGGATATATGTGTTAGATTGGGTCCAAGTATTAGTTTGGATAGTTGTGTTAGTTTGGATATATGTGTTAGTTTTGATCCATGTGTTAGTTTATATATATTTAGTTTGGATATATGTGTTAGTTCAGATCTATGTGTAACCTGGGATTTATGTGTTAGTTAAGATTTTTGTGTTAGTTTGGATCTATGTGTTGTGTTAGTTTGGATCTATGTGTTTGTTTGGATATATGTGTTAGTTTGGATCTATGTGTTAGTTTGGATATATGTGTTAGTTTGGATCTATGTGTTAGTTTGGATATATGTGTTAGTTTGGATCTATGTGTTAGTTTGGATCTACCTGTTAGTTTGGAACTATGTTTTAGTTTGGATCTACATGTTAGTGTGGATATATGTGTTAGTTTAGATCTATTTTTTTTGGATATATGTGTTATTATAGATATATGTGTTAGTTTGGATCTATGTGTTATTTTGGATATATGTGTTAGTTTAGATATATGTTTTAGTTTAGAAATATGTGTTAGTTTAGATTATGTGTTAGTTTGGATATATGTATTAATTTCGATACATATGTTAGTGTAGATATATGTGTTATTTTGGATATATGTGTTAGTTTAGATATATGTTTTAGTTTAGATATATGTGTTAGTTTAGATATTTGTGTTAGTTTGGATATATGTGTTAGTTTAGATATATGTTTTAGTTTAGATATATGTGTTAGTTTAGATATATGTTTTAGTTTGGATATATGTCTTAATTTCGATATATGTGTTAGTGTAGATATGTGTTAGTTTACACAACTGTTAGTTGGGATCTATGTGTTAGTTTAGATATATGTGTTCGTTTGGATATATGTGTTAGTTTAGATATATGTGTTAGTTTAGATATTTGTGTTAGTTTAGATATATGTTTTAGTTTGGATATATGTCTTAATTTCGATATATGTGTTAGTGTAGATATGTGTTAGTTTACACAACTGTTAGTTGGGATCTATGTGTTAGTTTAGATATATGTGTTCGTTTGGATGTATGTTTTAGTTTAGATATATGTGTTAGTTTGGATCTATGTGTTAGTTTGGATATATGTGTTAGTTTAGATATATGTTTTAGTTTAGATATATGTTTTAGTTTAGATATATGTTTTAGTTTAGATATATGTGTTAGTTTAGATATATGTGTTAGTTTAGCTATATGTTTTAGTTTAGATATATGTTTTAGTTTAGATATATGTGTTAGTTTAGATATATGTGTTAGTTTAGATGTATGTGTTAGTTTAGATATATGTTTTAGTTTGGGTATATGACTTAATTTCGATATATGTGTTAGTGTAGATATGTGTTAGTTTACACAATTGTTAGTTGGGATCTATGTGTTAGTTTAGATATATGTGTTCGTTTGGATGTATGTTGTAGTTTAGATATATGTGTTTGTTTAGATATGCGTGTTAGTTTGGATATGTGTGGTAGTTTAGATCTATGTGTTTGTTTGTATATATGTGTTAGTTTGGATATATGTGTTAGTTTAGATATATGTTTTAGTTTAGATATATGTGTTAGTTTAGATATATGTGTTAGTTTAGATATATGTTTTAGTTTGGATATATGTCTTAATTTCGATATATGTGTTAGTGTAGATATATGTGTTAGTTTGGATATATGTGTTAGGTTGGATATATGTGTTAGTTTAGATTTTTTTGTTAGTTTGGATCTATGTGTTGTGTTAGTTTGGATCTATGTGTTTGTTTAGATATGTTTTTTAGTTTTGATCTATTTGTTAGTTTAGATATATGTCTTATTTTGGATCCATGTGTTAGTGTGGATATATGTGTTAGTTTGGATATATGTGTTAGTTAGGATCTATGTGTTATTTTGGATATACTATGTGTTAGTTTAGATATATGTGTTAGTATGGATCTATGTGTTAGTATGGATATATGTGTTAGTTTGGATATATGTGTTAGTTTAGATATATGTGTTAGTATGGATCTATTTGTTAGTTTGAATATATGTGTTAGTTTGGATCTATTTGTTAGTTTGGATATATGTGTTAGTTTGGATATATGTGTTAGTTTGGATATATGTGTTAGTTTGGATATATGTGTTAGTTTGGCTCTATGTGTTAGTTTGGATCAATGTGTTAGTTTGGATATATGTGTTAGTTTGGATATATGTGTTAGTTTGGATATATGTGTTTGTTTGGCTCTATGTGTTAGTTTGGATATAGGTGTTAGTTTTGATATAGGTGTTTGTTTGGATATATGTGTTAGTTTGGATGTATGTGTTAGTTTGGATATATGTGTTAGTTTGGATCTATGTGTTTGTTTGGATATATGTGTTAGTTTGGATATATGTGTTAGTTTGGATATATGTGTTAGTTTGGATATATGTGTTTGTTTGGATATATGTATTAGTTTGGATATATGTGTTTGTTTGGATATATGTGTTAGTTTGGATGTATGTGTTAGTTTGTATATATAGGTTAGTTTGGATATATGTGTTTGTTTGGATATATGTGTTAGTTTGGATATATGTGTTAGTCTGGATATATGTGTTTGTTTGGCTCTATGTGTTAGTTTGGATATATGTGTTAGTTTGGATATATGTGTTAGTTTGGATATATGTGTTTGTTTGGATATATGTATTAGTTTAGATATATGTGTTTGTTTGGATATATGTGTTAGTTTGGATCTATGTGTTAGTTTGGATCTATGTGTTAGTTTGGATATATGTGTTAGTTTGGATATATGTGTTAGTTTGGAACTATGTTTTAGTTTGGATCTACATGTTAGTGTGGATATATGTGTTAGTTTAGATCTATGTTTTTTTTTGATATATGTGTTATTATAGATATATGTGTTAGTTTGGATCTATGTGTTATTTTGGATATACTATGTGTTAGTTTAGATATATGTTTTAGTTTAGAAATATGTGTTAGTTTGTATATATGTATTAATTTCAATACATATGTTAGTGTGGATATATGTGTTATTTTGGATATATGTGTTAGTTTAGATATATGTTTTAGTTTAGATATATGTGTTAGTTTAGATATATGTGTTAGTTTGGATATATGTGTTAGTTTGGATATGTGTGTTATTTTAGATATATGTTTTAGTTTAGATATATGTGTTAGTTTGGATATATGTTTTAGTTTGGATATATGTCTTAATTTCGATATATGTGTTAGTGTAGATATGTGTTAGTTTACACAACTGTTAGTAGGGATCTGTGTGGTAGTTTAGATATATTTGTTCGTTTGGATGTATGTTGTAGTTTATATATATGTCTTAGTTTGTTTAGATATGCGTATGTGTTAGTTTATATATGTGTGTTAGTTTGGATATGTGTGTTAGTTTAGATCTATGTGTTTGTTTGTATATATGTGTTAGGTTGGATATATGTATTAGTTTGGATATATGTATTAGTTTGGATATATGTATTAGTTTAGATATATGTATTAGTTTGGATGTACATGTTAGTTTGGATATATGTGTTAGTTTAGATCTATGTATAATTTGGGATATATGTTCTAGTTTAGATCTATGTGTTTGTTTGGATATACGTATTTGTTAGTTCGTATCTACCTGTTAGTTTGGATCTACGTGTTAGTTTGGATATATGTGTTAGTTCGTATCTACCTGTTAGTTTGGACTATGTTTTAGTTTAGATGCACGTGTTAGTTTGGATCCATGTGTAAGTTTAGATATACCTGTTCTTGTAGTTCTTTTAGTTTTTTGATGTGTTTTTGCCTTTGTGGTGCACTTCTTGGGCTGCGGGGGAAACGGCATTTCGTTTAATTTCATGTGCACAAGCGCATGAAAAGAAATGACATCTAAAGTGTCTCTGATTCTGGTTCTGACTCATCAGATGATATCGTATTATCCATTGGTAAAGGTTATGTGTGAACCAGCTCTGGCATATTAGTGGTCGTCAGAGCTTTGCTGCCTCTCCAAGCTTTTTGCATTGTCATTTGGTGGCGAGACAGTCCTGAGTAACCAATAAATCAGCCATGATGCAATATTTCATCGTCTGAATATGTGTCTATTAGTCACTGCCTCAATAATACTTGCAATAACGAGCAGCAGCAACGTCGTTAGCTTGCATTTCAATATTCAATATTGTAACTTAATTGATATGCGTCTTGCAAGAACGGAAGTTTCGCAGTGCAGTGTTGCGGTCGCAGCCGGCCGAAGCAACCTGCGCAAGGCTGCAAAACGAGATGGCGACGTGCAGCCATCCCGCGGTCCGTCCGAGGTAACTAATGATCTGTCTGCACCAGCGGCTAATTAGAGCCGGAGAAGAGATGTAGAAATGAGCCAGATGCCGCGTGATCAAATCATCCTGACTGCGGCGTAAACACGCAGCTCTCTGCGAGTCAGTGTCGGTTGCTTTTCTCTCTCTCTCTCTCGTTGGTCCCTGTGGTCCGTGAGTTCATGCACTGAAAGGCAGGTGGGGAAGTTAACTCCACAATTACTCTGTGCGTGTGTGTGCGTGAGAGGGAGAGGGAGAGTACGTGCGCGCGCATGCACGCGCGGCGGGTGCGGTTTCCAAAGCTGACAGAGTCAAATCACACGTTGCACAATCAAGCCCCCCCACCCCCACCACCCCCCCTTTTTTTGTTTCTTTTTTTCGATCAACGGTGCAGAAACACCCCCCCCCCCCCAACAATTGAGATTGCTTTTCTTTGGCCCGGCCCCCCGCCGCCGGAGCTGAAGCACATCTGAAAGTTTCCCCCATTAATCATTACAGTGAGCGAGTCATACCTCCTCCCTCGCATATGAATACCGAACAAATAAACGCACGCGCATGCGCACGCACGCACACACACAAATATTTATGCTTGCAACTGATGTTCGCAGGCGAATACCGGCGCACGTGCCGACGTGCACTATTCCCCACCGTGCAATCCAGCTGCCCACCTTATTGAGGCTGGGTCAGAGCTGTGGCAGGAGGCAATCCTGGGGTCCATAGGTGGCGAGGCGGAGGAGGAAACAAGTTAGCTGCAGCTCGGTAATCACACACATTCATCAAGCCGGGGGGGATGTAATAACTGGAGGGGGGAGGGGGAGCTCGCGACGACCAATCAGCCAATCAAATGACAGGTAATTCATTCCTGCGTATCGTACCTGTTTCGGTGCATATGTGTAAAATGTTTAACATTGCAGCTGTCGAGATAAAAGCAGCCACGACGGTGATTCTGCAGCGCTCCTGATAACAGCGGCGTGTTTTTTTTTTTTTTTTTGACAGAAATATCATCTATATTATATCCGTCCACCCATCCGTCCATCCATCCACCCATCCGTCCGTCCATCCATCCACCCATCCGTCCATCCATCCGCCCATCCGTCCAGTATCCACACCGCTTATCCGGCTCTCAGGGTCGCGGGCATGCTGGAGCCCATTCCAGCAGTCATTTGGCGGGAGGCGGGGAGACACCCTGGACAGGCTGCCAGGCCATCACAGGACCCCCCCCCCCACACACACACACCTAGGGACAATTTATTGCGGCCGATTCACCTGACCTGCATGCCTTTAATATGTGGGAGGAACCGGAGCACCCTGAAGAAACCCACGCAGGCACAGGGAGAACATGCAAACTCCACACAAAGGACGACCCCCCCTCCCCACGCCCAAAGGTTGGACTACCCCTGGGCTCGAACCCAGGGCCTTCTTGCTGTGAGCCGACCGCTCTAACCAACCGCTGCGCCATCCATATTACAGTGCTGGTAAAGAGGGGGACGTCCGGGTAGTGCCTACCAACACGGGGGTCGCCGGTTCGAATCCCCGTGTTGCCTCCCGGCTTGGTCGGGCGCCCTTACAGACGCAATCTGCCGTGTCTGCGGGTGGGGAGCCGGGTGTGGGTATGTGTCCTGGTCGCTGCACTAGCGCCTCCTCCGGTCGTTTGAGGAGCCTGTTTGGGGGGGGGACTGGAAGGAATAGCGTGATCCTCCCACGCGCTACGTCCCCCTGGTGAAACTCCTCACTGTCAGGTGAAAAGAAGCGGCTGGCGACTCCACATGTATGGGAGGAGGCATGTGGTAGTCTGCAGCCCTCCCCGGATCGACAGAGGGGGGTGGAGCAGGGTGGCCGGCTCGGAAGAGTGTGCTAGGTGGCCGGATGCAAGTGGGGAGAAAAAGGAGTAGGAGGAGGAGGAGGAGGAGGAGGAGGAGGGGGGGTAAAGAAATGCATATGAGCTGAGGGTATAGCTCGTACAGACTTCAGTCCGTTAGCAGAAGGGTGATACAGTCTCACGTTGTCTGCAACACAGAAGAGAGATGGCGCACCTAAATCTTCCGGTGAGGAACATTCCCACTGGCAGTTCTACTTCCACATCTCTAAAGGCTGCACGTGGCGGTTTCCACCCTCATTCATTTTTAATGACAGCCAAGGATGAAACTGCGCAGGGTTTGTTTCGTTCCCACTCTCTAAATGATGAGGCATGATCATAACTGCAGGTAGCGTCGGCAGTTGGTGGGATTTCAACACAGATTTATGCGTCGTTCTTTATCTCAGAGCATGCGCGTGTGCGCGTGTGCGTGTGCGCGCGCGTGTGTTTCTTCATCTCGTAGCCTCAACTGGGAGAATTCAAAACCGTGGTTATTGGATTTTCATCACTCATCCAATTGTCCCACTTGGCGGAGGACAGCAATTGTAATTCACTAGCCCCCCATAAATATCGCGTTGATGCATTAGTGGCTGGGCCATATGTGCTCATATTGTGGCGTGCAATACAATACACTACACATGAATTATCTCCCGCTGGATCTCCTCCCTGAACCGTGCACTGCATCCGGGCTCCTCACCATAAATAAGCTGTGCGGCGCTTAACGCGCAGAGCCAAACGTTTGTCCGGTGGCGCACCGAACCAGATTTATGAGGAAATTACGGCGTAGGGAGGCGTGTTGTGATTTACCAGGGAGTTTACGGTAGGGCGTCCGGGTGGCGTGGCGGGTTTGTTCCGTTGCTTACCAACATGGGGATCGCCGGTTCAAATCCCCGCGTTACTTGGTCCCTGCAGACACAATTGGCCGTGCCTGCGGGTGGGAAGCCGGATGTGGGTGTGTCGTGATTGCTCCACTAGCGAGTTTTGGTTCTAGCCCGGGGTCTCCACCCAGTTGGACGTGCTCGGAAAACCTAAATAGGAAGGCGCCCAGGAGGCATCCCGATCGAATGACCGCAACGCCTCAACTGGCTCCTTTCGATGCGAAGGAGCAGCGGCTCCACTCCGAGCTCCCTCCGGATGTCCGAGCTCCTCACCCTATCTCTAAGGCTGAGCCCAGACACCCTACGGAGGAGACTCATTTCAGCCGCTTGTACCCGCGATCTCTCCCTTTCGGTCACCACCCAAAGCTCATGACCATAGGTGAGGGTTGGGACGAAGATTGACTGGTCAATTGAGAGCTTCGCCTTCCGGCTCAGCTCCCTCTTCACCACAACGGTGCTGTACAACGTCCGCATTACTGCTGATGCTGCACCAGTCCGCCTGTCAATCTCCCGCTCCATCCGACCCTCACTCGTGAACAAGACCCCGAGATACTTGAACTCCTTCACTTGAGGCAACAACTCCTCCCCAACCCGGAGGGAGCAATCCGCCATTTTCCGGTGGAGAACCACGGCCTCAGACTCGGAGGCCGCAATCCATTGTTTGGCTCTCGCCTGTCAACTCAGGATGAGTCTTCAAAAACCATAGACATCTGCAGATAGAAACAGATGAATGAGTCAACAGCTAATACGAATAGTTATAATGACAAGTATGCAGGGTCCATGCCAGCCCATCGTCCCACGTCCTCCCCTTGCTTCGGTGGGAAGAACGATAACAAGGAACGCTGTACGGGAGACTGGCAAAATATTGCAGTAGGATTCGTCAAATTAGCCTGTCCTTAGAATATAACTCATTCACGTATCGTCTCTAGGTGCACTGTCCATTGCACGCACCATAGGGACGCCGCCCATCCCAGCAGGCACTGGGGCGAAGAGCACTAATATATTTGGATACTTCTAACAAGGTAAACGAGCCTGGGCTTGGTTTGTTTGCACGGTTTAAGACACAAATGGCCCATGGCACACACAGTCCGGCGGATTATAATGATCCGAGGAACACCCGTCAAGGTAGGTAATTACACATATGAGGAGTTTAACGCGCTAAATGGAGGAACTGATGAAGATGACTCGGTGAGTAAACGGTGAATTAATGCACCTCTAAAACAAACAGGTAGAGGGGAGGTGCGCTGGGAGGGCATAGCGTGTCTGCCCGCGACAGGAGCGAGGGTTTCTTCAGTCTAATGAAAGAATAATCCACCTCTGAGCGTCCGACACCGAGTGTGAGGACACTCGCTCCTTCCTCGCCCCGAAGACAATTGGCTGTCAAACACTGGTGCTGCCGGAGGTGGGCGGAATTTATCCTCCCCTACACTTCATATGGCCCCCGGAAAGTGAACACAGCTACTTCAAGACGAGATAAAGGAAGAGCTCCTCGTGGTTATAGGCGGACACGAAAATGCAACCCAACACACAAACAGACACAAACAGACACCCCACATTTGGTCACAATATATTTTGTAATATTTTTTTTTCATGGTTTGTTCTGAGGGCTACACAGATCCCGTTTGTCACAGAGCATAAAATGATGAATCCCAAAGATGTTCAGTCAAAGAAAGTATTGGGAAATTTTTTTTTTACACAGTTTAATGTGACTGGGAAACCACTAGCCAACATTTGTGTTGTATACACAAATTGTGTTTCCCATACTCAAATTCAGAGTAAGTATTGTTTCCCAGGATTGTCAGGCTACCACTAGTACTTTCGGCTGCTCCCACTAGGGGGCGCCACAGCGGATCATTTGCTTCTATTTCTTCATGTCTTCTGCGTCTTCTTCTGTCACACCAGCCACCTGCATGTCCTCCCTCACCACATCCATAAACCTCCTCTTTGGCCTTCCTCTTCTCCTCTTCCCTGGCAGCTCCTTATTCAGCATCCTTCTCCCAGTATACCCAGCATCTCTCCTCCACACATGTCCAAACCATCTCAATCTTGTCTCTCTTGCTTTGTCTCCAAACCGTCCAACCTGAGCTGTCCCTCTAATATACTCGTTCCTAATCCTGTCCTCCTTCATCACTCCCAATTAAAATATGATCATCTTCATCTCTGCCACCTCCAGCTCCTCCTCCTGTCTTTTCATCAGTGCCACTGTCTCCAAACCATATAACATAGCTGGTCTCACCACCATCTTGTGAACCTTCCCTTTAACTCTTGCTGGACCCCTTCTGTCACAAATCACTCCCGACACTCTTCTCCACCCACTCCACCCTGCCTGCACTCTCTTCTTCACCTCCCTTCTGCACTCCACGTTACGTTAGACACCTCCACTCCTTGCATCCTCACCATTCAACCGTCCTCCCTCTCGTTCACGTTATGTATTCCGTCTTGCTCCTACTGACTTTCATTCCTCTTCTCTCCAGTGCATACCTCCACCTCTCCAGACCCTCCTCAACCTGCACCCTCCTCTCGCTACAGACCACAATGTCATCCGCAAAAATCAAAGTCCACAGAGACCCCCTGCCTGATCTCGTCCGTCAACCTGTCCATCACCATTGCAAACTAGAAAGGGCTCAGAGCTGATCCTTGATGTAATCCCACCTCCACCTTGAACCCATCTGTCATCCAACCGCACACCTCACCGCTGTCACACATCCCTCATACATATCCTGCACCACTCCTACATACTTCTCTACCACTCCTAGCACTCTGAATACCTCACCTCCTCTCCCGGCACCCTGTCATATGTTTTCTCTAAATCCACAAAGACACAATGTGACTCCTTCTGGCCTCCTCTATACTTCTCCATCAACATTCTCAAAGCAAACATCACATCTGTGGTGCTGTTTCCTGGCATGAAACCATAATGCTGCTCTCTGATCACCACCTCTCCTCTCAACCTAGCTTCTATTACTCTCTCCCATATCTTCATGCTGTGGCTGATCAACGTCAAAGTATTTCCTGTATTAGTCAATTAACGTAAGACATTGTAATCCGACACATGTGCACAGGAACTCTGCAAAATAACTTTGACTGGCAGGAAGCTTGACAACCCAATGTTCACACCGGACCAAAATAGAAAACCAGCTTGTAAAGCTTCGGTCTGGTGTTTTCTGAGCTGAAATAAAACATCACAGGATTTTCCATCCACACAAAATGTCTATTTCTCACAAAGATTCTGCACTTCTTTTTTTCCCATCCCTGTTGGTAAGCACACCTTCCTTGCCAAGATATCCCCCCGCTCAACATGAGTCGCATATTAAGAGGCTATTAAACAGCGGGATCATTACCAAGGTGTGACTTTTGTTAGGGACAACAAGAGGGCCGCTACGAAATATGCAGTTTTGTCACACAACACAATGCAGCAGATGTCTCACGTTTGGAAGGAGCCTGCAGTTGGCATGCTGGCTGCAGGAATGTCTACCAGAGCTGTTGGCAGAGAACTTAATGTTCATTTCCCTACCCAAAAAAAACCCAGCCCCAAACCTCATTTCAGAGATTTTTACAGGATGCCCAACCGGTCTTTGCAACTGCAGATGATGTGTTATCACATCAGCGCGGGACCTCCACATCCGGCTTCTTCACCTGAACTGTTTTAGAGCGCGGGACCTCCACATCCGGCTTCTTCACCTGAACTGTTTTAGAGCGCGGGACCTCCACATCCGGCTTCTTCACCTGAACTGTTTTAGAGCGCGGGACCTCCACATCCGGCTTCTTCACCTGAACTGTTTTAGAGCGCGGGACCTCCACATCCGGCTTCTTCACCTGAACTGTTTTAGAGCGCGGGACCTCCACATCCGGCTTCTTCACCTGAACTGTTTTAGAGCGCGGGACCTCCACATCCGGCTTCTTCACCTGAACTGTTTTAGAGCGCGGGACCTCCACATCCGGCTTCTTCACCTGAACTGTTTTAGAGCGCGGGACCTCCACATCCGGCTTCTTCACCTGAACTGTTTTAGACCAGCCGCCTACACAGATGGTGGAGCCGGTGAAATAATCTCTGCAAGAAATGTCGTGAATTGTCTCAGGGAAGCTCACCAGTGATCTGACTGCACTTCAGGATATCTCTGACTAATTGATGCGTACCTGTATCCTCAGTCACGTGAACGCCATAGATAAGCGCTTGACAAATTAATGACATTATTTTTGATTGATACCCCGGGGTAGACCCATAACTCGCTGGAGGGACTGTATGTCCACTCTGGCCTGGCAACGCCTTGGGATCCCCCAGGAGGAGCTGGAGGGCGTTGCTGGGGAGGGGGATGTCTGGAGTGCCCTTCTTAGCTTGCTGCCACCTCGACCCGACCCCGGAGGAGCGGCTGATGATGAGATGAGAGGAGAGGAGAGGAGAGGAGAGGAGAGGAGATGAGATGAGATGAGATGAGATGAGATGAGATGAGATGAGATGAGATGTGATGAGATGAGACGAGATGAGACGAGACGAGACGAGACGAGATGAGATGAGATTTTGATTGACTAAATGTCCTCGTTTGAACTGTAGCTTAATAAAATATCTGACATATTGTTAACAGTTCTGTTCAGGTGTCAATCTTTCAAATAAAGTAAATCAGTAACTGTACTGAAAAATGATGATGATCGGGCATGCGAGTAGCATAACGGTCTGTTCCGTTGCCTATCAACAGGGGGATCGGCGGTTCGAGTCCCCGAGTTGCCTCTCGCTCGGTCGGGCATCTCTACAGAAGCAATTGGCCGTGTCTGCAGAGTGGAAGCCGGATGTGGGTATGTGTCCTGGTCGCAGCACTAGCGCCACCAGGAGCCTGTTCAGGAACTGGGGGTAATAGTGTGATCCTCCCACGTGCTACGTCCCCCTGGCGAAACTCCTCACTGTCAGGTGAAAAGAAGAGGCTGGCGACTCCACATGTATCAGAGGAGGCATGTGGTAGTCTGCAGCCCTCCCCGGCTCGGCAGAAGGGTGGCGCAGCGACCAGGAGGGCTCGGAAGAGTGGGGTAATTGGCCAAGTACAATTGGGAGAAAATGTGTGGAAAGAAAAACAAAACTTTTTGTTTATTTCTTTTAATTTTTCCCATTTTTTTTCTGACATCTTTCCCATATCTGGTAATAAGCCAGATATGGGAAAGTGGTCCAGTACAGGCCCCCCAGTGATCCGAGGGTAGCTAAATCAGGGATCCAAGTGAGGACTGGCAGCAAGTTGACGGCAGGGGCAGCTGTTCAGGAAGAAGAGGCAAGGCTGCATCACAAGAGACCGGTGGGAGCAGTCACACAAGGTCGAGCTGGAACAGGACTGTTTCCAGCGAACTAAATGAACAGCATTAGAGGGAGGGAAAGGCACTGCCTAGTTCAGAGGGTGGTGAGAGCAGCGGTGGAGGAGACGAGAACCTGCATGTCTATGGGAATGAAGCAATAGGGAGCTTGGACGAGATGAAAGAATGCCGTCCAGAGGGAAATGACCAGGGCTGAACTTTGGAAATCCGAGCCAAGCCGTATCCAATTTCTCATCCAGGCAGTATATTGTAGCGAATTCAGGGGGCAGACTGGGAGACCGTCGCCACAGCCGGGACGCGAACCCGTATCTCCCGCTCCGCAAGCGACAACGTTAGGCAGTCGACTGAAGGGTCCGACCCGTTAGTCAAGGACCAACGTGTCTACTTATCCATGCACGTTACAATATGATGTGCATCCCAGCCCATCAAATCTGCACATATGGGGGCAAAGCAGAGTCACCAGTGTGACCACTGTGCTCCAAGCGAGGAACCCTGGTGCAGATCCTAAGCTGCTGCATAAAGGCACTTAGAGAGGGACGATACCGATGGAGGCACGATCAGGCCCTGAGGACCATCGCTGAATCCATCAGCGCAGGAGTTGAGTTGGCGAAGCAGTCCTGACCCTCCAAGCAGCCCATAGCCCTTGTCAGGCTGGGGAGCCACCAAAACCCGCTAAAAGAGCATATGCAGTCATCCTGACATCAGCTCACTGTGCTAAACAACACAACCAGAGCCGAGGGAGGTTTTTACCTCTAGCACATTTCTAATTCAACACCACCCAGCCAGAGGAAACGTTAGAATAAAGTTCTCCTGGACGATGTCGAACCGTGTCTTGACCTAATTGGCTTAACGATCTAAGTGACAACACGGAGGGTTCAACTCCCAGTAGAAGTGTCAGTTTCCGAAAATACGATCCGGGAAAATAACGATGGGTCAGACCCAGCAGATTCATTATTTTCTAAAAAGTCAATATTCAGAGAATACTGACAAATCCAATGACGGTGGAAAGAGTAACAACACTCGCTAGTTCAGTGGTTAGGTCACCATGGTGACGCTACCAAAGTTATGGGTTGGTCAGCATCTGTCACTTTTAACTTTGAAAGCCAACGTCAAAATGACGTCCTGATCCTCTAGCTGGCTGCGGAGCACGACGGAAGATGTGATGGCTCAGCGGTTGGGGCTCCTTTCAGATATTGCAAAGTTTTTGTTTTCTGTTTGTTTTTTTTTTTTGGTTGAAAACTATTCTGTAACATTCTGCTAAGTTTTGGAAGTGTGGTGTGAAAGAAGTCCGTGGTAGGCAAAAACGATTCTAAAACATTAGAAACTTGGTGGTCCAGTGGTAAATCCTCTGCTGCGGCATTGAAGAGGTTCTGGGTTCTGGACCTACGTAAATAATTCACTGTGTACAACCAACACAGTTTTCCAATGTAGAACTCCGCCTGAAGACAGAAGGCCTTTGGTTTTTATGCAGGCACGGCTGCTCTCTGTAGACTTCGAGTATATAGTGCCTTTACCCAAACTCTTAAAGAAACTTTCCAGTTTTTTGTAACCTGGGTCTTATTTTCATTGTATTTTTCATTATTACTATTGATTGATAGGATATTGTAGCGAATTCGGGGGGGTAGCTCGGGAACCGCCGCAGCCGGGACGCGAACCTGGGTCTCCCGTACCAGGGGTGACAACGTTAACCAGCCGACTAAAGGGTTCGACCCGCTAGCCAAAGGCTACCGAGCCTATTCATCCCTGATCGTTACATTGCCCCCTTCCCTCGGGTTAGAGCGTCCCCTGCCGGACCATCACAGCCGGGCATCCCACTTCTGAAACCAATACAGCGAATTCGGGGGCAGCCCGGAAACCGCCACAGCCGGGATGCGAACCCGTGTCTCCCACACCGCAAGCGACAACGTTAACCAGTCGACTAAAGTGTCCGACCCGTTAGCCAAGGGCGACCGAGCCTGTTCATCTGGTTTATGAACCTGCCTCATTGTGGAGGTTTTTGCCGCTCCGGGGAGCGCTGCAGACTACCACATACTTCCTCCGATACATGTGGAGGCGCCAGCCGCTTCTTTTCACCTGACAGTGAGGAGTTTCACCTAGGGGACGTAGCACGTGGGAGGATCACGATAGTACCCCCAGTTCCCCCTCCTGAACAGACGTCCGGACCGACCAGAAGAGGCGCTAGTGCAGCGATCAGAACACATACCCACACTCGGCTTCCCACCCGCAGACACGGCCAATTGTGTCTGTAGGGACGCCCGACCAAGCCGGAGGCAACACGGGGATTCGAACCGGCGATCCCCGTGTTGGTAGGCAACGGAATAGACCGCCACGCCACCGGGACGCCCCACATTGTGGAGGTTCTGCTTCACAACAGCATCAGTAGGGCATACTGACGTCCAGGTTCAGTTTACCTCAGACAAGACCAGTTCTCTATAAACCTCTAATTTGCAAGTGAAAAATAAAAATAAAATTAATTAGATGAAAATATAAGTAAATTTGTTTAATTGAATACCGAAACTACGCCTTGCAGAAACGAGCTAGCAAACATGACTGCTAAGATGCCTATCAAAAATAATAATAATAATAATAATAATAATAATAATAATAAATAAATAAATAAATCCACAAGGTAAGTAAAATACTATAAAAATCGAAATGAATGATGAAAAATATTGCCAAAAAATAAGGCCCATGTTGAAAAACAACAAAAAAACAAAAAACAAAAACAAATATGTACTTAAATGTCAAACGACTCCACCGTTAGCAGCTGTCCTGTGCGGAGGATAAAAGCTTCGTGGGCAAGTCCAGGGTCTGGTGGTTTATGATGCAGCTGCGGTTTCCAAGCATCTCCTAACAGCACTTGAGGCCTAACAGAGAGGACGGGTTTCATAAGGGAGCTGACGTCCATTATTCCATTAGCTACTTATGCTAATTGAATTGCAGCGATCCAATCTGCAGGGCTGATATTGAGTTCGAATGTCGTGCAGGACCTCAACTCTGCAGAGCCCAGCAGGGGAACACTGTCCAAATCTGAGACTCACAATGAAAACTCAAATTACTTCAATAACATGTTAATATTGCCAATAACAAGATACTTCAAATGCAATTTGAATTACCCCAATTTATTTCACATTTTTACAAATAATGCATGTAAAAAATGAATATGAATATGCTTTTTTCCCCAGTGTCGTCCATTTTAAACTTACATATCAGAAGAAACTCATAACTCTGTGTTGTCTCAGACTCTTTATTTTCATTTTTTTTGTCAGTGGTGAGAATATTCGTGTCAGAAGATGAACGTGTACACAGAACAGCTGGGAAATAACTGACAGTGATGAGCTGGCGTGGACAGGCGGTGATACACATCCCACACATCCCTGGCTCGTAAGTGCCTCACAAGTGGGCAGTCCGGGCTCCCATCTCGACCATCGCTTGGGTACAAACTGTGGCGGATCTCGTCATCTTCACTCGTGTGTTGCCATGGAGAACCAGATCCTCCCGGGCCAAGCGGTGTGTGGACCAGCGTGGCGACCTGATCGCCGCTTTAATCATGGCGTTGGCGAACGGCTCCGAGAGCGTTTCGAGGATCGTGCTGTGCTGCGTGCTTTATTGTGAAATTACTGGAGAGCTTCCTGCCTGGCTGCTTCCATCAAGGCCGAAACTGCCACCATGGCGTCTGGTTGGGATGTATTGGGCAGCAAGTGAACAGTCAGCTCTTGAAGTTGATGTGCTGGAAGCAGGGGAAGATGGGCAAGCGTAAGGATCTGAGCGACTGTGGCCAGGGCCAAACTGTGATGGCTAGACGACTGGGTCAGAGGATCTCCAGGACCGCAGGTCTCGTGGGTACTTCCAAGTGGTCAGTGCCTACCAAAAAGTGGTCTGAGGGAGGGCAACAGCTGAACCGGCGACGGGGTCATGGTCGCCCGAGTCTCGCTGATGTGCATGGGGAGTGAGGCCTAGCCAGTCTGGTCTGGTCCCACAGAAGAGTGTTTGAGGCTCACCTGCAGCTATGGAAATATTGAAAAAAGAAAAGTGCATTCGCTTCCCCCCCCCCACCTCAGCAGCTACTACCAAGGTGCCCCTGAGCAAAGCATCCCCCCCACCCCAATAGAAGCACTCTGCTGCAAACAGCTGAGGCATATGAATGCGTGTGGCATTCACATTTTCCATGGGACAAACAACCTCTGTGCAGCAACCCACGACACACCTGAAACCCAGGGTCACAGACTCTCTCGGGAGCCATGAAGCCAAGGTGAATTTTTAATGCGGTCTCTTGCCAGGCGTCACTCCGTGGCCCCCAGCAGTCTCCCGAAGGTGATGACGGGAGACATGCAGGACAGGAAGAGGAAGGAGGCCAGACACTGTAGGCGGATGGCGTTCACAGCGTATTCGGAAAGGCAGTGAGGAGCCTTAAGATTTATGTCGAAGATAAACCACCCAAAAGAGCTCGCAGGGATATGTGCTAAAATAGGCTCGCAAATTATTCCACTTTGCTGTTAAAAAAAAAGAAAGAACAGGAATATGTTTTCACCCTACTAAGTATGCTTTACTGCGTCAAGCTAAATGCTCATCTCGTTCGCTTTTTATGCAATGAAAGCTGGAGTTTAGCGGTAGCGAAGGAGCAGCAAGCATTATCAGCCTCTGCGAGAAATACAGAATTTCTACAGTTACCAAAACCCGTAAAAGCAAAGCAGAACGGCGTCCCCTGCCCTGTCAGACTGGAGGTTCTCACATGGCCTGGAGGTAGAGGACACACACACAGATGATTTACCTCTCACCTTTATAACAACTCTGTGAAATTATGTTGCCCTGTGATGGCCTGGTGACCCGTCCAGGGTGTCTCCCCGCCTGCCGCCCAATGACTGCTGGGATAGGCTGCAGCATCCCCGCCACCCTGACAGCAGGATAAGCGGTTTGCATAATGCATGGATGGATGGATGGATGGATGGATGGATGGATGGATGTATTGTTTGCAGGCCAGGTAGATAACGTGATGAGACCAGTGCTGAGGGAAAATGTGGTGGAGGTGATGTCAGGGTGTTGATGGTGGCGCCCTCATGAGGTGCCAAAACGTACTATGAAGCTTCCTGGGAGTGGGGGAGACACCCTGGACAGGCCGCCATACCATCACAGGGCCTATCTATCTATCTATCTATCTATCTATCTATCTATCTATCTATCTATCTATCTATCTATCTATCTATCTATCTATCTATCTATCTATCTATCTATCTATCTATCTATCTATCTATCTATCTATCTATCTATCTATCTATCTAGCTAGCTAGCTAGCTAGCTATGTAGCTTATAAAAAGCTAACACACATTTGTTTTTGTTTGTTTGTGTCCCTCATAGGCTGGTCTGTGTACCTTGAGGAACAAAAAAAACGTGTTTTACTGATACCTTGCTGTTTTTTTGGGCTTTTGTGTAATGCAAATCCAGCTTGAGAGAGTGCTGTATTGCCCAAGCCCCCCCGCCCCCCCCATACATGACTTGCACCTCAATCCATATTAATGATTGCAGCCTGCTACAGCTATTATCGCCAGATGAGTGCAGACATTTATTAACCCTGGGTGTCCATTTCATAAACACAAAAAACACATCTATTATTCTAAGTGGTGTCAACAAACTGACCTTTGGTTCTTGCATCCGGTTTTGCAGAGAGCATGCTTGATTTAGTAATGTTTCCACCAACAACAGCCCTGCAGGGCCCGCGTTTAGCGGACGGGCTGATCTCCCGCATACTGATGCGGGACGTTTGCCTTTTAACGGTACTACTGGATAAGACGGTACAGGGTCAGCAAGTCTGATTAATGCACGTTTTAAAACAAAATACAAAATTAGAATCATACCTCCTTGAGGCTTTGCCCCCCCCCCCCCAAGCCCACCTCCCGAGCTTCTTTCCTCTCAGCCTACAATATTCATTCCTCTCCACGCTTCTCCTGATGTGTGACTTAATCTACCAGCAGATTTATCTCGGATTTCATTTGGAATTGAAGCGCATAAAGACGTCCAAACTGGGTCAAATTGAAAACACGGAGCAGGTGTTTGGGACTCTTCTAGGAAACAACACGTGGGCTTTTTTCTAGCTAGGGTAAGAATTAGCAGTCACCATCGATGCAGCCATCCATAAATCTAATGAATGACGCCATTAGGTTGTCTTGTTGTCACACATTTTTCATTCAGCGGGTGTCGTTTTTCGCTGGAAACAGAGGCGAGGCAATATCCTCCACTTAAACTGACTGTCGTTACCTTTCCACCACCCCCACCACCACCCCCACCACCACCACCCTGCGACCGATTCCCTTTAATGCTGCATAACTTATTGGGTCTTTACCACCAACTCCTCCAACCCATACGACCACATAGGGCGTTTGTCCTCTAATACGACCCACGGGAGCGTTTCCTGAATTAGCGCCCCTACCGGCAGGCAGGAGACATGCCATAGATACTTTTCGCCTCTGTGCATTGTGGGTCTTTACAAAAATGTGAGAACAATAGAATATGTAGTCAGTGCGCTTTTGTGTTGTTTCTCCGTCTAGTGTAGTAACTAAGATGCTATTGGCAGTATGTTTAACTATGAATGACGTCATAAGAGCTAACTTAACGTTAGCCAGAAGTTAGCAAGTCTGCTAGCGTGGACATTATAACCGCTATGTGACATTAAACTTTTCTTTTATTAATATTCGCTCTCGCGACAGCTTACGGAAGGAGATGGCTTATTGTTACAGGGAAAATAACGTGTTATAATTACGGAGGAGCGCGAGGAAGTAGCTTAAAACGTCACTATACATCGTAATAAGCTGCTAGTACAAACGACCTATGGGGTCGTTTTTTGGTGGAGGACAGTCTCGTCTATACAATCCCCCTCCCCCCCCATCCGCCCAATTACCCCACTCTTCCAAGCCATCCCGGTCTCTGCTCCACCTCCTCCGCCGGTCCGGGGAGGGCTGCAGACTACCACACCCCTCCTCTGATGCATGTGGAGTCGCCAGCCGCTTCTTTTCACCTGACAGTGAGGAGTTTCGCCAGGGGGACGTAGCGCGTGGGAGGATCACGCTATTACCCCCAGTCCCCCCCCTGAACAGGCGCCTCGACCAACTAGAGGAGGCGCTAGGTGCAGCGACCAGGACACATACCCACATCCGGCTTCCCACCTGCAGACACGGCTAAATGTGGGAGGCCCCACCAAGCAGGAGGTAACACGGGGGTTCGAATCGGCGATCCCCGTGTTGGTAGGCAACGGAATAGACCGCCACGCTGCCCGGGCGCCCTTGTCTTTACACGTTTTGAATCTCACACCTTCTGTTATTTATTTATTTATATATTAATTAATTAATTAATTAATTTTACTATTATATGTTTTGTGGGGGGGGGGGGTTAGGACGGATGTTTGCTTTGGGCGATTCCTGACCAGCCTCCAGGTGAAGTACCTTTGCAACCTCTGTGAGTAAACGGCACGTCCTCGTGCACGTGCTGACGTCGACGTTTCAATGTCGGCTTCGATTGGGTTGAGAAGCCTTCTTCCCCTGAGCACTCGTATCCAGGCACATAAATCTGCATGTTCAGGAAAATGAAAAAAAAAAAACTATGTCTAATTAACCCATCCGTAACCATGTATTAATTAACGTGGCAGCATCTCATCCGCGCAGCCGTATTGCATCGACTTGTTTCTTTCCTCTCCCCCCTAATTCTTCGTTCCGTCTCCACGCGCGCAGCCTCTGACGGCAGCGGCGTTTCGCCGGCCTGCGTCTTGCTCTCTAAAGCGTCGTGATTATGGTGATTAAAGGAAAAGAAAACACATTTTTATGATCCTCGACCCAACAGTCCTGCTGTGACAGAGTCACTAAATGCGGTTTGAAATCGCTCTCCGCTAATTATATTCCGTTTTTTTGCAATCATCTTCATTTTTATGGACTTGGAAGCCGAGGCTGCAAAAAGCCCCGCTCGTCAGAACCCCGCGATGGTGCGCCTCGTTGGGGGATTAGACGGATCAGATGGTGCTGGAACAAACCGGCTGATGGGGCCAGGCGTGCTGCTGGCAACGCTGAGTGCTTTTAATGGGCGCTTATTGTGTAGGCGTGCCAAGGCCGTCGAGTCAGTGGGCTCGACTTCATGGGGCAATTAGGGTGGCCCTGAAGTGCAAATCATAATGACGAATAGGAAAACGCCCGGGGCGTCCGGGGGCGGCGTGGCTATCTGTCCCGCTGCTTACCAACACGGCGATCGCCGGTTCGAATCCCCGTGTCACCTCCAGGCTTGTGTTGGGCGCGCCTACAGACACAAGCCGGTTGTGGGTCGCTGCACTAGCGCCTCCTCTGGTCGGTCGGTCGGGTCGCCTGTTCGGGAGGGATGGGGGGGGGTAGCGTGATCCTCCCACGTGCTACGTCCTCCTGGCGAAACTCCTCACTGTCAGGTGAAAAGAAGCGGCTGGCGACTCCACCTGTGTCGGAGGAGACACGTGGTAGTCTGCTGCCCTCCGCCCACGTCCACAATTATGAGGATGAGGATCCTCATAATTGTGGACCTAACTTGATGAAGACGAGGGTGCAGTTATTTATGGATAGTTACTCTTATTAACGTCGTGTATTTGTCGCCACCTGGTGGAGGTCTGCCCTCTTGAGCGCACTCTTCCAGCTTGCCGTTGTGTTTTTTGAGTCATGTTTTCCTATGTGCCGTTGTGATTTGTGATTTACCTTTGTGGTTCCCTATGTGCCATTGTGATTTCCTATGTGCCGTTGTGCTTTTCGATAGATTGCTGGGTGTTTTCCTATTTGTCGCTGTGACTTGCACTCCAGGGCCACCGTAGACAATGCAATATCATTCGCCAGACCTTGAGTCATTGCCGTCTCCTCCTCTCGATTGAATGTCAGCAAAATGGCAAGTCAATATGTGTAATGATGCCGCAGCTCCTCTAGTCAGTGTAGCCTGTAATTCACAGCTCCTCAAACAGAAACCATTAGAATCGATTCGGTGGTCTTTGCAGCACATCTTACGTCCCCCTACAGGACGTTAAGACGTGCTGCAAAGACCATCGATTCTCATGCCCATAGAGGACACAGGGGATTGATCAGACAGGCTGTGTGCGTGTGCGCATGCGTGCACAGGCATACCTGGGTGCGTGTGCGCATGCGTGCCCCCGCATGAATACCTGCTTGTGCACGCATGTCTGCAGTATCTTAGGGGATGCCCGGCCGCAGACCAGAAAAGCAGGACCAGCAGAGTTGATCTCCATTCGAAAGTTTAATATTCCGTTTTATCTTCCGCGCGCTCCCACCGACTCACTTCCTATACGGACCCGTCCCCTCCTCTCCCGCTCTGTGATCTAGCTGGTGAAGACCACGGCCGTGGGCTCCTCCTCCTCCTCCCCCCCCCCAGCCCGCTTTGATCAGTAGTTTTGTTCAGTTTCACACATACGATCATTGAAATAATGAGGGGCAAGGGCTGGGAAGGGGGGGGGGTGCAGATTCAGAGTCTTGATCAATAAATTAGCCAGGTGGTATTCGGGATATGATTCTTTTCCAGGTTATTATTCAAGGGAGCGATGCATTCTCGCTGCCAAAAGGGGAAACTTTTGATCCGAGGGTGTGAAGGCACAAAGTCCAACACGTACTCCTGTATTCACGTTTTAGGCGACTCCTATAGTTCTTCATGAATACTAGCAGATACTTGTGAGAGTGGTATGGTGTGGAGATTCAGGAATCAGGAACACGTTGTCATTTTGTTTCATGCAGAAGTGCACATGGAATGAAACGAAATATAGTTTCCCCCCAGCCCACAGCAGTGTAACACAACGACAAAAACACATCCCAAACAAAACTGCAAGAACTACAAGAACAAACATATACAAACTAACACAAAAATCCAAACTAAACAACAAAACCACTGTCCAAGGGGACGAACGCCAGCCAGGATGACTGTCGGAACTACCGGTCAGCATGGGCTAGCTAGCTTAGCCTGCCCCGCGTCCTCATGTTGTCAGACCGCCCTCGGTGCTTCCTCTTTGGGCCCAGACCAGGCTCTCCCAGCCAGACACCCTCACCACACCTCCCCGCACTCCACACGACGACACTTAAGACCAAGTCAACGCCAGGCGAGGCCGCCGCCAGACCGCCCTCGGTGTTCCCGAAACTGCCCATCTGCATGGGCTAGCAGTTAGCTTAGCCTGCCCCGCTTCCGCGTCCTGTCGGACCGCGCTTGGTGTTACCTCCTGGGGCGCAGCTCCAGCCAGGGCCGTGGTCCCTGGGCCCACAGGACGCAGCAGAACAAGTCCTCCCAGCCATCAAACGAAGACACAAACTTCAAACGTGGACAAAACTCCAAGTCCTCCAGGAACTCACGCCGCCATCTTTCATCTTACATTCATGGTTCAAGTTTGGTTATCTGGAATAACACCACTCTCCTCCACATGACTAGATATATACTGCTCATTAAAGACAAGAAATGACTTGTCGGGACGGCCTTCTCAAGTGCTGTACACAATAAGGACGTTTAATAGCCCACACGTGCATAGTGAAGCGTCTCGGCTGACCTGGATTTGCCTTCTGATGCCCACAGAGGTGTGGTCACGCAGCTGGGACAAAACAAATAACGCTTCACTGTGTTCTAGAGCAGTGGTTCTCAACCTTTTTGGGGTCCTGGACCCCCCCCCCTGTGTATTTTTGATCTACCCTGAGGACCCCTCCACCTGATCTTGGGGGAGCGGGGTTGCAATTTGTAGAAACAGTAGAAACTACATTTTAAATTGCATTATAGCATTTATTCACTCTTTGGGGCAAAAATAAGAGCTTTCAGTTGTAACTTAGATATAGTTAACAAAACAGAATTCTTATGTAGTAACTTTCAGATATATGTAACAAAACAGAATTCTTATGCAGTAACTTTCAGATATATGTAACAAAACAGAATATGTATTCAGTAACTTTCAGATATATGTGACAAAACAGAATATGTATTCAGTAACTTTCAGATATATGTAAAAACAGAATATGTATTCAGTAACTTTCAGATATATGTAACAAAACAGAATATGTATTCAGTAACTTTCAGATGTATGTAACAAAACAGAATATGTATTCAGTAACTTTCAGATATATGTAACAAAACAGAATATGTATTCAGTAACTTTCAGATATATGTAACAAAACAGAATATGTATTCAGTAACTTTCAGATATATGTAACAAAACAGAATATGTATTCAGTAACTTTCAGATATATGTAACAAAACAGAATATGTATTCAGTAACTTTCAGATATATGTAACAAAACAGAATATGTATTCAGTAACTTTCAGATATATGTAACAAAACAGAATATGTATTCAGTAACTTTCAGATATATGTAACGAAACAGAATATGTATTCAGTAACTTTCAGATATATGTAACAAAACAGAATATGTATTCAGTAACTTTCAGATATATGTAACAAAACAGAATATGTATTCAGTAACTTTCAGATATATGTAACAACAGCATTGTTATGCAGTAACTTTTAACAATGCAAACGGGAGCGAGATCTCTTATTAAAATACAATAAATGACACTTGTGAAACAGATGTAATTAGAGAAAAAAGTCCTGTCACCCTTTATAGTTTAGGTAGATAAAGGTCTCAGTCACATTTGAGTAAAATAATCCCATTTCTATAAATGTCACAGGATCTATTTTTTAAAGATAATTTATTTTCACGGACCCCTTGCAATTACACCACGGACCACTAGGGGTCCGCGGACCCCCGGTTGAGAAACACGGTTCTAGAGATTGTGTTCTTTTTGTTAAATGTAACCACTGACTGTGCAGAAAACTGTGCACTTTTCTCACCCATGTTGAGTCGGAAGACACACGGAAATACTAGAAAGTCGGAATCCATTCGAACTTGCAAGGGGCATCAATTAACGTTTCAGTTTCACACTCTTTTTTTAAATCCTGTATTGCCACATTTTGACATTTTAAACTGTCACAATTAAAAACGGCGGCTAATTCAAATAACCCCGCTAAAACTCGGAGCCTTTCCTCCTGCCGCTCGAGCACGGATCCTATGTCATGAAAAAGGACTGAACTCCGCAGGACTCCGACTGAACACACGACTCCTCTAATCCGAGTGAACAGTTTCTCCATTATACTGTCTACGCAGCTTGTTTACTATTCACACGCTTTCTTTTAATTGCAAGGGGGGGGGCAAATTGCCTCTGGATGGGTTGGGTGCACTGGGGGGAAGCGGCAAATAATGAATGATCTTGGATGAATGTCATCATTAGCTGTCCCACAATGCAAAGCCAGCAAAGCGTCAACATCTGCTGCTGGCACGCTGGGAACACGAGGGCCACACTGCACCGGGGGGAGGGATGGGGCTGAGAGGAGGACCACGTGGCGCCGGTCCAGAAAAGCCTCTTTGCACAGCTGCTTCGTCCGATTTGAAGCGACAGTACTCGGAATTCTTGTGCTTTGAGAGCACCAGAACAAATGTAAGCACTCCGGCGCTGGTCATTCATCCGTGTTTGTCGCTACAAGCTCCTCGTGGTAATCTTGAATAAGACACAATGACAGCAGCCATTTTGGATGCCGTGCTACTCTAACACGTGTCTGGAGGGTGGCATATTTATTTTCTTTATTGCTCCCTTTTCCCCCCCAATTGTTTCCCCCCCCCTCTGCCGATCCGGGGAGGGCTGCAGACTACCACATGCCTCCTCCCATACATGTGGAGTCGCCAGCCGCTCCTTTTCCCCTGACAGTGAGGAGTTTCGCCAGGGGGAGGTAGCGCGTGGGAGGGTCACGCTATTCCCCCCCCCAGTCACCCCCGGACGGGCGCACCAATCGACCAGAGGAGGCGCTAGTGCAGCGACCAGGACACATACCCACATCCGGCTTCCCACCTGCAGACACGGCCGATTGTGTCTGTAGGGACGCCCGACCAAGCCGGGGGTAACACGGGGATTCGAACCGGCGACCCCCGCCACCCGGACGCCCTGATGTCACGCCACTTTAGCACAGGGCTGTAGTGTCATGTATTTATTATTGTCTCGCACTGCGCCTCTGCACCGTGTTTGAGACCTTGGCGTTCTTGTGAAAGCTTTGCTGCCACGCGTTGTTCCATTCGATCAGCTCGATTCACCCCAGGGGGGGGGGGGGGCAATTAACGGCTAAGAGTTGACACGGACTCCCAGCACACCCACGAAACACGCAATGACACCAGCGTGGGTTCCTAATGGCCCGTTTCATTGGAAGTCAGAAGACGTTAGTGCCTGATCCAAGTTCCCGCTTCCGTCATGCATGCGTCCCACTACATCCGCTCAGGGAGCACGTGGACGGGCGCGTGGCTGGCAACCTCCGAATTCTCAGAGCGCGTGTACAGCGCCCCCGCCCCCCGCCCCCCCCGCCAGCTCTATCAGGTGCAGCAGGAGGGCTTAAGGACTACAGTGAAGCCAAGTCAAGTCGGTTTTATTTTTATAGCCCAATATCACAAATTACAAGGTTGCCTCAAGGGGCTTTACAACAACACAACCTCTTCTCCTTAGACCCTCAACATTGGAGGAACAACTCCCTAAAAAAACCAATAAAAATAAACTTTAAGAGGGATTAAAAGACAAGATAGGACGAATCCTCAGGGTGAACAACAGACGGACAGACGTGTGTTGTGTGCACAGAATAAAACACATTTTTACACAATACAGCATTGAGAGAGGATAACAGAATTGTAATGGATGAATAGAAAATATATAGGAATATGATGAGGACGACGCCAAGCAGCGTCCGGACGCTACCGGAACCAGCCCAGGACCGGAGCCACAAGGGCTAAAGAATGCGCCGTGACGTCACATTTGTGCTTCCCGGCGTACCTGAGCCGGAGAGTTCTCGTCCGGGATCCCGACTCGGAAGTTTGACTTTAACCGCTGCTCCGGTGCACTTTTCCAAGTCGGAAGTTGAGAGAGGGGATGTTTGGATTGAGCGCGTGCACGCGCGTGCGTGCGTGATAGCGCATATCTCTTGCCGCCGGTAGGGAGCGCCAATTTAGGAAACGCTCCTGTGGGTCGTGTACGACCCATGTGGTCGTATGGGTTGGAGGACTTGTAGACTATACACACCCACGTGTCTCGGACCAAAAAGTAAAAAAAAAAAAAGAAGAAGAAGAAGAAGAAGAAGAAGAAGAAGAAGAAGTGGCTCCAATTCGGAGGCTTCTTCCCCCTGTTCTCCTGCGCCTCCAGGTCCCCTGCCCAATGAGCGTGCAGGTCTGTCAGACGTCATCATACCGGGCAGCAGACGGCTCCGTCCACATGCAGGGTGGAGGCGCTAATTCTTCTAAACGCGGATCAGCGCGAGCAGGGTTGTTGTGTTCACAGCTCCTCGTTAGTGAGGCCATTTTGTCAAGCAGCTCCAAGTTGTTGTCTCAAGTTAGCTTTTTTGGGGGCTCTCTTGAAGTTCGAGGTCATATCGAGCCGCTCTCTAATTGGGTGTCAAGAGGATTTCTAAATATTATTTTTTTGCGCGCACGTGCACGCACGCGCACACGCGCGCACACACAACCGCTACAGAGTGAAAACACGTCTTGGCTTAATTGGTCAAACAGGGCTCCATACGCAGTGGTGCAAAATCTTGCGTGTGCACACACACACACACAAACACACAAAAGGCACGGTGATGTACAGTAGAAACCCCTAATAAGGATTCGGGGCGCACTGGAGGAAAGCTTTCTTTCCGCTCCGGAGACAGGGCCACTGAAGCCCTACACACTTCTCACTGTTGTGGTCTTGCTTGTCGTCCACAAGTTACAGCCAATTAAAAATGCACGACAAAAGTGGGGCAGGAAGCGAGGAAGCGTACTTTCAGCAGCGTTGTAAAATCGGCGAGACACGTTTCCCGGCCTCTTTCTGTGCACAAGTGCATCTCGACGGCTCATCCATCGTCCATGAGCGCGTCATCAAAATGCGCAGAACGTCAGGAATGCCTACTTGTTCTTCTTAGAACCGCTGCGAACGACCATTTGGGTAATGAGTAATCTTTTGACTCTGACAATCCAGCAGGTCCACGTGGCCACCAGTCCATCAAGGGGCCGACAGACACACAAACATTCCCACCTAGGGACAATTTAGTACGGCCGAGTCACCTGACCTACATGTCTTTGGACTGTGGGAGGAAACACCCGGGGGAAACCCACGCAGACACGGGGAGAACATGCAAACTCCACACAGGGGACGACCAGGGGTGACATCCAAGGTTGGACTACCCCGGGGTTCGAACCCAGGACCTTTCTGCTGTGAGGCGACCGCGTTAACCACTGCGCCACCGTGCGTAAGAGCAACAATGTAACAAACGTCACTCTACAGTTCACTTTCTTCTTCCCCCTGCTGCGCTCTGCAATATAGACATACTTGTGAAAGCCTTACTTTTTTTTCTTTGAGAAGATTAACCACTTTTTTTTTTTTTGCTAATCCACCTGTCAGTATCGATGAAGATGAAGGGGGTGGATGCAGCTTGAGGAAGGGTCTCCATCATTACATTCCAATAATCCGGCACGGCGGCGCAGTGGTTAGTGCGCTCGCCTCACAGCAAGAAGGCCCTGGGTTCGAGCCCCGGGGTAGTCCAACCTTGGGGGTCGTCCCGGGTCGTCCTCTATGTGGAGTTTGCATGTTCTCCCCGTGGGGGTGCTCCGGTTTCCCCCACCATCATAGGAAACATGCATGTTAGAGTTAACACTCCTGCCTGTGCCCCTGAGCAAGGCAATGGGGAAAAAGAACTGGAGTTGGTCCCCGGGCGCAGCATGAAGGCGGCAGCCCACTGCTCCTAGCTGCAACACATGGGTTAATTTGCAACAAATTAATTAGGTAAAAACAGGCTAATGATGAAATATTCATAATGCATACATCCCTTTTAAATTGACATAATGCATCACAAAGGTGGTTATGAGGTGTTGTGAGGGCGTATACGTGGTTATAATGAATCTTACAATGACTCATAGCTACACTTATAGGGCGTTATAGATGCTTATAAGGCGTTATAGATGCAAGCTTCGTGGAAAGTGTTACCATTAATTGTGCCAAGAGGATTAATAAAGGAAAGTTAAATCTGCTATTTTGGTATTTGCAGTTTCTGAAACCTTACCCTGGCACGGCCCACAACCCAAACGCATCCGACCAGCAGCAGGCACAGGGTCGTAAACGATTCCCTGATAAAGGAGATCAATGGAGGCTGACACAGTCCTGCAGAGCAAGAAACACTCTGCACTTATTCACCCGGACGTCCAGCACCACGCCATTGCCAGAAGACTCATAAAATGATTGCACAGCTTGCTCCAGTGTCTACTTAGTTCAGCAAACACTGCCTCCTTTGTTTCCCCTTCTTCTTATTTAATTGGGCTTAGGAACAAAATTAGTTGACACTGCAGGCCTGCGGATAAATGACCCGGGTCTGTGAGCCTCTTGATAAATGTGGAGCAATTTTTGAATGCCAGCCTATCTGAATAAAAGATGCCGAACAGGTCCATCCCTTCTTTGCAGCAGCATCTCTCCACCTGACAAGTGGATATCTCTGTTGTGATGAAGCGGAGATTGTCTGAGACCGTTTCACAAATGGACTGTATTGAGCTCCGTCGTCAGGAATCAGGGATCAGGAACATCCATTTGTCACTTCATTCCCCGCACCTGCGCACGGGAAATGAAATGAAATAGAGTTTCTCCCAGCCCGCAGCAGTGCAACACCCAGACAAAAACACACTTATCAAAACCTATAAGAATACATATAGACAAACTACAAACAAAAAAAAACTGCAAAAAACTACAAAACATATCACGTTCATTCACTATCTTAACCGCTTATCCTGCTGCCAGGGTCGCGCGGATGCTGGAGCCTATACGTCATAATCAAAACATCCCAAAAAAAATACTGTCAGATAGAGGGAACGCCAGGATGACTGTCGGAACTGCCGGTCTGCATGGGCTAGCAGTTAGCTTAGCCTGCCCCGCTGCCGCACCCTGTCAGACCGCCCTCGGTGTTTCCTCCTCGGGTGCCGCTCCAGGCAGGGTCGCGGTCCCTGGGCCCACCGGACGCGGCGGACAAAATTCTCCCAGCCGATTCAACGCCAGTTCTCCCAGCCAGACACCTTCGACACACTCCCGCACCCCACAAGACGACGCCAAAAACACAGTCAACGCTACGCGAGGCCGCCGCCAGACCGAACTCGGTCTTATCCGAACTGCAGGTCTGCACGGGCTAGCAGTTAGCTTAGCTGCCCCCGCTTCCGCATCCTGTCAGACTGCCTTTGGTGTTTCCTCTTCGGGCGCAGCTCCATGCAGGGCCGTGGTCCCTGGGCCCACAGGACGCAGCAGACCAAGCTCTCCCACCCGATCCAGTGCCAGCTCTCCCAGCCATCAAACGAAGGCACAAACCTAGACGCAGACGTGGACAAAGACAGTGCAATGGAGGCACTGGGTGAGGCCGCAGCAAATGTAAGTTCGCGCCACCCTCTTGCCACACCGGAAGCGGTGGTGAAGTTCTCAGTTCAACTGGACGCCTATATGGGATGAAATTGAACTAATTGATCAGGGCAGAGTGCCACCACCCGTCAACTCAGCACAACTACAGCATACAGGAAGTATTTGGGATCATTCCAAGTCAGCATCCCCGCGAAACGCATCAAACATCTGATCCCCTCCCTTAATGATTTGAAGACGGTCTTGGGTCAGGCGGGGATGCAACTCGACATCAGGAGAGCTTCCCAAAATGTTATACAGTGGGTTTATACAATATCAAGCTCATTACGGCGTTTTGTTTAATCATGCAAGAGTCACTCCCTGTCCTCATTTAGTTTAACTCGCCACAGACGTGATAGAAAGGAGAGAGCAAGGCTGCGGGTGACGAGGGAATAGGGCGAAGAAAGAGAAAGGCGATAACACGGGCCTTAAGTAATGTTTTGGCAAAACATTTGGAGAACAGCTGTTGCAGGGTTTCATGCAATTTCTGCCAGTGTAATGGGCAAATCCGCCCTGGATTCCCCTGCTGGGTGGAGAGCCGCTAATCTCATCAGCCAGTCAGGCACCGGGTGCAGGACCCGACGGATTTCGAGACAGGCGCGTGGAACAATAAAAGATCCCCCGCTGAAGCCCAAACAATAGAAATGCACCGCAGAGCCTCCACCCCAAAAATAGCACCTACCGCCCGGCCCCCGAGCTATACCGTGCATAACGTCTGTAACAAGGGCAGTCAGCTCCGTAATTTAGGGTGATGCGCTCCGCGGTACGCTCTCCTGTTTTACATTCATCCCGGCCGTAATGCAGTTATGCACACTGAGTTATTAGAAAATGAGGAATGGGGTGGAGGTGGAGGTGGGGGGGGATGGCACGTCGGGTGAATATGTAGGAGGAGATGAATGCGAGCCACTCCCAGATCAATAGCAAAAAAATCCAAGCATTGTGTTGCATTTCAGCTGGCAATTCCCACCTCAACGCACAGCTTATGAGCTGATCTATATAAGTAGATAGAACACAATAGTTCTCTCTCTCTCTCTCTCTCTCTCTCTCTCTCTCTCTCTCTCTCTCTCTCTCTCTCTCTCTCTCTCTCTCTCTCTCTCTCTCTCTCTCTCTCTCTCTCTCTCTCTCTCTCTCTCTCTCTCTCTCTCGCTCTAGTTTCGCTGCGTAGGGAGGTTCGGGGTGTAGGAGTGGCGCTGGGGTTTAGAGCGCCAGCAGCCATCTCGGCACATGTGGATGATGTGTCACTACTGGTTAACGAGGATTCTGCAACTTCATCAGAGGGCCTCTTCAGTTAAATGCAGTTGGGGCAAGAGTGAGGCGCTGTTGTGTGGGGGCATGGGGCGACGCAGTGGCACCAAAACTACCAGGAGGGTTGCAGTGGAGTAGAACAGTTCTTAAAATTTCAGAGGTCTATCCGGGCTCGGAGGGCTAAGTCGGGAGGAACTGGGAGGGGGTTGTCACAACAACAGTGAATAAGCTTGGGAAGTGGAAGTGGCTCCTCTCTCGAGTGTCATGTCGTTGGCAGGCACTGGTAATAAGCAGTCTCGAGGCGTCATTGTTGTGACATAGGCTGGCTGTTCCCAATCCACCTGGAAGCCTGTTAAAGGAGCTGCTTAGGGAGTTGGTGGAATTCTTCTGGTCAGGCCATCACTGGCTCAGAGCGGCTCTGCTCGTGCAGGAGGGTGGACATGGGGTTGGTGGACATGGAAAGCAAGGTCGCAGTCTACAGAGTGTAGGCAGTCTGTTATACTATGCTGACATCTGCTGGGGAGACCCAACACGGGTGTTGCTACAGACGGCCGGTGGTTTGGGGCCGGGCCGCCATCTCTATCTGTTAAGCCAGGAAGACACCATGTTCTCAAGATTGCCTGCTTTTTATGGTGCAGTGCTGAAGGCCTGCAGTTTGCTTCGGGAGAAAGGGGCTTCAACTGGGGCCATGGGCCTGGGAGGAGCCCATTTTCCATAACCCACTCATCCACCTTGGGGATGAGTATGAATGTCCTCCCTCTGGACCTGCAGGTGGGCGAAGAGGCCAATACTGGGGTGGCACGATGGGAGGACGCCTGCTCATGAAAGCTTTTTACGTGGAGTGGCTGATGCGCCTGCAGCCGCCACACGGTCCATGGCAGGGGGTGGCCGTTGTCCAATGGCAATGAGAACCAAGAACTTTGGGGACCGCCCTCTGCTGCAGCCTTCATCCCCCTGCACTGCCGTTGTGACCTGGAGACATCTTCTGCTAGTTCAACTATTGAGGTCTTTGTTGGCTCCCGCTTCATCTGGAACCCCCCCTCCCCCCTTGACATATCCACCTTGAGTGACCGTACCAGGAGCCAAGCTCCAGACGGCATAGCTTTTGGGATCATTGGTACATGCAAGCTTCTCCGCCACGGCAAGGTGGCAATCCAGGAGTGTGGATCATGGAGTGTAGTTGCTCAGGGGCTGTGCAGAGCTGCCTTGTAAGGGTGGGCATTGTGACCGTGGGTCACCCGAGACAGCTGGATGGCACCAGGTGGAAGTCACCTCAGCAGCTGTCTGAGGACCTGGAGTGGAGTGACCTCGCTGAGGCTCCCGGAGAGGCAGAGGTAAGAATTAACACGCTCACTGTTAAGACTCATTTAATGAGTAGGGTGGGGAGGAGCCACCCTAATTTCCCTCATTAAAGCTGTCAGCAGTTGTGGTGGACTGGCAGGAAGAGGAAGGGAAACTTTGAACCGTCGCCACCCCGAGCCTGGGGGGGTCTTGACGGGATGAAGGGGAAGATCCTTTGTGTGATACTAGTTAAAATCAGGAATGTCAGGGCTCCACAGGATATACGGGAGCATAAGTAGCAGTGCGACTTGCGGGGGCAGAGTATGGATGGTGTCAGGTAGAGGGTGTTTTATAAGCTTCCTCTTCGTAAGAGATCAGGGGATTTGCAGGGGATAGTCTCGCACGGGGCCCTGGCAACCAAGGTTTTTATTTTTATTTATTTATTTATGGATTTAACAAAGTGGATCCTAGTGTGGGGATGGGCTGTTTGTTCTGTAATATAGCATCTCGACAGCTCAGTAAGTAATAACGCCGGCTTTCCTGCTGGAGATTGGGGGTTCAAACCCCATTTGGACGAGTATCCAATTAGAGTCCTTGACTTAAACTTCTAATGCTATTCAAGCCAACTAGTTCTCAGATGTACGTAGATTTGCGTAAAAAACATATGTTGGACATCTGGGTGGCGTGGCGGTCTATTCCCTTGCCTACCAACGCGGAGATCGCCGGTTCAAATCCCCATGTTGCCTCCGGCTTGGTTGGGTGTCCCTACAGACACAACTGGCCGTGTCTGCGGGTTGGAAGCCTGATGTGGGTAAGTGTCCTGGTCGCTGCACTAGCGACTCCTCTGGTCGGTCGGGGTGCCTGTTTGGGAGGGGGAACTGGGGGAAATAACGTGATCCTCCCACACGCACTACGTCCCCGTGGTGAAACTACTCACTGTCAGGTGAAAAGAAGTGTCTGGCGACTCCACATGTATCAGAAGAAGCGTGTGGTAGTCTGCAGGCCTCTCCGGATCAGCAGTAGGGGTGGAGTAGCGGGGAGAAAAAAGGGGAAAAAGGCAAAATAGAAAAAAGGCTGCTGAAGGAAATTGTAATATCTGTGGATCATGTCTTTGCTGAGTGTAAGAGGTTGTCCCCTCCTTTTGCACTGCTGTCTGGGATCTGTGGGAGAATGGGGGGGGGGGTCATTTTCTCTGTGGAGCTCTTCATCCCGGGGCCTAGGTACCGTGCACAGGGGAGAGCTAAAAGTGGTCTGATGAATTCTGCTTGGTCGGGCAAAGTTGGCCATTTGGCTCCGAAGACGAAACAGGCTGCAGGGGAAGGGCCCGGTGGATCTGGATGTGTAGGCCCAATCCCAAACTCCTCTTGGCCCTACCCCTCTACTTGGTATTGGCCCTTCAGCACAGAGCTGCAAGGGGTAGGGCTTGACATCTTTACCTAGGAAACGGGACAGCACTCATTACGTCATCACCATCATTATTACATCTGCTGCTTGGGATGTTATTGGTTGCCTGGTTTCCTCACGAGTCCCCGGTGGGAATGTTACAGCATGGCTATAACATCCTAGAACTGTAGTACTCAAGACTATTATAGTCTCAGGGTTTTATTTATTTAATTGTGTATTTAGTTTCAGTTAGCTTTCAGAGTTTCTTTTTTTTTAAGTTTCAGTTTTGTGACGAAATCAGGTTTCTATTTCGATTTAGTCGTTTGCTTTAGTTTTTATTTTTATTTATATATTTGGGAAAATCAGAATCAGAATCATTGCCAAGTACAAGAACATGCAAGGAATTTGTCTTGGTATGTCGGTGCAAGAGGGAAAGATGAACAGTTAATATAGAAGTTAGAAGAAGAAGAAGAAGAAGAAGAAGAAGAAGAAGAAGAAGAAGAAGAAGAAGAAGAAACTTACTGTTACTGTACATCATAAATGAAATTAATTCTCTCCATTATCCCAACTGCTATTATAATATATAATATGTGTGTGTATATATATATATATATATATATATATATATATATATATACATACACAAATACATACACATACATATGCATGTGTGTATGTATATGTATATGTATATATGTATGCATATGTATGTATGTATGTATGTATGTATGTATGTATGTATGTATGTATGTATGTATGTATGTATGTATGTATGTATGTATGTATGTATGTATGTATGTATGTATATGATAAAATAAAAATGAAAGTAGGGTGCAACCAACAATCGTTCAGAGTAGAACGTGAGACCGCGTGGCAGCCCCTGATGCCCGGCGGGGGGTGGCAGGAGCTACATTTACAATAAGTTAAATTGGACATTTAGGAGGATATGTGCAGAATAAGAGTCATTTGCAGGGTAGTGTAAGTTTGGTGCAGGGCGTCTGTAAACAGAGAGCACAGCTGACAAGACAAAAGGGGGTGGGCGGGCGGCAGTGTCATGATCTGTGGGTGTCTGGGGGCTTGTTAGGTCTGCTGTTGTCGGGAAGAAGCTGTCCTTGTGGCTTAAGGTTCTGGTTTTTATAAACCTTCACCTCTTGCCAGAGGGGAGTATTTTGAAGAGATCGCGGCCTGGGTGGGAAGGTTCAGCCATGATCTGTCAGAATGGCTATTTATATGTAATGTTCGCAGTTACTCTACGTTTGGTTAATAGGACGGGTGATGGGCTTTTATCTGATTTGCATAAAAATGATCAACACATATTTTATTCAGATTTTTAGAAACCCTGTTCCTTTTAGTGACAACGTTGCAAAACAATCCTTTGCACAAGTGAAGAAGATAATTATGCAAACCCCAAAATTAAAAATCACAGTTCAGTAACTAACACTTTACAAAAGCAATATAAAACAACACAGTGCTCAACGTCCTCTTCCTCCTCCGCTTGTTGGGCATCATCTTCTTCAACCACCCACTCGTTGTTTCTCCCTGTCCTCTGATTCCTCTCTCCCAGCAGTCAGACAGTCTTCACCGTGTCCGTCCCGTTATCGGTGATGGCCAGTAAAACCGAGCTCTCCGGAATACGCCGCTCTTCCCATGAATCCGCTATGAATGTTGCAAGAGCCTCGCGAGTTTGAGGATGCTCTGGTGGCTTTATGTTCAGCAAGGCCTTTCCCGGTGGAGGGTGGTCGAAACAGGCTGAGATGCACAGCTAGGAGGTCATCAGCCCTCGTCTGCACCGCCCGTCTACACATATCATCACCTCTCTGACATCTTCTAGAATCTCTGTTTGCCCGCATTCATTTTGGATGAGCTAGACCCATTCACCCTGGCTGGAATTTGAGTTCCAACGTGTTTGTGGAGTTGCGAAACACCAGCGACTCACACGGCCTGGTGGAGAGCTCAGGCTGAATAAGCTTGTCTACCAGGGCGTCCTTGCGTTTGAGGTAGGAAGGGCAGCTACTGGGCCAGGTTTCGACTCGTTTAAAACAGCTGGTCGAAGTCTGCGGTCCAGCCTGCCTCATGCTGTCTGTTTCGGCTGACGTTTCTTGTCTTCTCCCTGTCCAACATTTATTGGTAAACTTTCCTATGTTCTGAGGGGAAGTGGGCCTTGGGGTTTGTTGGTTTGTCCCTGTAATCAGCAGGCCACCGACTTCAAATTCTCCAGCTACAAGACATCTAGATTTGTCAGACGCTGCTTTATACTCACAATAATCCCACACCTTGCTGGAATGACTGCGGTCAGCAGCCAACATGCTTCCACGTTGTCACACCTGAGACGGCAAGAGTTATGTAAGCCAGCGTTTCCCAACCCAGTCCTCAAGGAACCCCTACCCTGCAGATTTTCATTGTAACCCTGCATAGGGAACCCTGCTTGTACTTACTCAACCAATCATCTCACAGCACCTAGCTATGCAAGGTGTGCAACGTCTGACATAATTCATTGCTGATTGGTTGAATAACCACAAACAGGGTTGCAAAGAAAATCTGCAGGATAGGGGGTCCTTGAGGACTGGGTTGGGAAACGCTGATGCAAGCAACAGAGGACACTGCACAGTGCATACTGAAGCGATGCCTCCATGTATGGTTCCTGAGTCACATCCTGTAGCAGGCCTACTTGGTGTTCTTGTGAACTGAAATAAACAAAAAGCAGTCATGGTAGGCACGGTGATTGACGGGCGAAGACGAGGATGACAGCAGAATTGCCGGCTACGTAACGCCAGAGAGTGGACAGGCCTTCACTTTGCCAGCTTACACAGGGCAGTTGAGGACAGACAGAGATGGCGAGGACCGGTTGCGGATTCAACAGCGGTGCCCCAACCGACCTATCGAGAGGTTATGGGATAGGTGAGGAGGGGAGGTGAGGATTCAGGATAGCTTAATTGGAGTTTTTTTTTGTTTTTTGCGCTACACGTACACATAGGGGCGACTATAATTGCACCTTTCACATACACACTAGAAGAGGAAGGAGGAGACATCATCAGAGAGAGAGAGAAACGATGTGAGAGAAGAGAACAGCTTGCAATAGTCACATCTATACTCTATAATCACCTCGGCAGAACAGTGCTTGGTTAATTAATTAAGACAGAAACCGACCCGCCATGCAGCGCAGGTCGCGAAGTCCTCAATTTAAAGGCAACTAATTGTAGACCAAGGCCAAAAAAAGATGAGTTTTAAGATTGGATTTAAATGATTCAACAGACCGGTTGTCTGACGGCAGCAGGCAGGTTATTCCTCCAGAGCGGGGCCCGATAGGAAAAGGCCCTGCCACCAGCCGACTCCTTTTTAACTTCGGGTACACACAGGAGCCTCCTGCGCTCTGAGAGCAAGAGAGCTCGAGACAGAATGTGTGATTTAAGGAGCTCAGACAGGATTTTACAAGTCAGCAGAAGCACGTTTTAAGTCTGATCTAACATGGGGAGGAAGCCAACGAAGGGAGGCGAGAACTGCTGTAATATGGTACAATGTTCTAGTTTTAGTTAGGATTTCTAGCTGCAGCGTTTCGAACCATCTGAAGACTTTTAGTACTAGAATGTGGCAGACCTGAGAACAGCACTTTACACTATGCAAGTCTGGATGAAACAAATGCATGTGTTAGAGTCTCTGCACCAGCCACAGACAGGAAAGACCAGATTTTAGCTATTTTAGTAAGTGGAAAAAGGCAGTACTGGTGATTTCTTTAACGTGCTTACCAAAGGAAAGGCTGGGACCAAATGTGACACCAAGATTTCTGGCTGCCACACTTTGTGAAATCACTGACTTTTTGATTGTTATTGTGACTTGATCACGTGGATGTCTGTGTCTAGCAGGACCAACGACCAGCATCTCTTTTGTCCACATTACCGAGGACCCCACCTGGGCTGAACACACCAGCCATGTGATGGAAAAGGCCCAGCAATGCCTCTTTCACCTCAGGCGACTCAAGAAGTTCGGCGTGGAGCCCAGGATCCTACAGGCCTTCTACAGAGGCACAACCGAGAGCATCCTGACTGGATGCAGCACCGCCTGGCATGGGAACTGTACCGCCCGCAACCGCAAAACCCTGCAGAGGGTTGTGCGGATGACCCAGGACATCGGTAGATGAGAGCTTCCCTCCATCCAGGACATATGGATGCTGTGTCAGCGAAGCCTGTAGGATTACCAAAGACCCCAGCCACCCCAACTATGGACAGTTCCAGCTGCTACCGTCAGGCAAGCGGTACTGCAGCCTCAAAGCCCGGACCAGTAGGCTCAGGAACAGCTTTTTCCACCAAGCAACCAGGCTTATGAACAAAGAACATTAAAGACACTAAGCCTGGTGCCAGACTGACTGGTACTGATCTATGGTCTTCAGCGGATCATCAGTTTACACACAAACACGCTCACACAGACGTAGCTTGGCATATACAAATACACACAAATATACAAACAACGACATACACATATGCACATTTATTAAGGCTGGGCCTACACACACACACACACAGCACTCTACATACACCACACACTATTTATTATTATTACTGCGTTTTTGTTCTGTGTTATTGCTATTTTATTACTATTGTTGCTGCAGTGTTGAGGAGCCGGAACACAAGAGCTTTATCTCTTGTACTTGTATAATGAGACGCAACGAATAAAGAATCTTGAATCTTGTCCGCATGAAGCAGGAAATTTGGTGACATCCAATTTTTCCCAGCAGCCAGGCAGGCCTATAAAATAGTCGTTTGGGTATGATCATCGGCCCTTAACAGGCACATACAGCTGAGTATCAGGAATCAGGAACCCTTTGTTGGTCATTTCATTTCATGTAAAAAGGTACATGAAATGAAATATCACTGGAGGACCAATTCACTCATAGTAGTGCAACACAAAGACAAAAACACATATCCAAAATCTACAAGATAACATATATCAAACTGCAAAAAAAAATCACTGTCCAAGAGAACGAACGCCGGGATGACTGTCCGAACTGCCGGTCTGCGTGGGCTAGCAGTTAGCTTAGACTGCCCCACTTCTGCGCCCTGTCAGACTGCCCTCGGCGCTTCCTCTTCAGGCGTAGCTCCGGGCAGGGCCGTGGTCCCTGGGCCCACGAGACGCAGCAGACCAAGCCCTCCAAACTTAGACGTGGGACAAAGACACTGCATGGACGGTATGGGTGAGGCCGCGGCAAACGGAAGTTTGCGCCGCCATCTTCCCCACACTGGTACTGGGTGAGGTCGCCGCAAACGTGGATTCATGCCGCCGTCTGAAGTAGTCCTGGCTGAAGTAATCCTGAAGCTAGTAAACAAACTGGGAAGGAAAGGCTGCCCACTGACACAAGAGTCGTTTGAGTAAGAAAACTACCCGGGCGACCTTAGATGGTGATTTGCTACGGGAGAATAAACGACACACAGGTTCGTGTAGTCACTGAGAGAAATTGTCCGTCTCCACTTTCCCGCAGTTCCCACAGCATCCACATGAACCGACTCAACCCTCTTTGATAGCTCTAGAGAAGTCAAGTGTGCAACCTCCTCTCCAACAGTTTCCCAAGTTATCTCGCAGCTGTCTCAGCTCCTAACAACAGACAACCGAAGGGAGACAAGACTTGAAAACTTCTAGGTCAAAAGATCCCCCTTCTACTCTTCAAAACAAGCCGATACAAGAGTGAGAACGAAGGGGGCGGGGGTGGAGAGAGAAAAAAATGTCTTTAACCTGACGTCTCTCTCCCAGCGTGACAAAGCCAGAGCATCATTATCGGAACTTATCCACTCCTACGAAATTGCCTCCTGCCTGTGAAATTAATGACGGGCATTTGTACAGTGACAGCCTCTACCCTGTACGCGCGCAATCTCTCCCCGACTGGGTCGCATCACCGAAAAGGACGTGGGGAAAACAAATGGAGGGACAACAAAGGCGCGTCATTAGTCCTGGCGAGGATTCAAGGACACACGCCGGGAACAACGGACCCCCGGAGAACGATCTCGCGTGAAATGATGGGTATTAATAGGGGAATTATATATATATATATATATATATATATATATATATATATATATATATATATATATATATATATATATATATGTTTCTTAGACCCCCGATGAATATGGAAATGGAACATTTTCTCTAACCTGGTTTTACAACTGATTCCAACTTCCTTGATTGTTGTGGCGTTTGGAAAAAGAAAAGCAACGTGCAAAATCATAATTATACTGGCAATTATTCTTGTTGTTGAACTTTAACCCCCCCCTCCCTTTTTCCTCCCCAATTGTACTTGGCCAATTACTTCACTCTTCCGCGCCATCCCGGTCGCTGCTCCACCCCCCTCTGCCGATCCGGGGAGGGCTGCAGACTACCACAGGCCTCCTCCGACACATGTGGAGTCACCAGCAGCTTCTTTTCACCTGACAGTGAGGAGTTTCGCCAGGGGGCGTAGCGCGCGTGGGAGGATCACGTTATTCCCCACAGTTGCTCCTCCTCCCCCAAAACAGGCGCCCCGGCCGACCAGAGGAGGCGCTAGTGCAGCGACCGGGACACATACCCACATCCGGCTTCCCACCCGCAGACACGGCCAATTGTGTCCGTAGGGACGCCCGACCAAGCCGGAGGTAACACGGGGATTCGAACCGGCGATCCCCGTGTTGGTAGGCTACCGAATCGATTCTTCTCGTGCTCGTGTCGGTGTCCTCCTGCAGTCCGTGCACGCCAGAAGTGCACGTTAATTGGAGTGTATAAATTGCTAATAGTTGTGAATGTTGCATATGTATAAGTGTATGTGGGCCCTGTGATGGGCGGGCGACCTCTCCAGAGTATCTCCCTATATCTCCCCCTGGTGTCTGCTGGGATACACTACAGCCCCTCCGACCCTGCACTTGATGGAGCGGATCTAGTTAATGGGTGGATGATAACCACCAACTGAATGGACATCAATAGGCAATTTGACGATGGATGCAGTCAGTGACCCCCCCCCCACACACACACACACACACGCACACACAGACACACACAAGTTGGCATGGAAACAATACCAAGAGTGAACTCCCGGAGCTACAGCCATTCAAATGTGTGAGTTTGACCGGTGGTGGGGGTCGGCTTTTCACGTGAACTCGTGCAGTGGGGAAACAAAGTGGTGCCAAAGTGCAATATTGGTCTTACTTGTTCACTTTACCCCCCCTCTCCCAACCCCCACCCCAACCCCTTTCTTTTTTTGATAGCGGAGAACAAAAAAAATGAAGCAATAGCTGTAGGGGGGGAAATGCCTGCTGGTGTCCCACAACGCCATACCAGTTATGGAGAAATTGGAGCGTTTCTGTGGTGGTGGGGGGGGGTGGGGGTGCGTTGGCGTGCAAATGTGTGTGTGTGTGTGTGTGCATGTTGTAACATTGGGCTGGTGCAGGTGGAGAGAGCTATAGCAGCATGTGACTGGATGGCAGGCGCCCCAGGATAGCCGATTAGCTCCGAGAGTCGACAGACAGCGAGATGGGGGATTTCCACGCTGCTACTTTATCCTCCATCCATCCATTATCCAAGCCGCTTATCCCAACTGGGGTCGCGGGAAGCTGGAGCCTATCCCAGCAGTCATTGGGCGGCAGGCAGGGAGACACCCTTGACAGGCCGCCAGTCCATCACAGGGGCCGACACATTCATACCTAGGGGACAATTTAGTACGGCTGATTCACCTGGCCTACACGTCTTTGGACTGTTGGGGGAAACCCACGCAGACACGGGGAGAACATGCAAACTCCACACAGAGGACGACCCGGGACGACCCCCCCCCCCAGGTATGTGTCTACTTACAGTATGTAAAAGTACACACACATGCAGTACAGTGCAGGGCACCTGGACCCCCCCCACTCCCCCGTAACACATTGGGCGCCGGTGGCAGCCTTGGGGCCCTGATGCAAACGAGGCGACTGGGGTCCCTGGCGAAGCCAAGATGACCCAGTTAAGGAGCTCAGGAAGGCCGGAGGGAAATGGCCAGACCGGAGACCAGGAGAGCTACGATAACAGACAGCATCAAATCCAGTGCCAGGTCTCTACGCCATGACGAACAGTAACGCATAAAAATTAGTAACCTGCACCAACCTGCTGCGGTGACTTCGTTCTTGCGGACGTCGGTCGAGGCAGCGCTGAGAACGGCTCTGTTCTAGCGCGTCACAACAAAACAAAACGGAGGAGCCACCCTGTGGCAAGATCTGGCATTGCATTTATATTTACTGACTGTTACGCTGCGTGCGTGCGTGCGCGTGCGTGCGCGTGATGTGCCTCGTTGTGGATTCGTTAAGCGTTTGCTCGGTGGGGGGGAGGGGGGAATAGCCTGGCAGAGTTTCTATATCGCTGGCTTGAGTGCCACGTCAAGCTGTTTGCAATCCCGTGGCTTGCCATGAAAGCAATTGGGTAATGCAGAGAACGGAGGAAAATATTTCAAAGATCCAATTAGGGACTGATGTTTCTTTTCTTTTTTTTACCCATGAGTTATTAGAGCCTCCTGAAGTGTTTGCGTGAGACACTCTTCAGCTTATGAAACCGAGGTCAGAGGTCAGATTGTGTTTTAGTTCAAGTCAAGTTGCCTTTAGAACCCTCATTAAAACTTTAAAAACAAAGAAAATGGGACAGCCTCGTGAAATCAAATACTTTTTCTCTTCCTCCGCGGGTGAATAAAGCTCTGCAGGACGGACTTGGGGGTGAATAGCTGCTTGCTCCACACTGTTCCACACGCCATTTGCCCTCCTGGATGATTGAATTAAGTTCACCTAAACCCCAAAGTCCATGTTCTGGATCTTGATAAACGTGGTTAGACAGGGTGTTCCCTGTTCTGAAATTAGAATATTTGGCAGCGTCAAGAATCATCGTGAGGGAGCGTCCGGGTGAAGAAGCGGTCTATCGACTAACGCGGATCACCGGATCGAATCCCTGACCGTGTATGCGGCTGGGAAGCCGGATGTGGGTATGCGTCCTGATCACTGAACCTAGCGCCTCCTCTGGTCGGTCGGGGCGCCTGTTAGAGGCGGAGGGGGGGGGCTGCTGGGGAATAGCGTGATCCTCCCACGCGCTACGTCCCCCCTGGGGAAACTCCTCACTGTCAGGTGTAAAGAAGCGGCTGGCGACTCCACATGTACCGGAAGAGGCACGTGGTAGTCTGCAGCCCTCCCCGGACGGTCGGGGCGCCTGTTAGAGGCGGAGGGGGGGGGCTGCTGGGGAATAGCATGATTCTCCCACGCGCACTACGTCCCCTGGTGAAACTCCTCACTGTTAGGTGAAAAGAAGCGGCTGGCGACTCCACATGTACCGGAAGAGGCACCTGGTAGTCTGCAGCCCTCCCCGGACGGTCGGGGCGCCTGTTAGAGGCGGAGGGGGGGGGGGCTGCTGGGGAATAGCGTGATCCTCCCACGCGCTACGTCCCCCCTGGGGAAACTCCTCACTGTCAGGTGAAAAGAAGCGGCTGGCGACTCCACATGTACCGGAAGAGGCACGTGGTAGTCTGCAGCCCTCCCCGGACGGGCAGAGGGGATGGAGGACGAGTGGAGTGGGGTACAGTTGGGGAGAAAAAGGGGGGGGGATGACAGAAAAGTAGCTTTTTAAACATTTTACAATGACACTGCAACAAACGCACGGCCTCCCATCGATCAACGTCGCCATATTGAAACCAACTTCACACATCGATCGCAAAACTTGGGAGAATAATTGCGCGCTGAGGATGAGAGTGACTGCTGATTAGCCCCGCCGCGGGTCTCGCCACCGTGCAGCTCACATCCTCTCATACGGAAGTGCGCTACGTATACTTGCACGAGACTGACAAGCGCGCGCGGCAGCGTGCAATACTGCAGCGCCGACCGCATTAGCAATAATGTGAAGGATGGCCTTGCAATGCGTGGCACATAAGCAGTGGGGCTTGCTGGGGGGGGGATGTATGCCGATTAAGGAGAGAATTGAGTAAAGTATGTGACATCACGTTCCAGTAAATCAATTTGTATACCGCTTACATCAATATTTAGCATTCACTGCTTAGTTCTTTTCATACCCCCCCCCCTGATGAAATTGTGTAATGGTGATGTTAATGTGGGCATGAATCAATTCCATCAACTTTCATTCCTCTCAATACATCAGCGTGATTTTGAAGTTAAAACACTAACGTCGATTTGTTATTTTTAGAGGCCATAGGGTGATGCAAATAATGAATATATACATGAAATGTATGGATATATATGAAATGTACTGATCTGCTGTCGCAACCCCTAGCGGGATCAGCTGCAGGTTGTAGTACTTGCAGAGGCTTTGCATTGGCTAAATGAGAGATTTGCTTCATGTCTTAATACTCATTACGTATGAGGAAAATAGATATCGTTTTTGGCGGGAGATAAAAGCTGAAACGCTGTGACTGTAATTGCGGCTGCACAACAGGTATTTAAATACCCCCGCCTTTCTAGTGTTAAGCCATGCCCACTTACAGTCAAATCCAAAGATGCGCCTTGCTAGTTTTCCTTGGGTGAGCAGATGGAAAAAGCTGCGGCTCCATAAACCTGCTAGATATTAGCCATGCAGTTTCATGATATATGGACCCTCCTGGGCATGCTACTTCAGCCTCCATATTGTCAAATTAATGAATCCGCGTGCAAAGTGAATTACATCACATGGTACCTTGCAAAAGTTATCAAGGCCTCATGATCAGACATTACAACTACAATAGACAGAGTTTCTTTTTCTCCCTAATTGTATCCGGCCAATTACCCCACTCTTCCAAGCCGTCCCGATCGCTGCTCCACCCCCTCTGCCGATCCGGGGGGGGGGCTGCATGCTGACCCCCCCCCATACATGTGGATTCTCCAGCCGCTTCTTTTCACCTGACAGTGAGGAGTTTCACCAGGGGGGACATAGCGCGTGGGAGGATCACGCTACCCCCCCCCAGTTCAACCCCCTCCCGCACAGGCGCCCCGACCGATCAGAGGAGGCGCTAGTGCAGCGACCAGGACACACACCCACATCCGGCTCCCCACCCGCAGACACGGCCAATTGTGTCTGTAGGGACGCCCGACCAAACCGGAGGTAACGCAGGGATTCGAACCGGCGATCCCCGTGTTGGTAGGCAACGGAATAGACCGCCACGCTACACAGACTTCCCAGCATAGCGTCTTGACATTGAGTCTGATGCTCAAAATTAACAGTTAGTGCACTGACGCGAACATAACAGGAGGTAGTGCTAAAGAAATGTGTCACTGTGTCTTTAAACATTTTAATGGGTTTGCGATCTATTTGAAGATAAATTGCATTTGCAATGTGCATTGGATTTAGACTATCCCTTTTTTTGCATAGAGCGTTTTGCAGAAAGTTGGGAGAGGAAAAGGAAGATCTAAAAAGAAAGGAAAATGTGATGTGATACATTACCCTTTATAAATCTCACCTCACTTTCTGGATGTTTCACTTCGCTCCACGGTTACCTCGACGGACCTTCAACATATTCACAGCGCAAATGGAAAGTGTTTGGATTATCTCCACTCGCACGGAATTGGCCACGGATCCCCGTGGCATTGTCACAGGGGATTTAAATGCCACTGAAGAAGTGTGAAAAACTTAAAAAGGTTTTGCGCCAAAACCGAGGGGGCACAATGTGTCACGACATCCGTTTGGCAGTTCATAATATTCACACCTCGAGATGAATTCCAGTAATGGGGGGGAGGAGGAACGGGTTGGTATTCTGTCCCCTCCGCAGATGGTAGCCTGTTACTCTAAACAGGATTCAACATGCCGCTGTTCCAAAACGCAATTCAATTTTTGTCTCCTGTTCAAGGCAGCGCCTTCACTCTAGCGTTCTGGGTTCTCTTAGGACTATAGGAAAGAAGCAAAAGAGGAAAAGATTTAAAGGGAACTCATGATAGATAGTGGCAGACTTGCACTCAGGCTAAAGGGGCTACAGATGAGGCTCCAGAGGCGGGGGGCTCATACCAGGATCAGACTGCATGATGTTTTTGTCTTTCACGATGGTCACCATGTCAGATTAGACAACCATGGTGCCATAAATAGCATTTTATTTTTTTTGGCCATAAAATGGTGCCATTTTACACCCCTCCCCCACTCCATCCACAACGCATAATCAACAGCACTGCCTCCCAGCCCCTCCTCCCTCCCCACTGAACCACCACCCACACCCAGGATCTGTGTTGGTAACGTGTGCCAGCTCTTCCAGAGACAGAAGACCAGGAAGGCATCGGGCCCGGATGGCGTGTCGCCCTCCTTTCTTAAAATCGGTGCTGACCAGCCATCCCCCATTTTCACATTGATCTTCAACACATCACTGGAGCTGTGTGAAGATCCCTCATGCTTCAAGAGCTCCACTATCATCACCCTTAAAAAAACAAGTATCACAGGATTAAATGACTAGAGGCCCATTGCCCTAATGTCTGTGGTCATGAACTCCTTTGAGAGACTGGTGTTGGCTCACTGAAGGAAATCACAGGCCTGCTGCTCGACCCCCCGCAGTTAGCCTACCGAGCAAACAAGTCAGTGGTTACAGTCAACATGGGATTGCACTATATCTTCCAACACCTCGACTCCCCAGCGACACATGTAAGGGTCCTGCTTGTGGACTTCAGCTCAGCGTTCAACACCATCTTCCTGGATGTCCTCCACTCTAAACTCACTGTACTAGCCCCCATCTGCTAGTGGATAAAAACTTCCTGACATACAGGAGGCAGCTGGTGAGGCTGGGGAAAATCCCATTCAGCACTCAGATAATCAGCGCTGGTGTCCCACAGGGATGTGTGCTCACCCCTCTACTTTTCTCCCTCTACACAAATGACTGTACCTCAGGTGGCCCATCTGTTAAACTCTTGAAGTTTGCGGACAACACAACCATCATTGGCCTTATCCGGGATGGTCACAGTTCTGCTTATATAGATGGGAGGTTGATCAGCTGGCCCTCTGGTGCGGCCATAAAAACCTGGAGCTGAACACACTCAAAACAGTGGAGATGGGCTTCAGGAGGAGCCCCTCCTAATGCTGCCTCCCCTCACTATACTCAACAGCACAGTGTCTATGGTGAAACCTAAATATTTCTGGGTTCCACAATATCCAAGAACCTAATGTGTAATTTCAACATAGACACAACCATCAAAAAGACCAAGCAGAGGATGTACTTTCTCTGCCAACTCAAGAAATTCAACCTGCCTCAGGAATTGTTGATTCAGTTCTACACTGCAGTAAAATCCAGTCTATCCTCCGCACATCCATCACTGTCTGGTTTGGATTGGCCACCAAACATGTCCACATTATAAGGCTGGAGATCCTCATCCTTATAATTGCGGACATAACTTGATATGTAAACCTTGAAACTTTTCACCGTTAGCTGGTAGATGCAGGTGAAAGTTTGTCCACAGTTCTGTGCATGTCGTTGACATTTATCCATGGTGAATCTTGCAGGCAGCGCGAAAAATATGCCATTGTCAATAGGACACGCCAACAAACAGGAAACTGGTATGACCGCTGCAGTAGAAACCGGAAGTCAGTGGACTACAGTTATGCATGGAAGCCATAGACCGCCACGTCACCTGGACGCCCGTAGTATTAGTATTTTGATGAAAACCCCAGGTATAGAGGTTCAAATCACTCGTAACTGGGCCTGTCAGATGAACCTGGAGCCATCGTTTTCCAGAATTGAACGTTTATAATAAAGTTCAGTTTGAATAACCACCGTACTTAATGTGGTCTTGAGTCAGTGATCATATCACATGCGTGTCAAAAAAACACACTTTTCATAGACTGAGGCTATTTCACCAAAACGTCTGATAACGGCAGCCATGGTGAGCTCTTTCTAGTGAGGCAACAACGCTACACTGGACTTGATTGAACATCCAGCCATCCATTACCCAAGCCACTTATCCCAATCGGCGTCGGGGGATGCTGGAGCCTATCCCAGCAGTCATTGGGAGGCAGGCGGAAGGACACCCTGGACAGGCCGCCAGTCCATCACAGGGCCGACGCATTCACACCTAGGGACACTTTTTAGTACGGCCGATTGAACAATCGAGGGCAAAGCCTCTCGCTGTATGTCGTCGCACGGATTCCACGGGCGCCATCTGCCGCCGGGCTGCGTCGTCCATGCGTCCCGTCAGAGGGCTAATTAGTCCGTCGCTGAGGCTTCCCAGTCAGCCACTCTCCCGTGTCTCTGCCTCGCGCTACGCCATGATTACACACTTGGGCATCGGGCAGCTGGCACGCTCTCCAAGCAGCGAGTCATAACAGAGGAAACTGTCTCGCACTCGAACAGGGCGTGCCAAGACATAACGGTTAACTCTGGCGGAAATGGACGGCGAAGAAGAAGAATGGAGCGCGAACACGTGCGCGTGTGCGCACGGTTGCACGCGCGCCCGGGCAGTCATGTTTAATGAATGGATGATAAAATAGCTACAAAATCCCCTGTAGTCAAAATCAATGATACAAGATAAAAGCGCATTTCTATTGTGCATGTGTGTACATCTCTCTCTCTCTCTCTCTCTCTCTCTCTCTCTCTCTCTCTCTCTCTCTCTCTCTCTCTCTCTCTCTCTCTCTCTCTCTCTCTCTCTCTATATATATATATATATATATATATATATATATATATATACACACACAAGTCCTCCAAGTTCCAACCCATACGATCGCATAGGTCGTATGACCATATATATATATATATATATATATATATATATATATATATATATATATATATGGGCCCTCTAATACGAACCACAGGAGCGTTTCCTAAATTAGCGCCTCTACCGGCGGCAGGAGATATGCCACAGATACTTTTCGCCTCTGTGCACTGTGGGCTTTTATACTTGTCGACATCCTTTCTACAACACCTCATAGACAGGCTAATAAAGGTAAGTAGTCAGTAAGGTCAGTAGGCAGAAAGGTAAGTAGTCAGTAAATAGCGAGCAATGTACACGACCGCTAGAGGTCGCTTCAATGTTGTTGTACTTGTGTTACATGTGTGACAGATAATCCTCCTGGAGAGAACCTCCTGGTTGTGCCCCGTGAAGTGAGCTGTGCTCTGGCTGAACCGCTCCTTCATCTTTTTTACTCCTTTTCTTTCTCACGTCTGACCGCGGGGTAATTTAACTGTCTGCCAGCCCGCCTTCCCCTCCGCCTCGGCGTGTATCTGCTCCGGCACTGCAAACAGTCAAAACAGCTCTATTTAGCCTTAATCTCTCCGACACCCCCCCTCCCATCCCCCCGCCCCATCTCCACTCCCTCTTCAATCTCACCCCCTGTCTTCCTCCACCTCTAAAGTGATGAAGCTTCTCCTTCCCTCCTGACCCTCACGTTATTCCTTCCTCCTCCATCTCCCGGCGTTCCCTCCACCGGGGCCTGGCTCTCCGCTCCTTCCCCGCTCCCCTTGCGCCACTTCTCCCGGACCCCGTGCCGCCCCCGCTGACCCCAACGTTGTAGTTCTCCGAGCTATTGTCCTCATCATTTGCTCCTATCATCTCCCGGGCCTTCTCTCTCCACCCCATCTTCTTCCACCACCCCGTTCCTCCTCCTCCTCCTCCTCCTCCTCCTCCTCCTCCTCCTCCTCCTCCTCCTCCTCCTCCTCCTCCTCCTCCTACCCCTTGCTGTTTTCACTGCTCTTCCCCAGTATCTGGGGATGGTGGAGTGATGTGCTGTGATCAGCTCCCTGGTGGAGGAGCCGGCGGGGAGGAGCGCGGAGCGCAGCAAACTTTTTCCTCTCGCCCCTGATGTTTTGGAAGGCCCCGGCTGGCACGCCTCGAGCTGATTAATGATCCGGAGGGGTGCTTTGTTCACAGACGACGCATGTACGCGCGCGCGCACACACACACACACACACACACACACACACACACACACACACACACACACACACACACACACACACACACACACACACACGGTGATTTATGCAGGGGTTAATGTGATGAGAAAATTAACATGTGCATTTTGCTTATTCAGTGGAGATAGCACCATCCTCCATTAGCGAAGACGAAGGAAGTGTACACGCATGCACCTCCGCGGAGGCCTATCACTCATGTCAACTGAAATTAAAGTAGTGCAACGAGCACGGATGACTAGACCCGCTTGCCCTCGGCTAACGGGTCGGACCCTTTAGGTGACTGGTTGACGCCGTGGTATGTGGTGCGAGAGACGTATGATCGATTCCTGGCTGCCCCCTGAAGTCATGGGCTCGCTTCTCGGCGGCCCCCTGAATTCGCCACAGTAATAATTCAGGGGGCAGCCGGGAAGCGAAACCCGGGTCTCCCGCATCACGGGCGACTTCGCTAACCAGTCAACTAAATGGTTCGACCCGTTAACCAAGGGCTAGCGAGTCTAGTCCTCCGTGGTCGTTACACTACCCCGCCCTCCTCGGGAAGCGCGTCCTCGCGCTTCAGCATATCAGCTCCCTCACACCTCTGGGCGCACGCGCTGCCGACGGCCTCACGCTCTCACCATCCCACTTTTGACATCAATGTAGTGACTTCAGGGGGTAGCCGGGATTTGAACCCTGGGTCGTGCGAGCGACTGCGCTAAGCAGTCAACTAAAGGGTTCGGACCCGTTAACCAAGGGCTAGCGAGTCTAGTCCTCCGTGGTCGTTACACTACCCCGCCCTCCTCGGGAAGCGCGTCCTCGCGCTTCAGCATATCAGCTCCCTCACACCTCTGGGCGCACGCGCTGCCGACGGCCTCACGCTCTCACCATCCCACTTTTGACATCAATGTAGTGACTTCAGGGGGTAGCCGGGATTTGAACCCTGGGTCGTGCGAGCGACTGCGCTAACCAGTCAACTAAAGGGTTCGGACCCGTTAGCCAAGGGCTAGCGAGTCCAGTCACCCGTCGTCGTTCCAGCGCCGTCAGAGGTAGTTGCTTTTTCAGAAAGGAAGAACGCCCACTTTTCTCAGCCCCACGACTGTTTGCATCTTTGCTGCGGGTTTTTCATAAGTATTTGGGGGGAAAATGTCACGAGAGCGCAAAGGCAATATCGACAATAATATAGTGTATAGAATTAATGTATAGTAATGTCAACGCGGAGAAGTTGAGGCGACGGTTGTTTAAAAAAACAGTACTGATCTAAAATCTATACACTATCAAAAGTATAATAACCGCTTCCACATTCTCTCTTGCAAACACAGATGTGCATATGAGATGAAATTGCTGGCCCGAAGGCAAAGGGTCACTGATGCGAACCCCCCCCCCCCCTGTAGACACGTTCATCTGTCTTACTGCAAGGCAAAGAGGTGAATGGGATGTAAATAAATCAGAGTCTGCTGCACTGCATGTAGTATTTGCAGGTGAGCAAAACGAGGTTAAATGTTTGGCAGCACAGTCACAAGGGGGTGATCACTCACAAAACTGACATATCTATCGAAGTCATCCGTTCCATCCATTATCCAAGCCGCATATCCCCACCGAGGTCCCGGGGATGCTGGAGCCTATCCCAGCAGTCATTGGGCGGCAGGAGGGGAGGCACCTTGGACAGGCCATCACAGGGGCCGACACAGACTCACACCTAGGGACAATTTAGTACGGACGATTCACCTGACCGACATGTCTTTGCACTGTGGGAGGAAACCGGAGCACCCGGAGGAAACCCACGCAGACCCGGGAAGAACATGCAAACTCCACACAGAGGACGACCCGGGACGACTCCCAAGGTTGGACTACCCAGGGGCTCGAACCCAGGACTTCCTTGCTGTGAGGCGACCGCGCTAACTACTGTGCAAACCTGCCGCCTCACATCAACATCACGTTTCAAGTTTGTATCCAACATGACACGCGGCCCAGTGGTTAGCGTTGTTGCCTCACAGCAAGAAGGTCCTGGGTTCGAACCCCAGGCCGTCCCACGTCCCTTCTGTGTGGAGTTTGCATGTTCTCCTCAAGTCTCTGTGGGTTTCCCTTGGGTGCTCTGCCCCCCCACCATCAAAAATACAGGCATGTTAGGGTTAGTTCTCCTGTCTTTGCCCCTGAGCAAGGCAATGGAAAGAAGAACTGGAGTTGGTCAGCTGCCCACTGCAAAGTACTCCTTCCATCCAGCGTTAAAGGACTCGTTGTCCTTCAGCGGCTCCTGCCTGTAGGGTGTTTAAGCTGCGGTTGCTTGGACCATAGACGGTCTTAGTAGCGCTGAAAAAGCCTCTGGGGTCACCCGAGTCTTCCAGAGCCTCTTCTGTCCACCAAGAATTATTACGCTCCCTCACCCATCTCCGGACATCCGCCTTGGCTCTGGAGTGAGCCAGTCTTTTAGCCTTGCAGGCTACGTCATTAGATGATAATGATAATGATGATGGTGACTCCCGCCTGTGCTCGTGACCAAGGCAATTGAAAGAAAAACTGCAGCTGGTCCCCGGGCGCTGTTACTACCGACGTCATGCTGTCGGTAAAAGTGGTTATGGCACCAAATTGGAGACGTGATAGTGTGGCAGGGGCTGTGTGGTTTAGCGTCGACTGGAAGCGGAGAGAAGGGGGCGTGGTTCGCAGGAGAGCACACGTTTCTGAACCTCAGGTGTGCCTAATTGATAGCTATCAGTTAGCTAATTATAATCATAGACTACAGTCTATGCTTACATACCGGCAGTGACGCTGGTTCCTGGACTGACAGCGACATGGAAGCAGGCGGGGCACGGAGCTGGAGATACTGACCTTGGAGGGAGCCGCACGCCGTGCTGAGAGAGCCGAGCCAGGCAGCAGATCCAGCACCAGAGCACCGCACCGGCCCGCGCAGCGAGCGAGAGACTTGGTGAAACAAAACGCGTTAACCGCCTAAACTGTGCCCGCCTTTCCATCCAGCACCCCTCCCGTGGCAACAGTCTTGCCGCAGATAGCATCACATATCGTTTAAGGGATGTAATGGCCTCATATTTCATCTGTGGTCCCAGGATCTTTGTTCCATACTAAGCAGGCAGACAAAAATTTAAAAAAAAAAGACAAAAAAGTTGACAGGTTCTCCTGTCAACAAAACGTGGTGTTTAGCCACTAATTCGTGGAATACCGTTGCTTTGAATTTGTTTTATATTATTACTTAAGATGTGCAATTACTGTTTTGTTCATTAAGCCGGATCATCATCATCATCATCGTCATCATCATCATCATCATCATCATCATCATCATCATTATCATCACCATCATTATTCTCAGAAAATCCTGATTTTGCAGACATAGATATGCAGAAAACCACAACATGAAATAACGATGGTGGGCATCAACAGACCCAGACTGGATATGGAAAGCTAAACACAGCCAGACGTAATATTTGGGTAAACACCTTTAGTGTGAAGGGAGGTGCAATTCTTTCCAGCTCACTCGGAGCCTTGTTGAATCTTCCTCGACGTATTTAGCCATCTTCCACACATATTTTTCCTTTCCACCATCTGATCCCCCCCTCCCCCCTCTGGTAATCGTTATTGAATGTCCCATACCACCCCGTTCCCCATTCTTCATCTTCTCTCCCCTTCCTTCCTGCAGACAGCTTCGCCCTGGGGCTCACTAATGAAAGGTCTGTTCGGTGAACCAAAACGACTAAATGACTTGTTGTTTCTTGCAGCGCGCATCAAAGCCAGGTGCATCCATGGCGGTGCGGATCAAGAGGGGGCCGGGCAGATCCACAGCACCCCGCTTGTTAGTGTCATCCTGTCAGTTTCCCGTCCGCGAGGAGAAATACCGGGAGGCAACCTCCGCCACAGTGTAGAAGGTAATAACAGAAACCTGCAGGAAGGCGAGTGGTGGCTGCGGTGACCCCTGCCATAACCCCCTGGCTTCTCACACCATGTAGCCTGCTTTCATGTGGCCCATCAAATGTATTGCGGCAAACCAGTAAGACAGTGTAGTTTCCACCTTCTTGGATGGGTCACTGGCGGAAACGTATGCGCAATTTCAGCGGCGCTTCAGAGACGCATAGAAGACTGCGCAGGACTGTGGCTGCTAATGGAGTGTTATTAAATCCAAACTTAAAACTCGTTTTTATTTGCCTTAGCCTATAATTAAATTGCCTTTAAGTTGACTGCTTCACAACCTGGACTGCATGGCGGGTCGGTTTCTGCCTCCATTAATTTACCAAGCACTCTTCTGCCGACGAGATTATAGAGTGTAGATTATTGAGTTTTGCAACCTGTTATCTTCTCTCACATGTCTTTTCTCCCTCTCTCTCAGTGATGTCTTCTCCTTTCTCGTCTTGTGTGTGTGTGTGAATGGCATAATATGAGACCCCCTCGTGTGCACATGCAGTCTGTCCTCCTCCCAGATCTCCATGGTGACGGTGGTCGCCACCTGCTTGGCATCCCCCTCGTGACATTATCTTTTTGTAGATCTCATAAATCCATATATTTATTTTTTTATCCAGTTTTGATATTATGTCCTTCTCTCACTCAGACGTGTGACTTTTTTTTGTCGCCATGGTAATGGTGGTCACATGACTCGGGTCCTGGGCTGTTCCGTCAGCATCTGGACATGCGGTCTGTTCCAGTGGCGTCTGGATACTGTTTGGCATCCTCCTCATCATATTCGTCATATATCTTATAATTCCATTATAATTCTGTTATCATCGTTCAATGTTGTATTCTGTGAAACACAACATCCATTGCACATCAGTCCGTCTTGGGAGAGAGAGCCCTCCTCTGTTGCTCTCACTGAGGGTTTTCGTATTTTTTCTCCCTGTTAAATTTTTTTTTTTTTAGGGAGTTGTTCCTTATTTGATGCAAGGGTCTAAGGACAGGATGTTGTGTTGCTTTGAAGCCCATTGAGGTAAATTTGTAATTTGGGCTACACAAATAAACGGCAAGTTTTTTTTAAACTAATTTTCAAGCTTAGATATGATCGCTGAGGTTGTGTTTGTCAATGAATTATTGCCACTCTGGGTGAGTTGGTAATCCATTAATAGGCTCTGCCTTTCTGCAACCTATCTATGCACAGCTTCCAGTTCTAGAGCAGGAAGTATTGACATATCAAACCAACGAGAAAAACGGAGTTCTTCTGGCGTGCATAATAGCACTGATGAGAACTAATTCCATATCAACAAAGAAGGAAGCCAATGAAGCGTGACTAACTGATTAATTTTCAATTGTGCCACGCATTCACAGAAGTAATGACACAGTCGCTGGCCACTTGATTAGCACGTTCATTCTTCAAATACCGCCATTCATTAGGCAGAGGGTGAAATGACACATTTCAGTCATGGAGACCCTCATTTCGAAACGGTGGCAGACAGACATGAATATTAATGTACGATTGCTGTTATTAAGGAGTACGACCTCTAGCCAGGCGCCCGTCCTTGATCTTACAGCGGTTCTCAGTGAAAGCTCTTGGGTTAGGTTTAGGGCCTGAGTATGGAACATTATTCAGGGAAACTTCAATCTGCCTGGATTGTGAATACTGGTTCCAGTGGCGGCTGCTGCTAAAAATGTTTGGGGGGGGGTGTGCAACTGACCTTGCAGCAGCACACCTGCTTTAAAGTCCACACAGTCACAGAGTTATTAAGAAGGACAATGTAGCCTACGGATTTTATCAGGGTTCGTAGATGGTGCATGATTGACAATCGAGACGAGGCGTGGTGGTGGGTGTGAACATGATTGACAGCCACAAGAATTGCCCAATCACATGAGATAAAAAAAAACATTAAAACAATACCAATTCACTGCCAATAAAAGTCGGAGTGTGTGGGGCGCACAGAACTGCGCCCCATGGAAAATCTGAAGAAACCAATCAGACAGCAGCCTCAGGTCACCTGCTCACCACAAGTTTGAGGGCTTACATAAGGTATGGTTTAGCCGGCGCCCCTCACCCAGGAAGTATATATATTCAGACAGAAATCAACCAAACATCATTGGAACCAATATTTAATGGCTGCTGACAGACTGAAAACACTTTTATTTCATCATTATTTTCATTATGCAACGAAATGATATTTAACATGCTTGAGTAGCTTCTCATCTCTTGATATTTGAAGGGGGCGGCGCCCCAGCGCGCTGTACGGGCCAACCGCCACTGACTGGTTCTCTTTATGACATCACGGATGGGTTGTTAATTAAGTAGCGGAGAGGATAGGAAAAAAAAGAGTCTCAGAATTACTCACTGACAAGCCAGAAAATCTTAACACTGAATTAATGTTCTCTCATACCCTCACTTCAGAAGGGGTTTTCTTGCTCTTATGTTACTTGCTTGACTTCTTTGCATACCGCTAGCATGCGTATACGTGCACGTGGGCTGTATCCTCGGCGCTTTGATGTGGAAGCTCTCATGCATGAAACATAGCAGCAAGTCAGTTAGCAGCTTTTGTTCCCTGACAATGAGGCACTTTGAAATAGGTCTGTTGAGAGGCGCGTCCCCCTCCAACCAGGCAATTTAAAGTTGCAACGTGCACAATTTCTCCATTAAAGAGATACGAGACCATTTGAGTGAGTTTGCTGACACCTACTGGTTAAACACCATATATAGAGTGAAACTACTTAGCAGCCTCGTCTCGGTAAGTTATGATCTTAGCATAGCAGGGCAAACATAGCTGCAGCCCATGACATAAATAATGGATCCGGATCTGGTTGCTTTATCAGCACTGGCAGACAGACACAGCCAGCGCTAACCATTTCCAGTAGTACTTGGTTCTTTAGCACATCTACACCCAAGTGCAGGTTTAATATGAGTACTCTGGAAATGAAGAAAAATAGCAGCAATAAATATAAAACTAAATAATTTGTCCAATTCTATATTTATTTGTTTTTGGACATATCAGATTGACAGCTGATGATTGCTTATGGCATGCAACAGGCTTGCGCTGTTTATTAAAGAATTGACTTGAATCACTCTTTATTTGTTGAGCACCTTTCCTACCGTTGAGTGTTTCTTTTAACGAAGTTTATATGTACCCCCCCCCCTCTAACCATCTGTTATTTGTCTTGTGTTTCTTAACCAACATCTTTTCTCTCCTCCCAAAAATGTCTTGGGAATCAGCTGAAGCCTACAGGGCTTTGTGGGTTCGGTTGTAAGAAGTGCTTCAGACTCTTAACATTATCAAAGAAGGTTGCGAAATTGAGCTCAGATCTGTGCCAAAGAAAAAAAGAGGAAAATAACATAAGCAGCTAGAAATAAAAATAGGTACTTCCACGTTCTCTCGCCACCTGTTTTCAGATGAGTATCAGAGTTCAGTGTATCTGCCTTATGGGTCCTTGTTATGAGCAATGCTAAAATGAAGTTGTGGATCAGTGCGGAGAAAGCCGTAACAGTGTGCGGCTCGGTGGGGCGGAACAAAACGAGCAGAGTCGTGAGGGAAAAGATGAGTGAACGAGAGGAAAACAGACTCCTCAGTCTTCCCCGTAGTTCCCCGCCACCTTCCTTCACCTCGGCGATCTCAGATGAGCTCGTTAATAAAGACAATCTGGCGCGTCCCATTACCTGACACACGGCTCGGCCCTCCAAAGGACCTCGGCTCGGTCCTGTGTCAAGTAAATAAGCAGCATCCGCGTCCGCATATAACCAACCCCCCCCCCAGGGGGGGAGGGGGGGCAATAACACCTACAAGCAGCTCTCGTTCATTGTCAAGTCAGACATTCTGATGAACAAAGCTACACCAGCCTGCTTACTGCCTCCTGCAAATTATAAATGCTGAAATTATGCCCAGTGCACTTCCACAGAAGATGCCCCCCACCCCACCCCCCACCCCCCAGACGAGGGGGAAACACAGAAACGGATGTGGGCCATGACATTCCTGCATTTTGTTTTCCTTTGTTTCAAGAAGCTCGCTGTTGTCGAGTTATCCATGCTTCTAGCTTGGCCTGGCTCTCTCCTCCTAGTGACGTCAGAGACCAAAGTGAGACCTCATAAATCCTAATCCCCTACCGCCTCATCCCTTCTCCTCTCCCATCCAGTGCTCATATCACGGGCCACCTTTTTGCCCCATGGAACAGCTTCTTATGACTTGTGTATTGTGTGTCTGAAGAAGGTCCCTTCTGTATTCATTAAGGTCCTCTTTCTTTCTTTCTTTCTTTCTTTCTTTCTTTCTTTCTTTCTTTCTTTCTTTCTTTCTTTCTTTTTTTTTTGTTTTTTTTTGAGCGAGGTCTGTCTGGTGGCGGCCTCGCCTATAGCGGTGCCTGGAGCTGTGCCCCAAGAGGAAACACCGAGGGCGGTCTGACAGGACGCGGAAGCGGGGCAGGCTATGCTAACTGCTAGCCCATGCAGACCGGCAGTTCCGTCAGGGCGGTGTGGCGGCGGCCTCGCCTGGCGTCGTTTGTGTTTTTGGTGTCGTCGTGTGGAGTGTGGGGAGGTGTGTCCAAGGAGTCCAGCAAGGAGAGTTGGCTCTGGATCGGCTGGGGGAGCCTGGTCTGCTGCATCCGGTGGGCCCAGGGACCACGGCCCTGCTTGGAGCTGCGCCCGAGGAGGAAACACCGAGGGCGGTCTGACAGGAAGCGGAAGCGGAACACGCTAAGCTAACTGCTAACCCAGCAGACCGGCAGTTCCTACAGTCATCCTGGCATTCGCTTTCTTATACAGTGATTTATATATGTATTTGTGTAGTTTTTTTGTAGTTTGCATATATGTGTTCTCATAGTTTGGATATGTGCCTTTGTGCCGCACTGCTGTGGGCTGGAGGAAACGATGTGCGCATGCGCATGGAATGAAATGACAAATACATGTTCCTGAGTCCTGATCCCCGAGGAGCCGGGCAGCAATCCATAATAATTTGATAGTCTTTCGATGGTATTACATCGGAATGGGATTCAGGTATTGTCATATTGTGATACACACATTTAGTCTCTAGAGAGAACAAGAACCGGTTTCATTAAAAATAGAAAATAAAAAAGCTCACATGACTGGTCTGAAATAACTGAGGGAGTATTATCTGGCAATTATTTTTGATTTAACATTGTACTTAACTCAACTGTGCAGTGTGAAGGTATGTTTGCCCATAGGGCAGACATATTGTTATTCAGTGGATATAATATGAGTAATTTCCTATGATTATTGCGATAATATTTTTCACGTTGTCACCTAAACGTCGATAAATTGTGATGCTTAATTTAAGATAATGCCTCCATTACAGTGGCTTGAGCAAGGACGGGTTTGCCTCTATGGTGAATTATCAACCAGGACTTCCAGCACTCTCCCTCTATCGCCGCCACCAGGCAACAGCCGGAACTGAAGCATCACCCTGCTGCTCAACAGTCGCGTGCTATCGATTGCCACTTTAGCAGCTACCCAGTACAGCCACGTTTTGTTTTTTTAATTTTTTATGTATACTTCTATTCATCCCTCTTGTTGTGCATTGACCCTAACCTCCAGCGGAGTGGTAGCTGCTTAAGGGACTTGCTCAAGGCGAGCTTGACGGTAGCTGTTGAGAGAGTAATTATTCACACCGCACCCTGTTGCTTTGCAGCAGACCTACGCTTCTGCAGGAAGCACCGTGGCCGTGTTGCAGGGCCAAATGCAAAAGAGAAATGTGATTAATGATTAATAGGAGAATGTTGGGGAAAGGTCTCACAAGGCCCATAATTTAAGTTAATGTATTCCTCAACGTATTTGCATTTAATCAAATTGCCACAAACGACTGAAACGTGACAAACCTGGGGTCCTGAGGCAGTCGGTCCGTGATCCAGCCTGCAGGACACACAGTCTCACGGATGCAAAACACAACTTCCATGTGGCGAGATTGTGAACAAATAAATAAATAAACACATAAATAAATAAAATATTTTTTTTTTCAAAAATGCAGGATTGCTCTCTTAAGTTTCTGGTTGGATCCACGCCTGGTATTGACTGCACATTTTCAGCCGAGTGGCTACGATTATTAACATATTATTAACACAATATCCTGACCGGATGCTTGACAGCATAATCTGTAATGGCACGCGCCAGGACGGCTGTGTGACGTCCTGCAACATGACTGCTTTACTGGCTCCAAGACACGTGACGTATCTCCACATTGCCTCAAATTTGTGTGTGTGTGTGTGTGTGTGTGTATATATAAAATTTCCTGTCACATCAATGTGATTTTGAGATCTGCTCATACAGTTCGGGATTTGGGACCTCACATTACAGTTCGGCCCCGGTTTGGCCTGGAAATGCAGGTCCCAGTCTTCTGTCTGTATTCATTAAAAGATGCCTCAGCGTTGCAGGTTTGAGTTGTGCTCCGCCCATCATAATTCCAGCCTGACACGGCTGTTTTTTCTGAGGATTCGGTAAGGGGAGAGTGACGGCCAGAAAGTTGCCTGCTTGGCAGACATTTAAAACCACCACTGCCAAACAGTAAAGTTGCCCCGGCCTACTAAAGCAGGAGGCGGGGTACCGCCATATTTACCGCTGGCATATTTAGTTCAAGGCAATTAAAACTGACTCGTGTAAGAGAGTGAAGTCACAAACCTCGGTGTGATATCTGATTCCGCCTTCACGATTGACAAGCAAGTTACTGCAGTAGTGAAAGCCAGTTTTATTTTTTTTCCCCCAGCTTTGTTCTCTTGCCAAACTCAAACCGTTTCTCTCTTTAAAAGATCTCAAGAAAGTCCTCCACGCTTTCATATCCTCCTGCTTGGACTACTGCAACTCCACTTATATTGGGATTAGTCAGGCATTACTGTCCCAGCCACATGCAACTGGGCCAGAACGCTGCAGCCGGGCTCCTGACGGGTTTATAAAGCTCTAAATGGACTGGCCCCCTCCTATATCACGGACCTTCTGACCCTCTATCCACCTCCAGCTCCCTCAGGTCGGTGGACTTGGGACTCCTGGCTGTCCCGCGTCTAAACTTAACCTCAGGGGCGACCGTGCCTCCCTGGTTGCAGGCCCTACACAATCATTGCGTATCTCATATCATCACCGGCTGCTTCTCTTGGGTCGGGTTATGGTGGTAGTAAGCTAAGCAGGCCCCCGAACAGGGTTCCCCATTTAGTGTTCCCCAAGGGCCAAATCACGTCATGCATGTCAAGCCAAGGGCCAAAACGGCCATATTTTGTTTTTTTTCATTGCACCAGCAAAAGTTGGGTTTTTTTGCACAGATGTTCTTGCTGCTATTACGATTTAACATTATTATGATGGTGATGATGATTATTATTATTTTTATTATTGATTATTATTATTATTATTAGTAGTAGTAGTAGTGGTGGTGATGGTAGTAATAATTTAGGCCTGGGATTCTTAAAGCCTGTGTTGAGGGTCACACAAGAAAAGAAAAAAACACTCTTGAAACAAAATAAGTCCAAAACCAACCATGTAATTATGGACACATGGACAAAAACAAATGGATGTTGATCCAGCAGCCAGCGAGAGAAGAGAGAGTGACGGGATGAGGAAGTCCTTCTGATGTGGGCCTGTATTCTGTTGTGGCAAGCCTGAGGCCCTGGAGGAGATGTGCACTGGAGACTCTGATTCTGTCCTGGTTTTGATCCAGTTCACTGAAGAAGACGATGACTCGCGTGTGCACGTGCAGGGGAACATTGTGAGCAGGAGCGCTGCAACACCTCATGTTTTTGAATCGAGCTTGTGGGAACCACGTTGAACCAGAAGTCCCTCACCCCAATGTCCTTGTGTTGTGCTCGGAGCACATCAGATGTTCCCATCTCCACGTCCTCCATCTGAGGAGTTGCCTCGTCTGTGGAAGGTACCGGCCTTTTGGCCTCTGCAGTCCACTGGCTGTCGGCCAAAATGGAGAACAGCTGTCTCGGGAAGAGGAGGAAGTCACCTGAGAGTTTAGGGGAGCTCTCCAGAAGCTTCAGCTTTGACCAGAAAGCTTCAGCCGCCTCGTGCATGTCTGCAGCATAGAGGTTCTTGCCTTGTAAATGCAGATTAAGGTGATTTAGATGAAACATGGCGTCACCTTATTGTCCCTTGTCCTGACCGACCAGAGGAGGCGCTACTGCAGCGACCAGGACACATACCCACATGCAGCTTCTCACCTGCAGACACGGCCAATTGTGTCTGCAGGGACGCCATGACCAAGCCGGAGGTAACACAGGGATTCGAACCGGCAACGGAGTAGAGCGTCACACCACCCGGACGCCTGTACTGCTGCTTTAAACACCCAGATTCAGAGAACCGTTCTCTTCTTTCTTCCTTCTTTCTTTTTTTTCGAGTGTATTAAAATTCATGTTGTTCGGCTTGAGGCTCGCGCAGGCTCGCGTACAAAGAAAGACTCGAACTCACTCGCCCCCTCAGATGTGCACAATCAAAGCCAGAGACACAAAACTGAAAAGGCACCCAGTGTGACCTGCATCTGCCGAACATCTGGGCTCCCTCCCTGGGAACCTCCCCGCATCTGCCATGACTGTCACCTCGGTGAAGGGAGGGGGAGCGGCGGGGGTGGAGGTGGGGGGTGGTGACAGGTAAAGGACCGTCTCAAGCGGAGGGCGACCGGCAGAGAGAGAGAGAGAGAGAGAGAGAGAGAGAGAGAGAGAGAGAGAGAGAGAGAGAGAGAGAGAGAGAGAGAGAGAGAGAGAGAGAGAGAGAGAGAGAGAGAGAGAGAGAGGAACAAAACAACGATGAAGAGATGATGGGGTCAGCAGGGGGGAGAATTAATCAACGTGAGATAGAGTGAAAGGAATGTGGATACATAGATGCGTATAAAGAGACTTGAACAAGCGTTACAAACAACACAGGACAGGCACACCTGTGCCATCACTGTTTCGTATGTGGTGATAGGGAGAAGTCCCGACGCAGCCAGGGACAAGGCTAACGTTGTGCTAATATTTCACATGGATGACATTCAAATATCCGCGATAGTTGACTTTATATGTACTAAAATCCGCTGATCAAGACATCACATAGTGTTATTAACCCAAAGGGAATTTGAAAGGGTGAAAGTAGTTTTATGAAGGACCGTTTTTGTTTTTTCCAAACTCTTTTCGCATGGTATCCTCTTGCATCCACCTTCAAATCGACCCTTGCTTACCTCATGCCGTCACAAAAAAACTGACTATCTGTCTCGACATTATCAACATAACAGCATGCTAACACAATGGCTGACCCTTACAGGTTGGAACATGCCGCTCAGCCAATCAGAACAGCACTAGCAGTCAAGGCTCAGAAGGTAAGGTGACCCTTCAGGCCACCTGCTGTTCAGAAGCCAGTCTGCATCAACAAACAAAACTGACTAGACATAAACAAAAAGAAGCTCTCGGAATTATAATCGTGACTATTAAAGCTGGGGTAGGCAGGTCTCCCCCCCCCCACATATTGTAATGTACGTGGTCTGAGAGAAAACTAGACTTCTGCACCTCCTCTTGGCTCTGTATTCAGGCTTTAAACAATCTAGCCCGGGACACGACATTTTAGCCAATCACGGGTCAGTTCAGCGAGACGGGGCGTTCCTATTGGCTGTTCTACAAACGCGGATGCGCGTGTACGTGATCGTTTCGTGTCCACCCTGGCCCCGCCGGTCGCTTGTGGTTGTAACCATAACCCGAAAAAAATCCACAAGACCAACTCAAAATGTCTGCTTCACACGAACAATATTAGTTTTACTAAGAGATTCGCTGGGGGGGGGGATAAATAAATAAATAAATAAATAAACAAACAAACAAACAAATAACTAAATAAATAGTTTATTTATTTATGTATGTGTTTGTTTGCTTGTTTGTTTGCATCGATAGATTATCAACTGCGATACAATTTTCGCGAGTGTTACTGTGACAGTTCCTGGTGGTACACCAGCGTAAGGGGCTGAAGAGCGGTGCGGAGATGATTTGGTGGGAGGGGCTTAGCGGAGTGATACTAGGCAGCAGAGAATCAGAATCAGAATCAGAATCAGAATACTTTAGTCATCCCCGAGGGGAAATTTGGGTTCTATCACAGACACTCACGCTCTAATAACCAAAAACTAACAAGCTACAAGATAAGAAAATAGCAACGGAAACACATAGAAAGAAAGATAAAAAAAGAAATAGAAATAAGAACAGAATATATCAGCAAGCATGGTGCACATAACACCCCATCTATACTGCACTACCGCAGCACACAACAAGCAGCACAAACAAAACCCTACAGGGCCAGTCCAACGACCATCAACTCCGAGTGTCTGACAGTCTGAGTCTGAGGGAGGGGTAGTAAAGTTTGATGGCCGCAGGCAGGAATGACCTCCTGTGGCGCTCTGTGGGGCTTTTCGGCAGAATGAGTCTATTACTAAAAGTACTCCCGTGCCCAACCAGCATGTCATGGGGTGGGTGGGAGACATTGTCCGTGATGGCACGTAATTTCAACAGCGTCCTCCTCTCAGAAACCGTCGCCAGAGAATCTACTTCCATCCCCCACAACGTCACCGGCCTTGCGGATCAGTATATCGAGCCTGTTTCCATCCGCTACCCTCAACCTGCTGCCCCAACACACAACAGCAAACAGGGGAGCACTGGCCACCACAGACTCACACCACATCCTGAGCATCGTCTGGCAGATGCTGAAGGACCTCGGCCACCTCATAATGTAGAGACGGTTCTGGATCTTCTTGTAGAGGGCATCGTTGTTGTGAGCCCAGTCCAGTTTATTGTCTATATACATCCCCAGGTGTATACAGACAATAAACTGGACTGAGAGAGAGGCGGAAGGATTTGTACTGGAATGTCATGTTACCTACTGCAGCTTTAACATGCAAATAAATGTCATTTTTTAAATATTTGTTATTGCAAGAGCACTTAAGAGCTTAACAGCGAAGAGCTTTACAGTCTTTAACAGCTAATCCATAAATATACAAGTCATGACAGCCTTTGTAGTTGCTCATAATTTAGTGTTTAAATCTTTCGGGTGGGACTTTCCCTCCGCAAAAACTGATACCACACAGAGGTCCAAGCCATCAGTGCTGCAGCCGAGCGCAGAAGGGAAGTTGCTGTGGCCAGCAGCATGCAGATTTAACAGGATGGGTTTGTATAATGCCTGGCATATAATGCAACATTAATACCTAAAGCCAAGGCTGGACTCTTTCTGTGTTTGCTTGTTTGCTTGGCGGTGGGGGAGATGCTGTCATACCTGCAGAGGCGGCTCCGTTTCATTTATAATGGGTCGCTGGGATCTCCAGAGCCCAGACTCCACTGTATTTACCACATACTGTCTGGAGGGCAAACAAAAAAAAAACCATTTTCACTGCTGTAACTTCAGCTAATTCTTACTGTTGGCCATAACCATTGTATGATATGTTAAGGCACCCTTCTTAGTTGTCAGATGGATTTTAAATGACCTCAACTGGTGTGTGTGTGTGTGGCGGGGGGGGGGTACCTTTAAGGGACACAACAAAGACCTCAACGGTGGAACTGGCAGAAGATGTCTCCAGGTCACAACGCCAGTGAAGGTGGATGAATGAAGGCTGCAACAGAGGGTGGTCCCCAATCGTCTTGGTTCTCGGACTCTGGCCGCCGCCCCCTGCCAAGGACTGTGTGGTGGCTGCAGGCGCACCAGCCACTCCAGGTAAAAAGATGTCACGCGCAGGCGCCCTAGATGGACAGTCAGAGAGCATCAGGGTGCATCATCTGTCATATGAGCTTTGACAATAATGTGTGCTGGCTGCAAACTGCAGCCAGAGCAAGAAGACATAGACACGCATTGTGTGTCTATGTGTGCGTGTATGTGCGTGTGAGTGTGTGTATCAGAGGTTCAAGACGCCTCCATGGCGTATCATATAATTTCCTGTGAGTCAACTGATCTGAATCAGTTTGTCACTTCAATTTGATGTTGGGATTCGGGACCTCATATTACAGTCCGACGACGGTTTGGCCTGAAAATGCCATTGCAAGTTCCCTGCGTGTGTTTACTAAAACACGCCTCGGCAGCATTACCGCGTTTTGGAATTGTGCTCAGCCCATCATAATTCCAGTCCGACATGGCTGTTTCTTTGAGGATTCGGTGAGGGGAGACAGACAGCCAGAAAGCTGCCGGCTTGGCAGACATTTAAAATCACCATGGCCAACATTAAAAGTTGCCCTAGCTTACGAAAACAGGGGGCGGAGCACCGCCCTGATTAAGTGCTGGCATATTTATTTCCAGGCAAATAAAACTGACGCATGTAAGTGAGTGAAGATAGAAACTATCGTAACGACCACGGGTGACTAGACTCGCTAGCCCTTGGCTAACGGATCGGACCCCGTAATCGACTGGTTAACGTAGTCGCCCGTGGTGCGGGGGACCTGGGTTCGCGTCCCGGCTGCGGATGTTCCCGACTGCCCCCTGGATTCTCTAAATTGCTGTCAGAAGTGGGGTGATGAGGCCATCGGAAGTGTGTGCGCCCCGAGGCGTGAGGGAGCTGGTATGCTGAAGCGCCGGAACGCACTTCCTGAAGGAGGAGGCTAGTGAAACGACCACGGATGACTAGACTCGCTCGCCCTTGGCTAACCGGTCGGACCCTTTAGTCGACTGGTTAACGTAGTCGCCCGTGGTGCGGGGGACCTGGGTTCGCGTCCCGGCTGAGGAGGTTCGCGACTGCCCCCTGGATTCTCTAAATTGCTGTCAGAAGTGGGGTGATGAGCCCGTGAGGCCATCGGAAGGGTGTGCGCCCCGAGGCGTGAGGGAGCTGGTATGCTGAAGCGCCGGAATGCACTTCCTGAAGGGGGAGGAGGCTAGTGAAACGACCACGGATGACTAGACTCGCTGCCCCTTGGCTAACCGGTCGGACCCTTTAGTCGACTGGTTAACGTAGTCGCCCGTGGTGCGGGGGACTTGGGTTGGCGTCCCGGCTGCCCCCGAATTCGCTACATGCATCACTTTTCAATGCAGTCTTGGGTATAAAACAAATACTGCATAGTGAACCCTATTAAAATTCCGAACCGGCGTCCATGCAGCAATCTTACCTACCTGCCTACTGCTGCTTTAAGCACTCAAACTCAGGGAAGTAGTCTTCCATTTTTTATTTTTTTGCAGTGTTTTGAAATTCATGATGTTTTACCTGAGGCTCGTACAGGCTCGCACACAAAGAAGGACTCGAAGGCACTCGCACCCTCAAATATGCACAATCAAAGCCAAAGACACAAAACTGAAAAGGCAACCCAGTGTGACGTGTGCCTGCCAAACATCTGTGTTCCCTCCCTGGGAACCGCTCTGCATCTGCCATGATTGTCACCTCGGCGAAGGGAGGGGGCAGAGGGTGGAGGTGGGGGGGGGGGTGACAGGCAAACGACCGTCTCAAGAGGAGGGCAGCTGGCAGTGCTGGGCATCAACTGATTTGCTGCATGTACACTGTGTTTTTTTTATAGAAGAGAGGTGGGGGAAGGAGGAGGTGACGGGGCTGGTAGGTGGTAGAATGAATTAACGTGAGATAGATTGATAGGAATGTGAATACGTGTAGAGATAATTGGGCAATCAGTATCAACAACACAGAACAGGCACACCTGTCTCATCGCTGTTTTGGATTTGGTGATAGGGAGACGTCCCGACGCAGGCAGGGACAAGGCTAACGGTGCTCTCCTCTAATATGGATGAGGAGCTTGCTTGGCCCAGGAGCCAGTGGCGCGGGGCTACCATCTGTGGGATTATGACTGAACGCCTCTAAGTCAGGATCCCCCCCCCCCTAGAGGGTGGCGCGACCTTCAGCTGGACCGGGGAAGGCCGCTTCGGTCGGTGAGCAGGGCCATTAGGGCACGGGACTGGGGTGCGGACGCCCCTCCCTCGACTCGCAACGCATGTTTGAGGCGAACCGGGTGCTAGATCACCCTGGGTCAGGGGTTTCGTACGTAGCAGAGCAGCTCTACCGCTGTGCTCTATTGAAAGTCGTCCCTCGATCCCCTAAAATGCAAATATCAGTGACTTGATATGTACTAAAATTCATTGATTAAAGTGTCACGTAGTGCTACTAACCCAAAGGGGATTTGAAAGGGGGCGGGGGGGGTGGTGTACAAAAGGTTGTGTTTTTTTGTCTTTCTTTGTTTTTGCATGGCATCATCTTGCGGGCCCCCTTCAAGTCGACCCCTGCTTATCCCATAACATCCCAGAAACTGACGTATCAATCTTGACATTCTCAACAAAACAGCACGCTAATGCAGTGGCTGACCCTCGTAGGTTGAAACAGCCCGCTCAGCAAACCAGAACAGTAGTGGGGTCAGAGACAGTTCACCCTTCAGGCTGCCTGCTGCTCAGAAACCAGTGTGCATCAACAAACAAAACTGACAAGACAGGAGAAAAAAAAACAAAGATTACACCAGAGGCTCTGGGAGTTCAAAATTGAATTCCTGTCAATCATCGTGCAAATAAAAGTACTGTTTGATATTTGTTATTTCACGTGCCCGTAGTAACGTGCAAATCCCTCCGCCTCTTTCTCTGCTGTCTCGCGTCACTCCGCTAGGCCCCTCCCACCAAAGACCTCCGCATCGCTCTCCCACCCCATACAGGGTACAACCAGGGAAAGTCAGTGAGACTCTTGAAACGTGTATCGTAGTTGACAAGCCACCCATGTAAAAATGAGTTTTGTCAGTGTATCTCTCAGTTACACTAATATTGTTCATGTGAAGCAGCCGTTTCGATGTGGTCTTGTTGATTTTTAGGGTTAGGCTTACTACCACAAGCGGCCGGCGGGGCGGGGCGGACGCGAATTGATCGCGTACCCGCGCAACTGCGTTTGTACAACAGCCAATAGGAACGCCCTCTCTCCGAACTGACCCGTGATTGGCTTAAATCTTCTGTCCTGGGCTAGCTAGTTTAAAGCCTGAATACAGAGCCAAAAGGATGTGGATAAGTCTAGTTTTCTCTCAGAACACTTGAATTACAATACGTTGAAAGGTTAATATGGACATTTTGCCCAATGGCGGCACAGGAAAAACAGCCTACCCCAGCTTTAAGAGCTTCACAGCAAAGAGCTTAACAGTCTTGAACAGCTAATCCATAAGTCATGACAGACTTTGTAGTTGCTCATAATTTAGTTGTTAATTCTTTCGGGTAGGACTTTCACTCCACAAAAACTGATACCACAAGAGCCGTCCGAGCCACCATCGCTCTAGCCGGATATCAGGAGTGAAGTTGCTGTGGCCAGCATGTAGCTTTAACAGAATGAGTTAGTATCACACCTTTACCAACATATAATACAACATTAATATCTAAAGCCAAGGCTGCACTGGTTTTCTGTTTGTTTGTTTGTTAGCTTGGCGGTGGGGGAGATGCTGTCACACCTACAGCTGTGGCTCTGTTTCATTTATAATGGGTCGCTGGGATCTCCAGAGCTCAGACTCCGCTGCATTTACCACATACTGTCTGGAAGGTAAACAAAGACAAAACCACTTTCACAGTTCTAACCTCAGCTAATTCTTAACGTTGGCCATAACCATCGAATGACAAATTGTGGCACCTTTCTTAGTCGTCAGATGGATTTTAAATGGCCTCAAACAGCCTCTCGGTATTCTTTTCACCTGCCTCTGCAGCATCCATTATGATATATTATTAATCCTGGGCATGATTTCTAACTCCCTCAGCTTTCTGGTGGTGGAACATAGTATGTCGTAGTATGCAGTGGCTGAAAAAATCTGCAGCAATAAAACATCTACAGGACACATTACCGCTGCGTGTCTGCTAATGCGAGAGGATCTATGTGTCTTGATACAGTACACTCTAAATACACTGCATATCCCCACGGCTTTAGAGAACTGAAAATAAACTGCCCCACAGGACGACGGGCCAAGGCCGACTAAGTGAAAGTCAGATACAGATGTCACCGAGCAAAAGAAACTCTTCTTGGGGTTAGAGGTGTGCCTTGCACTTAGAACACAATTTGTCACTTTGCAACAGAAACGCCTCAGCCGCAGAACCGAGAATGTACCTCAGCTCACCCTTGACATTTGCCTCCACGTCACTCGAGAGCTTGACAGAGTTTGGCAGCCCGAGCGAAAGACCTTGACCCCCCTCTTGTAAGAACATGTTTTAGTACCAACGTTTAATATGTTACATTTGAATGTACATGCTCGACTTGGGATTATTTTCAAATCCTCAAGGCCCATACTGACATTTAGCTCATACAGCGAAGGGTTTGGGACGTGGTCAGAATTGCACCTTGAAGGGCCTTCCTGTCACATGGCTCAAGTTGAAACATCACAGCCAGTCACTGGCCGAGTACAACTGGGGAGAAAAAAAGGGGAAATAATGTTTCACAACGATCAGTGTTGCGTTAGGCTACAACTGATCAAAACTTGGATTTAGTCTGATTTTCGGGACAAACAGGACAGGATTCGGGATTCGGGAAAATGGCTTGTAATTCGGGACTGTCCCATCTGGTCACCCTATCCTGGCACTTTCACCTCAGCCGAAGTTACAACAGGGAAGGCCCAGAGAAAGGAAGGCTGAGTCCGCAGCAGTGCTTACAGCCTCACCCCACAAGTGAGTAGTGACAGTGGCAGACAATGGGGGGCAGTATAAAGTGTAAAGATAACAGACGCGCACCGATCCTCGTATTTCCAGGTCCATTCCCATCCCTGAATTTGGATATCTGCCAATACCGACACTGACCGATACCAGAGCTCTGTTTTTCATCATCATCATCATTATTATTATTATTGTTGGTGTTGTTATGTGTAAGGTTATATGAGGCTGCAGTAAACCACACAGAACTTATTAAAAGAGCAAAAAATATACAAAATGCATTAAATGTAAATGTATTCCAAAACAATTTATTTGAACTGTGGTTCAAGTTCAAGTTCAAATTTAGCATAATGCGTGTGGAATAAGAGGAAATTATTGCATGCTGGCTCTCTCTGCCTTAACACAAACAAGGACAAGCCCCACCCTCCCTCCAAAAAAAGACAGAAAGAAAGAAAGAAAGAAAGAAAGAAAGAAAGAAAGAAAGAAAGAAAGAAAGAAAGAAAGAAAGAAAGAAAGAAAGAAAGAAAGAAAGAAAGAAAAAACTAACAGCACAACAGACCTACATAGACTATATACACATGGATTCATGCATTACACCAATCAGCCAAAAATCCACAAGGCCCATACTGCCGTCTAGACCAGTGGTTCTCAACCTTTTTGGGGTCCTGGACCCCCCCCTGCGTATTTTTGATCTACCCTGAGGACCCCTCCACCTGATCTTGGGGGAGGGGGGTTGCAATTTGATAGGAACAGTAGAAACTGCATTTTAAATTGCATTATAGCATTTATTCACTCTTTGGGGCAAAAATAAGAGCTTTCAGTTGTAACTTAGAGATAGTTAACAAAACAGGATTCTTATGCAGTAACTTTCAGATATATGTAACAAAACAGAATATGTATTCAGTAGCTTTCAGATATATGTAACAACACAGAATATGTATTCAGTAACTTTCAGATATATGTAACAAAACAGAATATGTATTCAGTAGCTTTCAGATATATGTAACAACACAGAATATGTATTCAGTAACTTTCAGATATATGTAACAAAACAGAATATGTATTCAGTAACTTTCAGATATATGTAACAACACAGAATATGTATTCAGTAACTTTCAGATATATGTAACAACACAGAATATGTATTCAGTAACTTTCAGATATATGTAACAACAGAATTTTTATGCAGTAACTTTTAACAATGCAAACGGGAGCGAGATCTCTTATTAAAATACAATAAATGACACTTGTGAAACAGATGTAATTAGAGAAAAAAGTCCTGCTACCCTTTATAGTTCAGGTAGATAAAGGTCTCAGTCACACCTGAGTAAAATAATCCTATTTCTATAAATGTCACAGGATCTTTTTTTTAAAGATATTTTATTTTCACGGACCCCTTGCAATTACACCGCGGACCACTAGGGGTCCGCGGACCCCCGGTTGAGAAACACTGGTCTAGATCATACAGTAAAGGGATTTGGATGTGGTCAGAGTTGCACCTTGCAGGGCCTTCCTGTCACGTGTCTCAAGTTGAAACATCACAATCAGTCATTCCATGTGATATGTATTTATATGTATTTATTAATGTATTGCTGGACCTGTGGTGAAGCCCGTGTCCTAAAACAAATAATATGAAGTTGCTTAGCGGGTTTATTCCCTCAGCAAGCTTTCTGAATCAGATTTCATTTCCTTCTTGTTGTCTTTCTCTTTCTTCCTTTGCCCCCCATCATGAATCTGCTATATTCCCCCATGTCTAGTCATTCAGGAAAACCGTATTTGCTTTGAGACGTGTACTGAAATGGCGGGTGGCCCGTCCTAACCCTGGAGTAGGACTTAGAAAATTAGTTCTGGTTTCCGTTGCTCACCAACACCGAATCCCTGTGTTACCTCCGGCTTGGTCGGGCATCCCTACAAAACACAGCTGGACATGTCTGCAAGTGGGAAGCCGGATGTGGGTGTGTGTCCTGGCCATTTGCACTAGCGCCCCCTCTGGTCGTACCATAGTTTGGATGGGTATTCACCAGGTCCCGGGACCCCGGGCTCCATGTCAGCGCAGCACTATCATACATGCTAACTAATCAGGCCTCGGATTTAGTCTGGTTTTCGGGACAAACGGGACGGGATTCGGGACAACTGCTTGTAATTCGGGACCGTCCCAGATTTCTTCGGGACATCTGGTCACCCTATCCTGGCACTCCCACCTCGGCCGAAGTTACAGCAGGGAAGGCCCAGAGAGAGGAAGGCCGAGTCAGCAGCAGTGCTTACAGCCTCACCCCACAGGAGTGTAGTGACAGTGGCAGACAATGGGGGCAGTCTTTCCACTCCAATTCCTTAATTGGGATATCTGCCGATACCGATACTGACCAATACCGATACCAGAGCTGTGTTTTCCTGATGATGATGATGATGATGATGATCATTGTTGTTGTTGGTGGTGGTGGTGGGGGCGGTGGTTGCGGTCGTGTTGGTGGCGGTGTTATATGTAAGGTTGCATGAGGCTGCAGTAAACCACACAACACAGATTAAAAGACCAAAAAAAGAAAAAAAAACTATTCAAAAGCGTATTAAATGCAAATTTATTCCAAAGCAATTTATTTGAACTGTGGTTCAAGTTCAAGTTCAACTTTGTTATAAAGTCTGTGGAATACTGTGTATTTACTGTGCTCGGGCTCTCTGCCTTATCACGAAGGAAACAAGGACAAAGGACAAAAGGACCCTCCCCCAACCCCCATAAAAAAGTAAAAACTAACACTACAGACCTACGTAGACTTTATACTCATGGATTTATACATAACACCAACCAGCCAAAACATTAAAACCACTGACAGGTCAGTGAATAACCCTTGCTATCTCATTGCAGTGACAAATGTCAATGAGTGGGATATATTAGGCAGGAAGTGACCAGTCAGTGGTTGAAGTTGATGTCTCTGAAGCAGGAAAAATGGGCGAGCGTAAGGATCTGAGCTACTTTGACAAGGGCCAAATTGTGGACGACTGGGTCATAGCAACTCCAAAACGGCAGGTTTTGTGGGGGTGTCCCCGATATGCAGTGGTCAGTACCTACCAAAAGTGGTCCAAGGGAGGAAAACCGCTGAACCCGAGATAGGGTCATGGACACCCAAGGCTCACTGATGCGCATGGGGAGCAAAGGCTATCCTGTCTCGTCTGATCTCACAGAAGAGCTAATGTAGCTCACATTGCTGAAAAATGTAATGTCGGCCATGATAGACAGGGGTCAGAACACACAGTGCATCACAGCTTGCTGCGCATGGGGGCTTCGTAGTCCCACACCTGTCAGAGTACCCATGAGGGCCCCTGTCCGCTGCAGGAAGGGCCAAAAAGGAGCATGTGAGCATCGAAACTGGACCGTGAAACAACTGAAGACGGTGGCCTGGTCTGATGAAACACATTGTCTCTTTTATATCACGTGGCTGGGTTCGTGTGCATCATTTAGCCGAGGAAGAGGTGGCACCAGGATGGACTACGAGAACAAGGCAAGCTGGCAGAGGCAGTGTGATGCTCTGGGCAATGTCCTGCTGGGAAACTCTGGGTCCCGGCATTCATGTGGACGTCACTTTGACACATGCCACCTACCTAAAACTTTGATGCGGACCTGGTAAACCCCTTCGTGCCATGGTAATCCCTGATGGCAGTGGCCTCTTTCAGCAGGATAATGCACCCTGCCACGCTGCAAAAATTGTACAGGGATGATTTGACGAACGTGACAAAGAGTTCAAGGTGTTGCCTTGGCCTCCAAATCCCCCCAGATCCCAATCTGGCTGAGCATCTGCGGTTTGTGCTGGAAAAAACAAGTCCGATCTACGGAGGTCCCACCTCACGAATTATACGACTTGTGGGATCTGCTGCTAACATATTGGCGCCAGATACCAGAGGACACCTTCAGAGGTCTTGCGGGGTCCATGCCTCGATGGGTCAGAGCTGTTTTCATAGCACGAGGGGGGCCTGCACAAAATATGGCAGGTGGTTTTAATGTTTTGGCTGACTAGTGCATATGCACAATATGGAAAAGTATACAAAAGTGTATACGGATGCCTCAGCTGTTCAGCAACTTAGCTGCCCGAGGAAAGAAGCTATTACTGAGGCGGGGTGGTGTGTGATTTGATATTCCGGTTATGCTATTTAGATGGAAAGCGAGAGAACAGGACATCAGCGGGGTGGCTGCTGTGCTTATTGATGTCTTGGGCTTTCCTTTTGCAGCGAGCGGTGTAAATATTATTAAGTTGTGGTAGCTCCATGCCAATGATTTTTGCTGCTGTCTTTAGACAAAGAGCAGAAAGAAGAAAGCCACTTTATTTGACATTATATTCTTAAAGGGAAATGTATTCTTGGAATGAATTTGTTCTCTGCATCAAACCCATCCTATTTCACAGGAGCGGGGCAGCTGCAGCATCTGGGGGACAACTCCAGTTCCTCTTTCCATTGCCTTACTTAGGTGCACAGACAGGAATATTAACCCTAACATGCACGTCTTTCTGGTGGTGGGAGGAAACCAGAGCACACAGAGGAGACACCAGATCAGGGTGGTTTCAATAGCCGCAATCAAAACAGCATGCATTATGCAGCCAAAATAAGGTTGTTTTTACATGCCAATGGGTATAGTCTGACGATTATATTTTAGTAATTTCAGTACTTGTTAGACTGTACTTGACGTTCTAAATCTAAACCAACTAGCAAGTACGAAGGGATCCAAAGAGGGCAGGGTTTCTCGGCGATGACATGATAAATCGATACACCTGTCCATCAGTCACCGCCCCCCCCCCCTAAATATTTTTTATGGCTCTCCATGATTCAGGTGGGGTCACTAATTTGGGTCTGAGAAACGGATTTCCATCTTAAGATGGAGGAATCACATCCCTGGGAAAGGAGTGCAAAGGAGTCCCCCGTGCAAAGGAGTCAGGTTGCCAAACCGCACTGTGATGCAGCCTGTCAAGACCCTCTCCATGGTACTGCGATACAAGTTCTTAAGAGTGGTAAATGGACTGCATTGATGTAGCACCTCTCTAGTCTGCCGACCACTCAAAGTGCTTCACAGTGTATGCCTCACATTCACCCACTCACACACTGATGGTGGAGGCTGCCATGCAAGGTGCCAACCTGCTCATCAGGAGCAGTTAGGGGTTCCATGTCTTGCTCAAGGACACTTCGTCATGCCCTCCACAGGAGCCGGGGATCTAACCCGCGACCTTACAATTACTAGACTACCCGTTCTACCTCCTGAGCCATGCTGCCCCTGATATTCATACCAAAACTTTTGTGACACCTAAGCAAATACAGTCTGCTGTGCCTTCTTCAGGACGCAGTTGGTGATTGAGAGACCCTGTGAGGGTGTCTGTGATGTGTAAACTGAGAAATCTAACTGTCCACAATTTCAACAGATGACCCATTGATAGAAATAGGAATGTGATTTTCTGTGACCTCCCTGAAGTCAGTGATGATATGTTGTCTTGTTGACGTTTAGAGAAAGGTTGTTATCATGGCACCATATGGTTAAAATGTCCACTTCCCTTCTACAGGCCCCTCTCATCACTTTCACTTATCAGTCTAGTCACTGTGGTGTCGTCTGCCAATTTAACGATGCTGTTGTTGTCATATTTAGCAACACCGTCGCGTGTAAACAGACTGTACAACAGGGGACTGAGACAGGAGCCCTGAGGTACGCCGGAACTAATGTAGAGGAGTATGTTTTAACTATTATCACAGTCTGCGGCCTGCCTGTCAGGAAACCAAATAGCCAAAAACAGACAGAGTGCCCAGAGCAAGACCTCTGCGTTTCAACACCAGCTTGGATGTATTAAAAGCACAGCTGTAACCAATAAATAATTTTCTGACATAGCTTTTTTCCCCCAAGGTGTATTAAAGCAGTACGCAAGTGAGATAGCGCCATCTACGGATCTGTTGCAACAGCAGGGAAACTAATAGGTCAGCGGTAACAGCAATGTTACATTTTATATATGATAAAACCAATATTTCCAGGCACTTCATAATAACAGAGGTCAAAGCAACAGGTCGATAATCATTAAGGCAAGTGACAGGTGTTTTAAGACACAACGGTGTCACCACGCACAATGACAGGGACAGGTTACAAATGTCAGTAAAAACCCGAGATAGGTGAGGGATGCCGTCTGGGCCAGCAGCTTTACGAGCCCAAACCCTTTTAACAAGTTTTACTCACATCAGCCTCTGTCACTCGTAGCTCGACTTCATCGGGTTGGCAGTGTGCTGCTGTCAATGGGCCCAAGCTGGGAGCTTGGAGGTGGGCATCAATGTTGGTAAGCTCATCTGGGAGACAGGCAGAGGTAATAATAATAGCTTAAGTGGCTTCACATACAAACAGGGGTAGGGATGCAAACGGCTACCGCAACTCACTTAACGTGTTAATTGTCTCCTTGAGGAGTCAGATTGTGTTTTTCTTCCTGACTGAGTTACCCCATTTATTTATTTATTTACTCATTTTACAAAACAGACCTATCCTGTAGTGATTGCACGTTAAAATGTCAGAAATGTGTCTATTGTTTTTGGCGGTGAAAGACATAAAAGTGCATGGACTAAGTGGGGATCTGCTGCTCCTGACTACCCTGGTATTAAGGTGTCCGGTGATGCGCATCTTGTCCAGGCCTGCAGCGCTGACCCGCTTCCCTGGAAATTTTACCCATGTGTCCTGTCTGCTATTATTCTCCATGCATCAATTAAATCTAATCGTGACGATGACCTGGATAAAGTGATGGAAGGTTTGCAAAAGTGGTTCTCCACTTGTTCTGCCCAGTGTGAAAGCTGTACTGCAGTCCGAATCCCCACCCATGCCTGCGTGTTTCCTGAAGAAAAATAAGATCTAAATCTTTATTAGTGCAAAAAAAATCAAAAAGTACCACTTTCATCTGCCTATCTCCCTCCATTCATGTTTAAAGAGCCAGAACTTAAAAGTCCGCATGAGGAAAAGAAAGATGAGAATCAGAAAAACCAACAAATGGGACGAATAGAGAGAAAATAACACCCCTGTGATACATCAGACTTATTTACTGGTTGTTTGGTCTTTTAGTTCCCTTCCCTTTCGTGTGATCGGGAGCTTGTTTTCTCGAGGCTACCTTAAACGATAACACTTTCTTTATCTAATAAGTTTTTTTTTTTGCAGTGCTGTGACAGTTCGGAGAAATCTAGTTGCGTCTGGAAAGTAATCGATTACTTTGACAGACTTGCAGAAAAGTGTCATCCAACACACACTGACTTCCTCCAACGTGTGCAGCTAACACTGGGAACCTGTTACCGTCTGAGTCCCGAATCGTACTCCATTTTTTTTTGGGGGGGGGGGGGTATAGTGATCTCCTTAGGGAAATTATGCTCTGCATTTACCCCCATCCTAGCTGTGCAGGGGCAGTTGGCAGCCGTCGTGCAGCACCCAGGGACCAACTGCAGTTCGTCTTGCCATGCCCCGGTCAGGGCCACAGACAGGAGTGTTACCCCTAACATGCATGTGGTTTTGATGGTGGGGGAAACCGGAGCACCCGGAGAAATCCCACCGCAGACACGGGGAGAACATGCAAACTCCACACAGAGGACGACCCCCCTCAAGTTTGGACAACCCCGGGGTTCGAACCCAGGACCTTCTCGCTGTGAGGCGACAGCTCTAACCACTGCGCCACCGTGCCGCGCATCATCATCATCATCATCATCATCATCATCCTCCTCCTTGTCCTCGCTCTCGATGACAGGCAGGTCCGCCGCCTCCTCCCCGTCACCCTGCGCCTCCTGTCCGAGCTCGGCTTCAGCACCACCAACTCCACTCACACAGGGTCCCTCTGACACAGTTACTACCTCATCTACGGCCATTTTATCTTCCTCTGGAGTTTAGGACACTCCGCATCCTCCACTTCCCGCTCTCCATGCGGCCAAGTGAAGCGCTTGTGTCCTACGTCCCCGCACTCAGAACACTTCATACTACCTGAGCCTAGATATACAATTTTGTCTATGGGGTTAAAATTACAATATTACATGTTTATAATTCATAAAAAACAACATCACACTATGGACTCTGGGTCGGTGACGTCAGTCTGATCTCAGGCGAGTGCAATACGTTAGTATCGACAACAGATACCGGTATTTGGTTCGGATCGGTGCCAACTCTAAAAGATAATAACAAATAAAAACACATTATGGAGTATAACAATGCAATAATCATAACAAAAATAATACAATATTTGTAAAAATAATCATACCAAATAATGATGAGCTTCTTCTTCTTTTTCTTCTTCTTCTTCTTCTTCTTCTTCTTCTTCTGCTTCTTCTTCTTCTTCTTCTTCTTCTTCTTCTTCTTCTTCTTCTTCTTCTTCTTCTACTTCTTCTTCTTTTTCTGCTGCTTCTTCTTCTTCTTCTTTGTTTCGGCTTGTTCCGTTTTTCAGGCAAATAATTACAATAATAATTCACTGACAATTTAGTGACCTTTGGGAGGCAATGAAGCTGCATGAGCAAAAACAAAATTATTATGCAAGAACAATGTTTAGGAATAATTCTATATTAATCGTGACTATAGAGAGTAAAATTGATATTGCTCATATATATGTGTGTGTGTGCGTGTGCGCGTGTGTGCTAATTAATGTTATTGAGCTCTTTTGACAGGGATGACACAATGCCATGTTGACTTTCTTTAACGCAAACAGACTAAATGTCGTTGTAATGGAGTTAAAACTGGTCATTATTCTGATTTGTGGAGTCAGCAGCACTCAATTAAAATAGAAAAAAACAACAACAGCAACACTCTAACAGCTGTCTGCTAAACTGGAGCGCATCGCCATGGGTTGCATTGTACCATCATATAGAATCTGACAGTGATTGTCAAAATAGGGTTTTGTTCTCTAGCGAGTTTAGTTTCTTCTTAGACAAGCTGACTCGGTCGCACGAGAGTGAATGAGACGCTGTGCTCAACAAGAAGAGCACAGAGGCAAACTGTCAGTTCCCATGCCGGATCAGCCACGACAGCATCCAATGTGGTGATTGAAACGACACAAGACATGTAGCTTGCAGACGTCAAAACACGTGTTTGATCAGCGGGAATTGGTTTGATCTGCGCAAAGAGACGGGCTTTATTGTGGCTGCGTGTTTACGTTGGTTAGAAAGCACGCCTTGTGAGGGTGGAGGACGAAACAAAAAACCGTACATGCAGGCATATTTACCTTAGCTCTTGACTCGTGCAGAATCATAACTACTATAACTAACTGCTAACTGTAAATAACTGACTATTTTAACAATGTTATACAAATATATAACCAGACATAATCATGGAGGGCATTGGAAAAGAAAAAAAAAACAGGTATATTGTGGCGAATTCGGGGGGGGCAGCCCGAAAACCGCCACAGCCGGGACGCGAACCCCTATCTCCTGCACCGCAAATGTGTAGAATAAGTCCAAGAGACTTGAATCAGTGGGAGAAACGTTTCGTCATCATCTAAGTGACCTCTTCAGTCTCAACTGACTGCAGGTACCCCCACCCCTTATAAACAACGCAGTTGCGTAACGGCCGAAACCAACGATCGGTTTCATATGCAAATTCCCGCGTCCATTAACTAGAGTTATATCGGTCATGTGTACTATCCACAGAGGGTTGGGACATGGCTGCCATCACAGCATTGTAAGATGGCGACAGATGCACCACCCCCCCGTCCCCGACGCCTCCTCGGTTAACATAGATGGCCTCTCTGGCTCCCCGTTCAAACCATCTTTCCTCCCCATCAAGGATGCGCGCATCCTCACGCGGAATCGATCACGGTCACAGCGTGACGGAAGACTTCCGGAGGTCCCCGTGCCAGATGTTGCAGGGTTGTGGGTGAGGCTTTTTCATATTCCCCAGACCACTGTTTGTGATGTAGTCCCCTTGAGTCAGCAAGGTCATCCAGGAGACACCCTGATCCGGCCCTACAGGAGCTCGGTTATAATTGAATCACCATGGGCCATTAGTTGTCGTGACACCCCCCCACCCCCCGAGTTATAGTGACGGGGAAGGAAGGGTAACAAAACAACAACTTATGGATGCATTGTACATAATTAAAAGAAACTTAAAAGCAGCATCTCTGAAGATTCACCAAGTATCTCAAGTGTCTGCATAGTACACGATATAGTATGTACTTACTGCATGGCGCATTTTATCAAGAATCTCATGGAATCAGTCCTCCCTCTTTCTTTTCTCTCTCCCTCTCCCTGCTCCTCTTTTCTCGCTTCTTTCCTCCCTCCTCTTTTCCTTCTGCCAGCTTCTCTCTTTCAGCGTCCCTCTCCAGCGTCTCTCGATGATGCAACTCAATTGTACACCACCTCTGGGAGTTTGCTGTCATCTAAAAGGTGGAAAAACTAAGCACTGAGCTGGTCGTTGTACTCTGTGGTGTAAGTATAGCAGCATAAACACAGCTGCGGATAAAATAATCAAATGCATCCCTTTGATTTATAAGTGTGCTAACGAGCAAGTACTGAACGGTCGGTGGTTGTACTCTGCTAGGTGCATGGTATATACCGCACACTAACAGTACTACATATTGCCGAGCAAGTTTTACTCCATCAAAACGCATGCAGTATCTGGCATACTTCTATGATGGAAGTGGCCGTTAAGTGGGTGTGTCTTGCGAATCTTATATCTCCATGGTAACCACGCAAGGTCACCGTTTGCGTTGTTGCTAGAAGGGAAGAGAGATAATATACTGTAGCGAATTCGGGGGGACAACGCAACCGCAGGAACTGCCGCGGCCGGGACGCGAACCCGTGTCGCCCGCACCGCAGGAGGCATCGCTAACCGCTCGACTAAAGGTTCAGACCCGCCGGCCAGCGGCCAGCGTGTCTTCTCATACATGCCCGTTACAATACCAATATCCAAGGGTACGTACTGCTGTTAACATTCACCCAAAACAACTCGTCCTTGTACAACGAACTCGAAGGGCTGCGGAATTTGGGGTTGCTTCGATTTCTGTCATCGCAGCTGGTCATCGTACTTGGCTGGCTGAAAACTGCCTTCTGCATCGCCAAAGCCGCCATTTTCTTCCAGCATGGTTTCAATGAAAATAGCATATACATCCAGGCAAGTTTAGTGCACTGTTTTTTGTTCCATTCCTACGAATATTTTACACTAGTATGCTAAAAATGGGTACTAGTACATGTTGCACAGGTAATCAAGCACGCCCGCTAGTTTTGTCCTTGCTAGCTAGCAAACAGTCATATGGAACAGAGCCGTTATTAATGCTGTTAGATGTAGCCGTGTTTATTCTCTGCTATGCTTACATCACTTGGTTCCAAGGCTGGCCCAGCACTAATAGACGGTCTCTCGCCTTGAGCATGGCAGCAAACTCACAAAACTGGCATAGGACATAATTTACTCTTAAAGCAAAGAGGAACAATCTGGCTACCGTCTCCTATTGGGCCCCTCCTCTCTCTCTCACTTCTCCGATCTGTGGGAGAGGGTTACTGGAGGTCACTCATAGAGTTTGGTTTCGTGATGGAGGCGGTGGGGGTGGGTGGGTTGGGGAGGGGGGGCAGTGGAGGGTCTGCTCTCTGTCACCTTGTCTGAGACACATCCAGCTGCCAGCGGTGGCCTCTCCTCCCTCCATATAACCCCATCTGGATTGCCTTCAGCTCCAACCAAAACACTGACTTCACAGTTTATCAACACGAAATCTATCCACCAGGTATTACGTCATAAATAACACATGCGATGTGTGTGATTGTGCGCGATCAAGTCACCTTCCTTATTCCGATCCGGAGTAGTAAACATAACTGCAAACTATTTTTAAATGTATTTATTTTGATATGTATTATATTACAAATACTATATATAAATAATAATTTAGAAATATATATATATATATATATATATATATATAACTATATATAACTATATAACTATATAACTATATATATATAACTATATATAACTATATATATATAACTATATATATATAGTTATATATAGTTATATATATATAGTTATATATATAGTTATATATATATATATATATAGTTACATATGTAGTTTTTTTATATTTATATATATATATATATATATATATAGTTATATATATAGTTATATATAGTTACATATGTAGTTTTTTATATTTATATATATATATATATATATATATATATATATATATATTAATATTATTACAAATAATATTTATTCATTATTATAAATTATTTTTGCAATTGCAAAAATAAATTTGGTAAAAAAAAAGGCCTCAAGGGATAATAAAGATAATAAAGTTACTATCAGCATCTTTCCATAATTTCAGCTTTATATTCAATTGTGGTTTCAGTCAAAGCCCCAAAGAGGGGATTCATGTTTCCTATTAAACCTCTGATGTCCTGGTACCATTTCCATCAGGCTTCAGGTTGGACAAAAGCTGCATCAAAGCAAAAGGGGGGGTGTGATGGCAGATGCCCCGTCTCGAGCCTGGTAACACTAGCTAGTTACCCCCCTGCTGTCGAGGGGGGGGGGTATCAAAGTGTGCAGCAGACATCAATTTTAGCCGTGGCCAGCAGCCTGTCAAGCTTATAGTGAAGACGTTGCAGTGAATTGCAATTGTTCCTAATTGGCTGCTGCTTCGGCCTGTCGGAGCTAATTTGCATAAATTAACTCCAGCTCAGCGTCACACCTGCGCCCTGCACGCTGGCGCTGCCCAGCCCGCCGCCACTGGGTCAGCAGCGGGGAGCACGACAGTTGGTGAGCTGTGAAGAGGGGCAGCTTTCTGGTCGTAACTGGTCCCCCGTGTCTTGAAACAGCTTTCTCTCGCTGACAGCGCCCCCTGGAGGATGAGGGTGTCGGGGTACTTCTCCGCCCAGGCGCTCCTCCATCTCCCCTGGCGTCTGTTGTGTTTGCTCTGATTCGGCGTCTCCTGTGAGCCCAGCGGAGGGAGTCCGGCAGTGGCCACGATTAGCATCTGTACACATCAGTGGGCAGGCCTGCAAAGCCCGGGAGGCCTCTGGGGGGGCTCCGTCTAAGTCTTGGAGAGGGACGCGGCACCTTTCTAGCTGGATTCCTCGGTTTCTTTTGTGCCTTCCCTTGGGGCCCATCCAACATCCCCCCCCCCCCCATTGTGCATCCCCTGTGCATGCAACACCCTGCATGCATGCAGAGTATATTTTATGAAAGTTTCACTTTTTGTTTATTTACTTATGTATTTTCTCTTTTTTTGGGGGGGGCGCGAGGGGGCTTTTATTACCGTGTGAGTCTTAATCACAAATTTGGCCTGCGAGCAATCGGTCTTGAATTAATCTGACGGATATCTTAAAGTGGTTGGATCTTGTGGGAGGCTCTGAATTATAATTGTGATGGAAAATGATGTCTTCTGAAGGAAAAATATGATTACAGACAGGCTTGCTATCATCTGGAAATTAATAAGAAGACTAATCATCTTCACTGATTTTTTTTCCCCCAGTATGAAACTGGTTTTCATTCCGCTTTTTAGCCCTGGAGTGCGATTACAATGCATGTAGAGTGTGAACTTCTTGTTTTTTATTTTTAATTTTTTTCCTCCCTTTTTCACCCAAATTATATCCGGCCACTTAGCCTTCTCCTCCAAGCTGTCCCGGTCTCTGCTCCCTCCCCCCCTCTGCCGATCCGGGGAGGGCTGCAGGCGTCCTCCGCTACATGTGGAGTCGCCGGCCGCTTCTTTTCACCTGACAGTGAGGAGTTTCGCCAGGGGGGCGCGCGCGGGAGGGGGGGGGTCACCACTAGGAGGCGCTAAGCGAAAGATGTCAGGTTTGAATATGAGGAGCACGAGAAACTCAATATATAAAGAACAATAATTCAAATATTGCAGCGAATTCGGGGGGCAACCACAGGAGCCGCCGTACCCGGGGCGCGAACCTGTATCTCCCGCACCGCGGGAAACATCGCTAACCGCTCGACTAAAGGGTCCGAACTGTTAGCCGAAGGCCAACGTGTCTACTTATCCATGCACGTTATAATATTTTGCCGAACTTCAACACGTTTATAACATGTCATTATTATCGCTTGGTTGTCCCCCTCCGCCTGAACAGGCACCCAGACCCACCAGATGAGGCGCTAGTGCAGCGACCAGGACACATACCCACATCCGGCTTCTCACCTGCAGATACGGCTAATTGTGCGTGTAGGAACCCCCGACCAAGCCGGAGGTAACGCGGGGATTCGAACCGCCGATCCCAGTGTTGGTAGGCAGCGGAGCAGACCGCCACGCTACCCGGACTCCCCCGTGTGTGAACCTCTAAGCGGCGTTCCCTTGTACTGAGAAATTCTCCTCCAAAGACAAGGTTAAAGCTGCACATCCTCCTCCAACCAAAACTCCCCATGACCTCCTCATCAACCCCCAGCATCCGGGACAGCGGGCTGAAAAAAAAAGGTATATCGAATTGTGTTGTAGTCTAGAGTTCATAAATGACACGGATTCACCCCCCCCAAGCATGCACTCTCTCCTCTGCCTCTTGAATGGACAGGCTTCGCCGGGTGTTCGGCACCGGTTCGTTAACTCTGACATTCGTCGGTGCAGATTGGCCGAGCCGGTTTGATGCCGAGCGCTGGGATTTGCTCGGCTGCCTCGATATGTGCACGCCGGTCCGCTGAATTCCTGCACAGCGGTGGTCCGTGTCCCGCGGCCTGCCGGGTAACAAGCACGCCTCGCGCTCCTGTCACATGCGCTGATGCGTCGCAGCGCGAGCCAGAGGGGGGGGGGGGAGGATGCGGACCGACCGCGGTTGTGCTGTGCAGCCGAACGTCCGCCGAGGTGCACGATTCGAGGGGAGGCGTTCACACTTGGACTTGAACGGCGCCGACAAACACGGAGGCCTGCACACAGCAGAGAGCATCCCGCACGTGAGGCTAGGACGGTGAGGCTGGCACAGTGCCGTGAAACCTGCAGCCACTCAGCTTTGTTTCTCTTACTGACCTGGCAATGAAGGGCTTTACCGTGGCTGCAGGCATTTCCAATGAAGGTCAGCAGAATAACTGCTGCAGAAGCTGGGTTACTTCACACTTAGGCCAGCTTTATTATGCGTCATATGCACTATGTAAATCAGAAATTATGATTTCCAGGGACTGGTTGTGCTACATTAGGTGTCAATTCAGGGTTGCAAGGGGAACGAGTCTATCCCAGCATGCATTGGGTGAGAGACAAGGGGTTAACCTGAACAGGTCACCAGTTCAGGAATCAGGAACATTTTTTTGTCATTTCATTTCATGCACCTGCACACGTGAAATGAAACAGCAGTGCAACACAAAGACAAAAAACACATATCCAAAGTACAAGAACACATATCCAAACTACAAAAAGAAAATAAAACTACCAAAACACATATAGCCAACATATTAAAAAAAACCCAAGAAAAAACAAAAACAAGTCACTGTCCAAGAAAGTGAACGCTATGATGACTGTCGGAACTGCCGGTCTGCATGGGCTAGCAGTTAGCTTAGCCTGCCCCGCTTCCGCGTCCTGTCAGACCACCCGCGGTGTTTCCTCCGCGGGCGCAGCTCCAGGCAGGGCCGTGGTCCCTGGGCCCACCGGATGCAGCAGACCAAGCTCTCCCAGCCAGACACCTTTGACACACCTGCCCGCACTCCACATGACGACACCAAAAACACCGTCAACGTCAGACGAGGCCGCCGCCAGACCGCCCTTGGTGTTATCGGAACTGCCGGTCTGCGTGGGCTAGCAGTTAGCTTAGCCTGCCCCGCTTCCGCGTCCTGCCAGACCGCCCTCGATGTTTTCTTTTCGGGTGCAGCTCCAGGCAAGACCGTGGTCCCTGGGCCCACCGGATGCAGCAGACCAACACCCCCCCCCCAGCCTATCCACTGCCCGCTCTCCCAGCCATCAAATGAAGACACAAACTTAGACTCAGATGTGGACAAAAACACTGCATGGACGGTACTGGGTGAGGCTGCCGCAAACGCAAGTTTGCGCCGCCATCTTCCCACACTGGTACTGGGTGAGACCACTGCAAACGTGAATTTGCGCCGTCATCTATTCGTTGCATATGTTGTGCCATATATATTTATTGCAGGACCCACACACATAGTAACATACCATTTGAACCTATGGGAAATGTAGAGACTCTATTCTAACATACCCATATTTGGACTATTGACAGGAACTCACACAATGCACCAGGGGGGGAACGTGCAAGCTCCAGAGAGATGGGCAGGAATCAAACCATGGACCAATTATGCTGTGAGGTGACAGTGCCCAACACAAAGACACCATGCCACCCTGAATGAAATAGCATCAAAGAAGGGGGAAGAAAAGCCCTGCCAAGCCTATAACTGCCCAGACCCTCACTAGGTCCGTTGTTGAATCCCACAGTGTCTCTAAAAAGTAGCACCCCCACCTTCTCTCTGGGCTACTGGACAACACGACAGCAGAACCGAGGCAGCACACGTTAATTTCTTCAATCCCTCTACCGTGTCTGAACCACTGGACCAATGTGAGGCAGTGTGTCATGTATTATTCATCTGAATGCTTATTGCTCGGTCCTAGTTAAATAATTAATGTCGTATTTAGCCTATGCATACCAGAGGTAATGAGTTATCTCTGCGTTTGAATGGCCTGCTGATACACAGTGTTCCTGCTATTGCTTCCCCTTATGTTTGTCAATATTTAGGTACACAAGCCTGTTTAGCCCCTCATCCCATTGACCCCTTATTGCTCACCATACTTGTTTAATTGCCGTAATTAAATGTGATTTACCACTAATGTGTCCTCTTTTAACACATGGATCCATATACACACACTCTACTGGTACTGCTGCCATCAGCCATTATCCGTGCCCAGCAGCTCGCATTGAAATAATTTTGAAATCCGTCTCTAAATATTGGAGGTGACGTCTTACAAGGTTTCATGTGCTGCTCTCTGTCCAAACCCCAACAGGTGGACTGATTTACACTTCCTAGTCAACCTGGGACTAATTTCTTGCACTTGCCTTCCAAACACAAGGTGTTCTTCCCCACTGCGATGCTGGACAACCACGTGACCATGGTGATCATGCCATGAAAATTAAATAGCGACCTCGTCGCATTCTTTAGCACGACGCATGCATATGGTTAAAGGATGAACATGCCTCAGTTAAGAAAAACCTGTTTGGTGTCTCGTGTATCGGTAATGTCTAACAGGTCAAAGGTCAGTCAATGACACGTCCTGTGCTCTGAATAAAGAGAGATTTTGTCAGTCTTCTTGCAATGAAGGTGTTCCCTGCTGTTACGTTCCTCGGTCTGGAGAGGGTGCAACACAGTGAAACATAAACGTTAAAATAATTAAATATCAATATTTGACACCATGACAGGACAAGGGAACCGCCCAAAACAATAGGACTACCAAGTACCCCCCGTGACAGTGCTGAAGAGCACCAAACCTAAAGACAAAAAGTGGCAACCGCTCCTGAGCCCAACAGCGGTAAACTACGTGATGGGTTGTTTGCCCATGGGCATCTTACCTTGATCCCCTTGCCCAAAAGAACTAAACAACTAAGGGCTAAACATAACTTAAAATAGTCAAGAGCTAAACAATGCAAAACTTAAAATGAAACCGGGCCAGACATTACAAACACAAAGTAGCTGCAGAGACCAAGACTTCAACACAAAAGTAGCCGCAGAGACCAAGACCTCAACACAAAAGTAGCCGCAGAGACCAAGACCTCAACACAAAAGTAGCCGCAGAGACCAAGACGTCAACACAAAGTAGCCGCAGAGACCAAGACGTCAACACAAAGTAGCCGCAGAGACCAAGACGTCAACACAAAGTAGCCGCAGAGACCAAGACCTCAACACAAAGTAGCTGCAGAGACCAAGACTTCAACACAAAGTAGCTGCAGAGACCAAGACCTCAACACAAAGTAGCTGCAGAGACCAAGACTTCAACACAAAGTAGCTGCAGAGACCAAGACCTCAACACAAAGTAGCTGCAGAGACCAAGACTTCAACACAAAGTAGCTGCAGAGACCAAGACCTCAACACAAAGTAGCTGCAGAGACCAAGACTTCAACACAAAGTAGCTGCAGAGACCAAGACTTCAACACAAAGTAGCTGCAGAGACCAAGACCTCAACACAAAGTAGCTGCAGAGACCAAGACTTCAACACAAAGTAGCTGCAGAGACCAAGACTTCAACACAAAGTAGCTGCAGAGACCAAGACTTCAACACAAAGTAGCTGCAGAGACCAAGACCTCAACACAAAGTAGCTGCAGAGACCAAGACTTCAACACAAAGTAGCTGCAGAGACCAAGACCTCAACACAAAGTAGCTGCAGAGACCAAGACTTCAACACAAAGTAGCTACAACACACAAACTGGCCGGGGAGCTGAACACATGTGGGGGTTTAAATGGGAGGCTGCACAGCTGATGGGAATTGGATGATTTGTTGACCGGTTGATCAGGTGATGAGGAGCACCTGGCGGACACCCGAATGTGGCGTGAGAGTGAGGGTTACATACAGGAGGCAACACAACTACACGGACACACCTGTGACCCTAACACCTGCGTTTAACCCATCTTATTGTATCGGAGCAGTGGGGGCAGCTGCAGCACCCGGGGACCAACTCCACTTCTTCTTTCCGCTGCCTTGCTCAGGGGCACAGGCAGGAGTATTAACCTTAACATGCATGTCTTTTTTTCTCTTTTTTTGGGGGGGGTTGTTTTCCCCCTTTTCTCCCCCTCTGCCGATCCGGGGAGGGCTGCAGACTACCACATGCCTCCTCTGATACATGTGGAGTCGCCATCCCGCTTCTTTTCTCTTGACAGGGAGGCGAATCGAAGGGGGGACGTACCACGTGGCTATTCTCCGCAGTTCCCCCTCCCCCACGAACAGCAGCCCCGACCAACCAGAGGAGGCGCTAGTGCAGCGACCAGGGCACATTCCCATATCCGGCTTCCCACACACACACAGACACGGTCTCTGTAGGGACGCCCGACCAAGCCGGAGGTAACACGGGGATTCGAACTGGCGACCCCCGTGTTGGCAGGCAGCGGAATAGACCGCTACGCCACCCGGACGCCCACACGCGCGTCTTTTTGGTGGCGGGAGGAAACCGGAGCACCCGGATGAACATGCAAACTCCACACAGAAAGGACACGGGACGGCCCGGGGTTCGAACCCAGGACCTTCTCGCTGTGAGGCAACAGCGCCGACCACTGGGCCACCAGGCGGCCCAGAATATGGGCGTGTCACCACCATCCGTACCCCCGATATGTCAACCTTTCACCGGAAGTTCGGCGAAATGAATCTGTCTTGCCAAAATAAGACGAAGGGGATCGATGGGTTTACATCGATCCCCTTTCACCGCCGATCTGAGTTACAGGGGTTTGACTCGTGTATGTAGGAGTAAACCACCGCCCACGAGGAGACCAAAGCTCGCGGCTGTCAGTGGGACCCGGACTGTGCAGACTCTCGGACGTGTCAAGCTGGAGTTCCGCACCCCCCCAAAAATCCGGGAGGATAACTGGGGAGTAGTCTTGGTTATCAGGGTGGCGACTGCCACGCGGTTATGGCCACGTGACCGGGAGTTGCTTTGGAGGAGGGATCAAACTGCTGTCATTACGGCCAATTAGCCGGCTGGGGGATACCAGCAGAGAAGAGTGAAGGCCTCTGGGTAATGACGCTGAGCAGTGGGGGAACCGGTGTGTGTGGAAAGTTTCAGACACGCTTGATAACCTCCCAAAGTTGCTTCTGACGGAAGCCATTATGACAAACCTTCATCAATGGAGGGGGGGGGGGAGGGGGGAGGGGTGAGCTGTGCTCCTGAGCAATAGACCCGCGCAAGGCGCTGCTTTAGTGGTAGGATTCAAAGAGGTAATGATTAAAAAAAAAAAAAAAAAAAAATCTCAGTTTAAATCCAGTGCTGTAATGATTGAAATGGCTCCCTCTCGAGCGGCGGAGGAGAAGATGACTCACACGAGTCCTCCCTTTCAGAAGGATGATTGCGGGCGCGCCGAGGGAGCCGGATGGGCCTCGTCTGGCGGAGACGTATTGTCTGGTTGAAATGGCCTCGGAATTGTGATGGCGGCAACACGTCGACTTATTAAAGACGGGTCGGGGGGGGGGGGCGAGACACGTGATAGCTGATAAGCACCCCCCCCCCCCAATACACACACATACACACAGCAAGTTGGTCCTGAGGTCAAGTCCAGTCGTCCGTCCATCCATTATACAGACCGCGTCCTTATTCAGGGTCACGGGGATGCTGGGGCCTAATCCCAGCAGTCGTTTGGGAGGCACGCGGGGAGGCACCTTGGACAAGCCGCCGAGCCATCACACACACACACACACACACACACACACACACACACACACACACACACACTGGCATTCACACCTAGGGACAATTTAGTGTGGCCGATTCACCTGACCTACAGGTCTCTGGACTGTGGGAGGAAACCGGAGCCCCCGGAGGAAACCCACGCAGACACGGGGAGAACCTGCAAACTCCACACAGAGCATGAACCGGGACGACCCCCAAGGTCGGACTACCCGGGGGCTCGAACCCACGACCTTCTTACTGTAAGGCGACCGTGCTAACCACTGGGCCACCGAGCCGCCTCAAGTCCAGTCGTTCTGTACAGAATTTGCATGTTCGTCTTGAGGCCGATGTCTCCACAGCTCAAGGACAGACCGCTTTGGGGTTCCTGGAGAATTTAAGCTGCACTGTTAGTGTGTACAGTGTGTGTTGCACTGTTAGTGTGAACACTGTGTGTTGCACTGTTAGTGTGAACAGTGTGTTGCACTGTTAGTGTGTACAGTGTGTTGCACTGTTAGTGTGTAAAGTGTGTGTTGCACTGTTAGTGTGAACACTGTGTGTTGCCCTGTTAGTGTGAATAGTGTGTGTTGCACTGTTAGTGTGTAAAGTGTGTGTTGCACTGTTAGTGTGTACAGTGTGTGTTGCACTGTTAGTGTGAACACTGTGTGTTGCACTGTTAGTGTGTGCAGTGTGTGTTGCACTGTTAGTGTGTGCAGTGTGTGTTGCACTGTTAGTGTGAACAGTGTGTTGCACTACAGTGTGTGTTGCACTGTTAGTGTGTAGAGTATGTGCTGCACCGTTAGTGTGTACAGTGTGTGTTGCACTGTTAGTGTGTACAGTGTGTGTTGCACTGTTAGTGTGAACAGTGTGTGTTGCACTACAGTGTGTTTTGCACTGTTAGTGTGTGCAGTGTGTGTTGCACTGTTAGTCTGTACAGTGTGTGTTGCACTGTTAGTCTGTACAGTGTGTGTTGCACTGTTAGTGTGTACAGTGTGTGTTGCACTGTTAGTGTGTGCAGTGTGTGTTGTTGCACCGTTAGTGTGAACAGTGTGTATTGCACTACAGTGTGTGTTGCACCGTTAGTGTGTACAGTGTGTGTTGTTGTACCGTTAGTGTGTGCAGTGTGTGTTGTTGCACCGTTAGTGTGTGCAGTGTGTGTTGTTGCACCGTTAGTGTGAACAGTGTGTGTTGCACTACAGTGTGTGTTGCACCGTTAGTGTGTGCAGTGTGTGTTGTTGCACCGTTAGTGTGTGCAGTGTGTGTTGTTGCACCGTTAGTGTGTGCAGTGTGTGTTGTTGCACCGTTAGTGTGTGTAGTGTGTGTTGTTGCACCGTTAGTGTGTACAGTGTGTGAGACACAGGCATCACTGACTCTGCAGACTGGGGCTCCCAGGCAAATTAGGCACCGAAATTGCAAATGGCCATTGTAGTAAATTGATCAGTTAAGTCTGTCTAACTAACGAGGAGCTGATCTAGGAACGCTGGGATGCACAAAGACAAACCAGGAGTTGAAGAATGGCGTCGGGTTGTGTGCTGCTCTTGCTAACCAACGTGTTGTCTTCGTTCTGAGCCGCTCAGACTACATCCGGGTACTTTTTATTTTTCGACTATGGTGAAAATGAACAGGGTCTTTAGATGCTGTTTGCCAATCACTCTGTTTTTAAAAATACTGATGAATGTAAATAGAACCGGACCGGACCGGCGGCGCAGTGGTTAGCGCTGTCGCCTCACAGCAGGAAGGTCCTGGGTTCGAGCCCCGGGAATAACCAGCAGGGCTCCATCTGCAGATCTTAATGGTCGAGAGGGCATATATACGAGACCAAGGAATCAGAGATGCATGTAGGAGTAAGACCATCTAAAGCCTTAAAGGTCCATCCATGCATCCCGTATCTGAACCGCTTATCCAGCTCTCAGGGTCGCGGGGATGCTGGAGCCTATCCCAGCAGTCATTGGGCGGCAGGTGGGGGGACACTCTGGACAGGCCGCCAGGCCATCACAGGGCCGACACACACACACACATTCACACCTAGGGACAATGTAGTACAGCTGATTCACCTGACCTACAAGTCTTTGGACTGTGGGGGGAAACGGAGCACCCGGAGGAAACCCACACAGACACGGGGAGAGCATGCAAACTCCACACAGAGCACGACCCGGGACGGCCCACCAAGGCTGGACTACCCTGGGGCTCGAACCCAGGACCTTCTTGTTGTGAGGGGACCGCTGCGCCACCGTGCCACCCAGCCTTGAAAGTGAGCAATATAATTTTAAAATCGACTCTAAATATAACAGGGAGCCAGTGTAGGGAGGCAAGCACAGGAGTGGTATTGTCATGCATGTTTCAGGAACACCTCCACACCTGATGGCATTAATAAAAATGCAAAAAAAAAAATGCACCCTATGCATTGCCTTTGTGCACTGACTTTTGGCATTTTTGCACTTACTTGCATTGTCGCCTCCTGACTACACCCTTGCTTGTGTTGCTTACGTTGCTTTGGCTAAGACGGTCCGCTAAAGGACATTGTAACCCTGTCATGCCTCTTTGTTCCGGTGATGAGCCGAGCAGCGGCGTGTAGTACCAACTGCGGACAGTGGAGAGAGCCCTATGCTGACACCAACATGAAATGCGTTGCAATAATTGAGTCGAGAATAGACAACTTTTTTTGCAAATTAGCAATTGACGGGCGTTCGGGGGGCGTGTTCCGTTGCCTAACAACACGGGGATCGCCGGTTCGAATCCCAGTGTTACCTCCGCCTTGGTCGGGCGTACCTACAGACACAGTTGGCCGTGTCTGCGGGTGTGAAGCTGGATGTGGGTGTGTGTCCTGGCCGCTGCACTAGCGCCTCCTCTGGTCGGTCGGGGCGCCTGTTCGGGGAGGAGGGGGGAATAGCGTGATCCTCCCACGCGCTACGTCCCCCTGGTGAAACTCCTCGCTGTCAGGTGAAAAGAAGCGGCTGGCGACTCCACATGTATCGGAGGAGGCACGTGGTAGTCTGCAGCCCTCCCCGGATCGGCAGAGGGGGGTGGAGCAGCGACTGGCCGGATACATTCGAGGGGGAGGGAGGGGGGGGAAAGCGCGAGAAAAAAAGCAATTGATAAAAATTGTCTAAATAATGAGCTGGAGAAAACATGATCGAACAATAACAACATGTTTGATTTGATTATCAAAATTGAGGTTAGCATCCTTAGGACAAACCTTATTTTATTCTATTTTATTCTATTTTTCTCTCTTTTGGCACGGGGGGGGGTGGGATAATGTGGATTAAGTCTTATCGTGACGGGTTTCCCCCAGTGGCTCTTCTGACAAAGAGCTGCAGACCATCATGACATTACTCCTTTTCCGAGCTGACGTCATCAGTTTTTTAACCCGCCCACTGCGCCGACACGTGGCTCGAGTTACATCCCTGCCGTTGTCCCTGGTCACAACGGAGCCATCCCATAATGACTCGAGTCACCAAATCATAACGCCATTATAACCGGCCTGTCACGTGGCCAGCTCAACTTCGGGGATGACAGCAATTAGTCGGCGCCCGCGGCAGACTATTAGCTGACGTGTCCATAGGTAAAACGTTTACATATCCTCATTTAGCGGAGGCAAGTGACCCGGAGCAGTTTACAAGACAGTCGGCAATTAGCGGATCCGTGTGCGTGGCATCCTACAGGCATCTCTGAGCACTGCACAGTCGACTGAACTCTTATCATAGGCCTTTCAGCCAAACTTGGCAGCTGTTTAAGAAAGAAAGCTTTTTTTTAAGCTAGGAATCGCGGCAGTTAGCACCATTTCCTTACATGTTTGAAGTCCTTCAGTGTGTGTTTTTAGGCAGATTTCATGAGCCAAAGCTCAAGTGAGACTCAAATTCATGTTGAAAACTGCAAAAAAAAAGATGTTGCATGAGCGACGAAGCGATGCTTTAAACAAAAGCCTGCAGACTTTAATTTACTTTCTGCTTGAAAAGTGTGTAATATTTGATGTAATAATTCTCGCAGTTATTTGATCTGCTCTCTATATTCTCAACACATTGATCTGCGGAGTTATTGTGGTACAAACTCATCCGCAGCAGAACACTTTCCTGTGTGGAGCCACATGAATTAAATAGTCCCTCTTGGGGGATTTGGCTGAAATTCTTAAAAGTGAAGTTTTATCAGGGATCAGGAACATTTATTCGTCCTTTCGCTTCATGGATTTGTGTACGTGAAAGGAAGTGAAGTGAAATATCGTCCCCCCCCCCCAGCCCACAGCACGGCAACGCAAAGACAAACACGCATATCCAATCTACATGAAAACATATACCCAAACTACAAAAAAAACTACAAAAACTACCAAAACACATACATCCAACGAACGCCAATCAGGATGACTGGATGCCTGTCTGGGCTAGCAGTTAGCTTAGCCTGCCCCGCTTCCGCGTCCTGTCAGACCGCCCTCGATGTTTCCTCTTCAGGTGCAGCTGCAGGCTGGGGCCGTGGTCCCTGGGCTCACCGGACGCAGCAGACCAGGCTCCCCCAGACGATCCAGTGCCAGCTCTCCCAGCCAGACACCTCGGACACAACTCCCCGCACTCCACACGCCGATATCAAAAACACAGTGAACGCCAGGCAAGGCCACCGCCGGACCGGCCTCGGTGTTATCAGAACTGCCGGTCTGAATGGGCTAGCGGTTAGCTTAGCCTGCCCCGCTTCCGCGTCCTGCCAGACCGCTCTTGGCGCCTCCTCTTCGGGCGCAGCTCTGGGCAGGGCCGTGGTCCCTGAGCCCGCAGGACGCAGTAGACCAAGCTCTCCCAGCCGATCCAGCGCCAGCTCTCCCAGCCGTCAGACGATGACAAACTTAGACGCGGACAAAGACCCTGCATGGACGGCACTGGGTGAGGCCGCCGCAAGCGTGAGTTTGCGCCGCCATCTTCCCGCACTAGAAGTGGTGCCGGAAGATGCTATCACAATCCAGCAGTTTGAGCTATTATACTTAGGCGGATGATTAATCAATTCTCAACCATTGTTGACAACGTCATCTCTGTTTCACAACTCCCCAGATCATTATTAATGTGTTGTCACTGTAAGACTTTTGTATTGAGGAGAGAAGGTTAATAGATCAGCCTTCTCTTCCGCTTGAACACCATCAACCGGCTGCAGACATTTCATACAAACAGAGTAGGTCAGAGGGGTCGTCTCCCTATTTTCTGTACTCAGTAGTCAAGGCCTGCCTCATGAGGTGAGGGTAGTGGCGAGGACCATTCAAATAATGGGCCCATTTTGGAGGAGGACCAAGCAGTTATCCAGATAGCGGTTGGCGTCGACTATAATCGGAGAGGCTTATTGAATCCTCGATTTTCCCAGCGCACCCACCGCGCTGCTTCACTGACAGCTCGCTCGGAAACATCCGACGGGTCCTTTACCATTCATGTCCTCTTAATATGCAGGCATAAATAAAGGATTCCTAAATCTCTGCACGCCAGTGCGCCCGTGTGTTTGTGTTGCAGTCGCCACAAATTTGCTGCATCATTCCTCCATCTGCCTTACGGAGCAGCACCACGATTCAGCCTCGGTAATCCCACAGCAGTCCCGTCTGTAACACAACTGCACCACCGTGCCGTGACTTCTACTTGACTACATCTTTATGTATATATTTTTTTGTGTGTCTGAGCCGCCCCCCCCCCCCACACCTCCATCCTATCAGCGTTACATCATTTTCCCAGAGGTTGTTGTCACCTAGCGGAACGGTGCGGGGCGATCTGTTCCGTCTGCAGACCTTTCCTTATGGCCGACAAGCTGTTATCGTGCACATGTCTCTGAAGGGTGCTGCGCGTAAAGACGCGCGAACGCGCACCGGCCCGCGCGGTGCACGCGCGCGCGCACGCGCCGACCCAAACACATACACGACCGTCTGTACGCAGGTATTCACTAAGCCTCAAGGACACTTGAGGGTGGGCGCGCGTGCGCGCGCGCACAAGCGCGTGCGTGCGCGCGCACAAACAGTTTGTGAGGACCCTCACTGACAACATTCATGTTCTAGTCCTTAACCTTAACCATCCGCACTACATGCATAACCTTAACTTATTCTTAATCCTAACCCTAACCCTAAACCCAAGTCCTGACCCTAAAATAGTCCCTTAAAGAAGGAAGGACCGGCCAAAATGCCCTCACTTTGCAAAAATGTCCTTACTACACACACACACACACACACACACACACGACACACACACTAAGCCGCCGCTCGGAAGCGATGACATCATCCTCCTCCGGTGTAATTAAATGCAACTCATGGCGCTGTCATAATGCACGGCATACAATTTCATTTGCCTCTAAGGACACTGTACATCGCATTAGAGTGAGGGGAAAAGGGGGGGGGGGACGGGGTAGGGGTGAGGGGAGGGGGGGGCAAAACAAATGCGATGCTCGCTCGGCTGCACGCACGCACGCCCCCTCGGGGGAGAGGCTCAACTGGTAAACACGTTGAACTGTATTGCTTTTTCCACAATTACCCATCAACAAGGCCCGGCCTTCCCGCGCGAGCTCTGGGGTATAATCTCCGCTCCACCGGCTGGCGGGGTATTAACATGCATCTGACCCAGAAACTAGCCGGGGCAGTAATAGGTGTCATTAAAGCAATGCGGGGGACCGATACGCTATGTGTGCGCCACGTTTACCCTCCAACCCCCCACTACCCCTACCCCCCCCGGTTGCTGCTCACCGACAACCTTACCCGGCGACCAGACAGTGAAATCGCAGATACGTATGCCCCATCTCCCCCCCCCACCCCCGTACACCCTTCTTTTTTATCTTGCTTGTTCACTTCTTCTCTCCTCCTCCTCCTGCTCCTCCTCCTCCTCCTGCTCCTCCTCCTCCTCCTCTTCCTCCGTCTTGACTCTTTTTGCGGCCGTTATTAGCTTCGTTTCTTTCCTCTCGCCCTCTCCCTCGCGCTCTATTGTTGCCTCATTCTAAACTCTTAATCTCCCGTGCCCTTCTCTCCCTCTCCCTCTCCCTCTCTCCCTCTCCCTCTCCCTCCCTCTCTCTCTCTCTCTCCCTCTCTTTCTCGCTCCCCCCTCTCTCTCTCACTCGCTCTCTCTCTCCCTCTCTCTCTTTCTCGCTCTCTCTCTCTCTCCCCCTCTCTCTCACACTCGCTCTCTCTCTCCCTCTCTCTCTCTCTCTCTCTCTCGCTCTCTCTCTCTCTCCCCCCTCTCTCTCACTCGCTCTCTCTCTCCCCCTCTCTCTCTCTCGTCTTCTTTTCTCTCTGTTGCTGTGTCTCTCTCATATTCCTCTCTCTCATCATCCTCTCTCTTTCACTGTCTGTTGCTGTGTCTCTCTTCTTCCTCTCTCTCTCTCTCTCTCTCTCTCTCTCTCTCTCTCTCTCTCTCTCTCTCTCTCTCTCTCTCTCTCTCTCTCTCTCTCTCTCTCTCTCTCTCTCTCTCTGTCTCTCTCTCAATCTATCATCTCTGTCTGTCGCAGCGAGTCTCTCTCATCTTCTTATCTCTCTCTCTCTCTTCCTCTCTTTCCCTCTCGCAGTCTCTGTCTCTGTCTGTGTCTCTCTCTGTCTCTCTCCCTCCCTCATTCTCTGTCATCTTCATCTCTCTCATCTTCCTCTTTCTCTCTGTCACTCCCTCTCTCTTCCCCTCTCTCTCTCCTTTCTCTCCATATCCCACTCCTATCGACGTCTTCTTCGCCTGTTCACTCCTTCACGCGCGCTCTCCCTCTCCCTGTAGTCGCTCTTCCTCTGACAAGCACACGCGTACACGCGCGCCAACGTGGGCCCACTGTTTCCACAGTTCAACGGCGCCACCCGGTGCCTTCTCTCCGCCAGTGCGCCTATTACGTCACCAATGCGGATGAGTTTTTTTTCTTTTCCACTTTAAACATCTGCTCATATCTCCCCCCCCTCCTCCTCCTCACTCATTAGAGCCGTTAGACTTTAATGATGTCCGCTTTGCCTGTGGTTTAATGATGAATACGAGTGTGCGCCCACCGTAATAGGACTGATCAATTGATCGAGACCCCCTTGTTTGAGCGGTGCCCTCTGGGTTACAACGGTGGCCGTGAAACATTTCTCCTCTTTCATAATCACAACAAACGGTGGGGGAAATCACCTTCTCATCAGCATAACGACTCATTGTGTACCGATCAAGCTAAGAGTAAACAGACGCCCGTCCCGGGGCGGGGGGGTGGGGGGGGGCGATAAAATCTAAGCCATTGTAAACGGGTGGAGTCGGTATGAGGGGATCTGATGTGCTGCCAGTTCCTAAATCACTTCAGAAACTTTGGTGGCTTTAATTTGGAGGTACAACATGCATTAATTGTTTATCTCCGAGTCCTTCTGACAGGAACTGCCATGCAGCTCATTTTATAAATATCCGGAGTTATGGGAGGGATTTGACATTTGTGACGTCATCGGTATGACATAAAGATATTCATTCATTATCCAAACCGCTTATCCTTACTCAGGGTCGCGAGGATGCTGGAGAAATATATATATATATATATATATATATATATATATATATATATATATATATCCGAGCTCTATCTTGGTTAACATCTCTGCGCTGTAGCTGCTTTCTGCTCCCTAGTTGCGCACGCATCTCTGTGATGACGTTGCACGGAAACCCTCCTATAGGATGGGTTAAATTATGTATATATATATATATATATATATATGTGTGTGTGTGTGTGTGTGTGTGTGTGTGTATGCATGTGTATGTATGTATATATATATGTATATATATATATATATATATAGTCGTTATAAGCAAGCATACAACGAATGTGTTCTCCGCATTTAACCCATCCTATAGGAGGGTTTCCGTGCAACGTCATCACAGAGATGCGTGCGCAACTAGGGGGCGGAAAGCAGCTACAGCGCAGAGATGTTAACCAAGGTAGAGCTCGGATACAGCAGAGATGACGCGCAGTTGTTGCGCAATAAACCGCGCAAACCGCTAAAACGATTGATGGAAAATGTGTTGAGCCACTTTGCTAGCTCTCAATAGATTATGAGGTGCACAATCTTTTGAGAGCTACCGAAGTGGATTTGCCCCCTGGCTGCGCACGCACCCAGTAATGTTTGCAAACAGGAAACCCGTCTATTGTATATATTTGGAGAGCTTGGTGTGCTGCGTCGTGTGGGCCCAGGGACCACGGCCCTGCCTGGAGCTGCACACGAAGAGGAGAAACGGAGGGCGGTCCGGCAGAACGCGGAAGTGGGGCAGGCTAAGCTAACTGCTAGCACACGCAGACCGGCACTTCCGACAGTCGTCCTGGCGTTTGCTCTATTGGAGAGTGATATTTTTTTTGTTTATTTATTTATTTGGTTATTTATTTATTTATTTAGTGGATATGTTGGATTTTTTTTTTTTTTTAATTTGGATGTATGTGTTCCTGTAGTTTGGACAAGTTTGTGTCATTGTGTTGCACTGCTGGGTGCTGGGGGCGGGAAACCATATTTTCTTTCTTTTCGAGTGCGCAGGTGCATGAAATGAAACGACAAATATATGTCCCTGATTCCTGATCGTATAGGAGCAGGGGGGGCTGCTGCAGCGCCGGGGACCAACTCCAGATCTTCTTTCCATTGCCTTGCTCAGCGGCACAGGCAGGAGTATTAACCCTAACATGCATGTCTTTTTAATGGTGGGAGGAAACCGGAGCACCCGGAGGAGACCCCGCGCAGACATGAGGAGAACATGCAAACTCCACACAGAGGACGACCCCCCCCCCCAAGGTTGCACTACCCCGGGGCTCGAACCCAGGACCTTCTTGCTGTGAGGCCACCGCGCCATCTTGTTATGAATATTTATGAGCCCTTATAGCGATGGTTATACGGCGCTATAAGCAGATTATAATGCGTAAGTCTGCAGAGAAAATCCTTGGTGCCAACCTGCTCTCCATTCAGGGCTTATGCACCTCCAGACTAGGAAACGGGCAGGCAACATCGCTGCAGACCCATCACACCCTCGTCACAACCTGTTCCAACTCCTCCCCTCTGGGAGGCGCTACAGAGCACTGTACCCCAAAACAACCGGATATAAAAACAGTTTCTTTCCGCGCGCTGTCATTCAAATGAACACTTCACACTGTCAAATAAATCCAGCCATGCTGTGTTTACTGTACTGTACTGCACATGTTGTATATGTACTGTACTGTACTGTACATGGTGTACATACTGCACTGTACATGTTGTACATACTGTACTATATATGTTGTATATACTGTACTATACATGCTGTATATACTGTACTGTACATATTGTATATACTGTACTGTACATTTTGTATATACTGTACTATACATATTGTATATACTGTACTATACATGTTGTATATACTGTACTATACATATTGTATATACTGTACTGCACATGTTGTATATACTGTACTGTACATATTGTATATACTGTACTGTACATGTTGTATATACTGTACTGTATATGTTGTATATACTGTACTATACATATTGTATATACTGTACTATACATGTTGTATACACTGTACTATACATGTTGTATATACTGTACTATACATATTGTATATACTGTACTGCACATGTTGTATATACTGTACTGCACATTGTACGTGTACTGGTACACTCTGTCATGTCCATCTACCTCAGGCGTGTATGTCAGTAAGCTGCTAACATCTATTCCATCATCTCTGATGTATTCTCTGCACCACTGCACCTTATCACCTCTTATGTCGCCTGTATAAGTCAGTCATTGTGTGTATATATGTGAAGATTGTTGTGTTGTAGTGTTGTCACTCTATGTTAAGCACACTGAGAGAGCCCCGGAACCGGAGTCATATTCCATGTAGTGCAAACCTACATGGCCAATCAACATGATTCTGATTGTGAGTATAGTTATAATGCATTATAGACGTGGGTGTCAGAGAAATTGTAGCTATTTTTTCCCCCGCATATAGCCCAAATATGCACATGGTGAGATGGGCCATGTGACCAGGATGTCCCCTTGTCTCCAGTGGCATCTTGGAGAGGCTCCTGGCCCCCCACAAAGTACAAGTGGATTACGCAAGAGGGGGAAGTGAATTCTGCTCTCTGTTGAAGGGAAGTTTGGGCTAATCCACTTTCAGTCTGCTGAATCCAAAATGAAATGACTCCTCACATAGCGCTTACTGTGCTGTGATTATTATTATTCTGTTATCTTTATCGGTATCATTATTCTATTATCGGGTAACATTGTGGTCTCTTCCGTTGCCTACCAACACGGGGATCGCCGGTTCAAATCCCCGGCTTGGTCGGGCGTCCCTGCAGACAAATTGGCCGTGTCTGCGGAAGCCGGATGTGGGTATATGTCCTGGGTCGCTGCACTAGCGCCTCCGCTGGTAAGTAGGGGCCACTGTTCGGGGGGAGGGGACTGGGGGGAATAGCGGGATCCTCCCACGTGCTACGTCCCCCAGGTGAAACTCCTCACTGTCAGGTGAAAAGAAGCGGCTGGCGAATCCACATGTATGGGAGGAGGCATGTGGTAGTCTGCAGCCCTCCCCGGATCGGCGGAGGGGGCGGAGCAGAGACCTGGACGGCTCGGAAGAGTGGGGGGTAATTGGCCAAGTACAATTGAGGAGAGAGAGAAAAAAAGGGGGAGGGGATAAAAATAAATAAATAGCTTGCTTTTTTTCACCCTTACAATTACTGATGTATGTGCACGCTCAATAATCCGGGTAAGGAGGTCACAGACATGGGAGATGACAGACAGGTAAGATCACAGACAGGGGAGATGACAGACAGGTGAGATGACAGACAGGTGAGATGACAGACAGGGGAGATCACAGACAGGGGAGATCACAGACAGGGGAGATGACAGACTGGTGAGATGACAGACAGGGGAGATGACAGACTGGTGAGATGACAGACAGGGGAGATGACAGACTGGTGAGATGACAGACAGGGGAGATGACAGACAGGTGAGATCAGGGGAGATGACAGACAGGGGAGATGACAGACAGGTGAGATGACAGACAGGGGAGATCACAGACAGGGGAGATCACAGACAGGTGAGATGACAGACTGGTGAGATGACAGACAGGGGAGATGACAGACTGGTGAGATGACAGACAGGGGAGATGACAGACTGGTGAGATGACAGACAGGGGAGATGACAGACAGGTGAGATCAGGGGAGATGACAGACAGGGGAGATGACAGACAGGTGAGATGACAGACAGGGGAGATCACAGACAGGTGAGATGACAGACAGGGGAGATGACAGACAGGGGAGATGACAGACAGGTGAGATGACAGACAGGGGAGATGACAGACTGGTGAGATGACAGACAGGGGAGATGACAGACAGGTGAGATCAGGGGAGATGACAGACAGGGGAGATGACAGACAAGTGAGATCACAGACAGGGGAGATGACAGACAGGGTAGATCACAGACAGGGCAGATGACAGACAGGGGAGATGACAGACAGGTGAGATGACAGACAGGGGAGATGACAGACAGGTGAGATGAAAGACAGGGAAGATCACAGACAGGGGAGATGACAGACAGGTGAGATCACAGACAGGTGAGATGACAGACAGGGGAGATGACAGACAGGGGAGATGACAGACAGGTGAGATTACAGACAGGGGATATCACAGACAGGGGAGATGACAGACAGGGGAGTTGACAGACAGGTGAGATGACAGACAGGTGAGATGACAGACAGGTGAGTCAGT
>NC_079231.1:20520509-20595509 GCF_029633865.1 Lampris incognitus | reverse complement strand
TGACAGAAGGGGGCTTAACAGGGTGGAGTGTCATTGCAGGATTTTCTGCTCACAATCAACGCGTCGAACCGCTAGGGGCAGAACTTAATAGAGTAGCAAGCAGACATTTTATCAGTCTCTTCAATTATATGGATTCTGTCGGTACACTGGGTTCCCTAGATGAGTGTAATTTGTTTTGTCTATGTTGTCTCTTTAAGCCCGGAATTAGAAGAGCAGCAAACAGAGTTCATTAATCAGTTGAACCACCACGGACTCTCCAGACCAGGGGGTCAGACTCCACCTCCAGACCAATATCACACCAAAGCGTGTAATGCACACGCCGGTCCGACGTGTCAGTGTCACGGTTTGCCTCGCTCAGGCGTGAAAAGTACACGCCTGTATGGAGGCGCAGTGCTATCTCTGTTTGGCTAACCCTATCCCTGCAGACTACCACGTGCCCCCTCCGATGCATGTGGAGTCACCAGCCGCTTCTTTTCACCTGGCAGTGAGGAGTTTCGCCAGGGGAACGTAGCGCGTGGGAGGATCACGCTATTACCCCCCCCCCCCCAGTTCCCCCTCCCCCCCGAATAGGCGCCCTGACCGACCAGAGGAGGCGCTACTGCAGCGACCAGAGCAGAGCAGAGCTGGGTGCAGAGTTCAGCACTGGCGTCTGGGCAGGCGGGCTGAAGTAATCTGAACGTTAACCTGATGCCTCCACCCCCGACCAAGCACCTGCAAGGAGAGACAAGACAGACAAGTGCACCGGACAATACAGGCAGATGTGGCAACTGGGGGCAAGAAGAAACAATAGAGCGTGTTACGATGTCTTGTCACAAATATGAGGCAGGAAGAAGGCGTGTGACTCAAAATCTCGGAAAAATAAAAGTGCAATTTGATTCAAGATATTTCACAGAAGAGCTCTACTGAGTGTTATAAAATCTTACTTCAGTATCTTATAGTAACTTTATTGAGACGGTTTGAGGTTTTTTGTTTTTTTTTTGGGGGGGGGGGTGTAACTTATAGACCTTCTAAGCCACACGCCATACCAGTTGGTGGCGGTAATGCGCCAATTCGGTGTTTGCCAACCGCCAATAAACACCAAGAAAAAGAAGAAGAAGAAGAAGAAGATGATGAGGATGAGGAGGAGGAGGAGGAAGACGAAGAAGAAGAAAGAAAACGAAGACGTAGTAGTAGTAGTAGTAGTAGTAGAAGAAGAAGAAGTAGAAGACCGGACCGAGGTTTTGGGGCCCTCACACTGGTAAAGGGAGAGCGCTGGCTGATATGATGGAGAGAAAGAAGGTCGTTATAATGTGTGTGCACGACACTAGGTGGGGGGGTGGGGTGGACCAGGTGGAGGGTTGGGGGAGATCTCCCAGGACCTAGTGCAGACAAAGAATAGCTGTGTGGTGATGTCCACTTCTCCACCAACTAGTGGACACAGTTCCAGTGTGCAGTTGTATGAAATAGTTTATTATCACAACAACCGAAAAACAACTCAGTCAGTTCTCACAGGAGACATTCCAGCCTTTGTCTGGAACCTCCTGGAATGATGCGGCACTGATGGCCTTCTTCTGGCCCTGATAAAATGGATGTGAGTCTGAGTGGCCCACATGTATAATAGCAGTTATGACCCAAATATGCCAAATCCAATGTGGTGCTTTTTTGTGTGTGGCAAAGATGCGGTGCTCTGGGCAACATGTGATCTGGATGTGACCCTGAAGTGCCCCGTGTGGTAAATGGCGAACATGTCCCAAATATCACAAAACAAATATGGCCCAACTTTGGCAAATATGTGGCACATGCGGCATTGCTATGGCTTGGTTCTGGCCCAGATCTGGCAAACGGGAGCGGACCGCCCCAGTGCCATCATTCCACATGGTATGTGGGCCGGGTGTGGGACGGGTCCGGGCCAAATCAGTTTCGCTTATCTGGGCCCCTTTTCCCCAGAAACATAATTCCCATTGCCTGTTCAGGTTAAAATGAGCTGAATGCTGATGGCTAATTACGGAGGCGTCTAGTTTCATTGGGGGTGTCGCTTAAAACGTCCCTGTATCGCCCATCAGCGGCCAAATGAAGGTGAGCGAAGTGTCTGCAGGCATCTGCCGCGCCGGCGTAAAGGCGCCATAAAGGCTGGTTAAAATGTTCATTATCGGCTGCAAAATGATGATAGCCTCGCTTCATGGTGGTGCGCGTCGCATCACCGTATTACCAGTCGTTGCTTAAATCTTTAATATCCCCCTAAAGCGTATCTAGCTTCATGCATCATCATCATGGTCATACATTACAAGCATCCCCACACACTCAACCTCACACACACACGGGTAAAATAGACACAAAAATATAAGTAAACATGGTGATCAATACTTTGTTGGAATGAGGCGTGTCCAAGCCCCATTTAATCACAGTATTGCAGACGCATTACTTACGCCCTCGTCTTTTTCTGCTGACATACACTCAATAACAAGCTAGCAGTTGCCAGTATCAGCTCGTTTTGGGAGCTTCATACCTCTTGGCAGTGATTTATAGCATCATGAATAAGTGAGCCTTACTTCGGCTTCCACAGCTTGGTAGAGAAGGCATGGGTTAGTCGAGGTGGTGCGCTGGACCTGGACTGGGTGCTGATGTTAGCTGGGGTGGACTAGTAAGTCGAACGAGAGAGTTTGCAGCAAAACCTACACCAGGGGTGCCCAACTCCGGGCCTCGAGGGCCGCGGTGTCTGTGGGTATTTGTTGCAACCGTGCACTACACCACCTGATTTAACTAATTAGCTCACGTCCCGGATCAAGGAGGGAAAGGAACCAGTTTCATCAGGTGGTGTAGTGCATGGTTGCAACGAATACCTGCAGACACTGCGGCCCTCGAGGCCTGGAGTTTGACTCCCCTGCTCTAAACGAACACGGTTTAATAATTGAAATAAAAAAATACTAATTACAGCCACGTATCCGCACGTAACCATTGGCATTTATTTCAAATGCCCATCAAGATTAACGATAGAAACGTCACTTATTCCAAGGGACTGTAAGACAAAATCATCAATAATCAATAATGAAGTTGTCATCATGTAACATATACGTATGTGAAGCAAATTTATGTGCGAACATGTTTGTATGAAGTCCATCCATCCATTATTCATACCGTTTGGCCGGCTCTCAGGGTCGCGGGGGGTGCTGGAGTCTGACCCAGCAGTAATTGGGCAGCGTGAGGCACTATATCGGTGAAGTATGACGTATATCAATATGTGGCGCGTGAAAGCTTTCATTTTCGCTTCTATATGTGAGAGGTTTTGCCTTGAGTTGTGCACGTGAGTGGGGTTCGTCGTGGCACGTGAGACGTTCTCGCTAACGAGTACGAGAGGTTTCAGTTTCACTACAAAGTGTGAGTGGTGCTCAACGGTGAATGCGGGTGTATTCCAGTAGTGTTTGTGAGATGCAAAAAGGTTTTCAATGCTGTGTATGGGAGAGGTGAGGTTGAACTATGCCCTGCACGCCCCTCCCCCCCCACCCCCCCACACACACACCCCCACACAGCTTATTCTCTTACAAGTCATTATCAATCCGTTCTTGTCCCCCGGCCTTCCTGCCACGATCCGAAGCCAGCGAGCGAGCGAGCTCGGGAGTTCAGATCTCAGGCAACTTGAACTGCGTTAAGCCCTTTATCCGACGTCATCTCCCGCGCTCACAGACACGCACGCCGTTGTCTCGTTCGGCGCCGACGCTTATTGGCTCCGGTGTTTGCCCGCTTGTACGGCTACGTGCACGTCAGCGTGCTCTATTGAGTGATGAAGAGGAGATCAGCGGGGATGGAAAAGGTAACCGGAGAGATGAATAGACATGATGCGACGTGATGTAATGATGGGAGCAGGGTGTTGCCGCCAAGGTGATGGCTCACTCTCCGCACGGAGAATATGACACATTGCGCCGTGAGGTTGAAACCCACACATATCCTTGAGAAGATGGCATATCATCGACGCCATCGGCAGTCACGAAGTCCCCCCCCCCCCCCCTCCTGTCAGCTCGCTTCACAATGTCTCACCGCAAAGAGTACAGCAATAACACTTGATGGTATAGCTCACCCTCCATTTAACACCGGGAAAATGGATGACACTGGGTTTTATTTTATGGCACTCCTTCACGTTTATCCCTGATAAAAGAAGTAAGTGCTCGATCCCTCAAAAGATTTGTCGTGTGCAAATATATCATCTTGAACAATGTGTTGATGTGGAGCTGCACTGGGCCTACGTGTTTGGTGTACTATTTTGTTATATGGCAGAGTCGCACCTTTGGAGCTCTTTCTTCCCCCTCCCCCCTTTTCTCCCCAATAGTACCCCCCTCCCCCCCGCACAGGCGCCCAGACCAACCAGAGGAGGCGTTAGTGCAGCGACCAGGACACATATCCACATCCGCCTTCCCACCCGCAGACACGGCCAATTGTGTCTATAGGGACGCCCGACCAAGCCAGAGGTAACATGGGGATTCGGACCAGCGAGCCCTGTGTTGGCGGGCAACAAAATAGACCGCTACACTACCCGGATGCCCCAGGAGCTCTCTCGTCTGTCTTAACTCACATCCAGCATATTAGAATCAGACATTTTAGAGAAGCAAACTATGCAGAAGTAGATTTTTTTAACTTCTGAGTTAAAAGTCTCAAGTAGGGAGACTTGAGAAGATCCTGTCCATCTAATGCAAAGTCAATTTCAAGGACTTATACAGCAGACACGTCAGCTTTCCAGACTAAACAAAAAGCCAACTGGCTGATATTAATTGTCCACTTCCAATACTGTCACTCCGGGGGAGGAACAAAAAAGAATAAATAAATAAAACTTTCTTGGATCGTTTCCCTTTTCACGTTCTTTGTTTTATGACTTCCTTTTTATGTCACCACTTCCCAAGAGTAGACGCCATGCCAACATGTGCCCTGGTTCTTCTGAACGACAGAGGCTAAGTAGGTATGGGCTTGGCTAGTACTTGGATGGGAGACCTCCCGGGAAATGAGTTACTTCTGGCATTGGTGTTGATGGGCCAGTAGGGGGCAGTCTTCCTTCTGGCCGTAATGTACAATGCAATGACGGGGACACTATGCTGTTGGAGATGTCGCCCTTTGAATGAGACGTTAAACCGAGATTCTGACTCACTGTGGTCATTAAAGATCCCATGGCACTTATCAAAAAGAATAGAGGGTCCCCCAGTTTCCTAGCAAAACTGGCTCTCTCCATCTGGCCACCTAATCAACCCCCCCCCCCCCAATGATTTCTCTATCTCCGCTCATGGTTGTAATATAGTAGAGGATGCCGGATCTAAAAATGGTGCCTGTTCATTCCTATGAGAATTGCTCGCCTGGCGCATACGCCAAAAAAGTTCTGGCTTTCCAATATTCCAATATTTGCTGCATATCAAAATGAGATAATACTATATAAAAAATATGTAAAATGTTGTAAAACTCAAAAAGCCCTATGTCTTTATCAGCATCTATGTACCTTAATTCCTGATTGACCACTTGTGTTTTATTTGTATTTCTATCTATTTTTTTGCAATTTATTTTTGTTACGATTATGCTCGCTCAGTTTCTTTTGTTTGTTGTAAAATATATTCTCTTGAATATGATGTGCCTTGTTGATTGTATAATATTTGACGATAATAATAAAAAAAAAGTTCTGGCTTCCGGGTTACTTCCGGGTACATGCGGCCCACTGAATATGCGCAGTTAGTGTTACTCCCATCATGCCTCTAGGCCATGGACGTATTGTCGTACACAGCCGTGACGTCATGCAGAAAAAATATTTTTCTGGGCTTTTTTGTAGGCTTTAGAAACATTTTAAAAAGATTGAAAACCCAATGGCTTAAAAATACACAAAACAAAGAGGGATAATTGACCATGATTACAGCTTGCAGGTGTCCTGTCAACAGTTTTAAAGGCGTCTCTTTTACAATGGTGGTGCATGGGGAAAATGCTTTTTGGGCCGCAGGGGATTTTTCGCTGCAATACAGCGAGTGACCACTGGGGGAAAATGGCTGCAAGGCTGAGCGGCGGCGCCGTATCCAGTTCTACTACAACAAGTCCGTGTCTCCGCCTCAATCTGCTGCGTGGTGAGTGTTCTGGTGCGAAATGGCTGCTGTGTGTAACCCAGCTGAAAAGAATAAAGTGTGGAGTTAGAAAACAACGAGACAGGAGACGTGAGAGTAGACGTAGTCGAGGTAGTTTACTAGCTCCAACTTAGCATGTCGTACATTCGACAACGACACTGAACTGTGTGCCGGAAGCGGAAGTGCATTATTTGACCCCTCACCTCTTCCCTTAAAGGTACACTGTCCTCTTAGGTGAATGTCTCTAGTTATATAGATGTGGGTCACCACAAAAGTCATAAACAGCTGAACTATTAACTTAAATTCTCAGTTAATGCTTTTATTTCTGTTACGTGTCTCTTTCACCCATTCCCACCCCTTGGTAAATCAACCGGAAGTTTACGGGCGAAATTATAACGGAAGTTCGCGGTGCACTTGATGGACGCGGAAGAATTCCTTCGAGGTGAGTCGCCATGTTGCGCTGCCACCCGTCGCCCCGTTTACGTTGAACTTGAGAAAAAGTCGATGAACAGTAGAAACCGAGTCAAAACTGGTGTTGAAGTCGAGCAGCTATCAGATAATAGTCAAATGGTTCCCCCGCAGAAGCCCCGAGGTCGACGGAAGTGCCGTTCACCGCAGTTATTAGCTGCTCATGCGTGTGCCTCGGTAAGCTAAAGCTAGCTTAGCTTCCCGCTTACATTTTGTTGGTTTTGCTGCTAGCCAAGAAGCTACTTCCATTCCAAGCCGTTGTAACGCTTTACTGTGATTTTGTGAATGTTTAAGTGTCTGAAGGGAAACGGTTTTGATGTTTAAAGAATACGTTTCATAGTAATATTCACCATGTTACAAAAAAAAACGGGAATTTCTTCTTACATTGAGACCATTACTCACATTGTTAGACGATTAAATGATTAGTCAAGCAGGACTTTCGGTAAGAAATGGTGAACTACGAACTTTAGTTTTACTGTTACTGCTAAAAGCATTTCTGAAAGTCATTGTGCTTGCTCAATGGGTGAAATAGGTGATGTGTGTTTCTGCAGAAAAATGCAATCACAATTGTGCTTTTACTGAAAGAGAAAGGTTTGTAAGTTCTATGTTAATGCTTAAGATGTGTTTATTTATTATTGAAATATTGAGAAAGCTGAAGCAGTTTAATTCTAATTTAATGTTGCTGTGTGTATTGTGTCAAAACATGCTAAGCATATATTTGGTTAGAACAAAATCATTCTAAAATAAGTTGAGAATTTGGGATTTGAACTAGAGAGTAGTTTTCAACATGTTAAGTATTTGCAGTTAGCGGAGCTTAGTTGATTTTATGATCTGGTGTGATGCACAACAAAAGAGAAACATCGGAGATTAGTCACGAAGAACGTAAGAACGGAGACTATAAGCCTGTTTGTAAATGCAGGTCAGGTCTTTTATTGAGTGAGAAGATCCTTGAGGACGATCCAGAGATTCCAGTAGATGGTGAGCCACCCAGCTTGATTCCCAGGAACCCGGATCTACATTGCTACTGACACGGTGGATGAACTCTCTGCTCTGTGGTAGGAGCGTGCCAGTCACATAACTGGTACCAACTCAAACACACACGTAAATAGTGCACTCTTGACTTACTGGGCTGTTGATTTCAGACCAACATTCATCTGAAATCAACAAGATTGACTTTGACTAGACATTGACTTAGAAATCACTTGAACAGGAAGAGAGATCTCAAACAAAGACATTGATACCACTAAGGACAATTTTCTGTTGGGTCCCGTTTGCTATTTTTCATATTAATGCAAATGTGTTTCACGTGCATTATTTTCTATATGCAAACTAAAGTTGCAAGTTACTAAATTCACTTGTGTTGTGGTTATTGCACTACACATAACTTAGCTCTTTCCGAACCTAGAGGGACGTGTTTACTCAGGAGTGGGTTATATGTGCATCACCTGGTGGGTGCTACACATTGGTGGTAGTTGAGGTGAGTTTCCCCCCTTCTCTGTGAAGAGTGTTGGGTGTCTAGATAAAGTGCTAAATAAATGTAATCCATTATTATTATTATTAGAAGAAGATTGTGGGAAGATGGCAGCGCAAATTCATGTTTGCAATGGCCTCACCCAGTACCGGTGTGGGAAGATGGCGGAGCAAACTTATGTTTGCGGTGGTCTCACCCGGTACCATCCATGCAGTGTGTTTGTCCACATCTGCATCTAAGTTTGGTTTGATGGCTGGGAGAGCTGGCGCTGGATCGGCTGGGAGAGCTTGGTCTGCTGCGTCGTGGGGGCCCAGGGACCACAGCCCTGCCTGGAGCTGTGCCCGAAGAGGAAACACTGAGGGTGGTTTGATGGGACGCTCAAGTGGAGAAGGCTACGCTAACTTCTAGCCCATGCAGACCGGCAGTTCCGATAACATCCAAGGTGGTCTGGTGGCGGCCTCACCTGCAGGGGTCGACATCAACCATGGCCCGTGGCCATAAAAAGTTACGCTGTGGCCACCATATATCCCCAGTAGGTGGCCCCCTGTGGTCACCAAGTCAAAGTTAAATTAAAAAAAAAATACCCTTCGCCCTTTGCAAACGCAACGTCACAGTTCCACAAACATCCCGATTCATTCGTGACTTTTAATTCAACATTCTACGAAAACAGCTAACAATAACTTAATTCTACTCGTCGCCGGCTAGCTGCTGATATGTCGGGGCTGCTGAAGTATGGGTTTATTACGCCTAACGTTACTCAAGCTGCGAACACGACCCCTACAGAAGAACCACAAACACAAAAGACGGACTATGAAAAAACTGAACAACAACGAAAATTCAGGAGTGAATGGAAGCAAGAGTTTAAGTGGCTAGAACATGACGCATCTAAGGAGGTAAGGTACTGTGGTGCGCCGCCAGTTTCCTCAACAAGCCGAGAAGTCCAGCTCATGTTTCATCGGAAACAATGCCTTCAGGAAACACCACATCACAACTCATGGACAAAGTGGACAACACTTAAGGTGCACAGTTGCACACTTTGCAGTTACATCACCTGAAAATACACCCATGGGGAGACAAATACGTCAAATGGAGAGTGGATAACAGGAGAAAATTATTTCAACATGGCACACAATTCTGTACGCAAGGCTCAGCATTTTCGGTTTTTACCGATTTTCACCGAAAAATACCCAGATTTTTTTTTTAAAAGCAGCAGATCGGTTTAAACTGATTTTCACCCGGATCTTATGTTTCCACGGATCCAAAAGTTGTTCCTTTTCGTGTGGGGTTATGGAACAGCGGCCTCTTGTGGCGAAATTCGGCATGCTGTACGGCTTTGAAAAATAAAAACCCGAAAACTTTGAGCCTTGTCTGTACGCAACTAAATCGTATTCGTTGCTTTCCCTGGGCTTACCGAACTCCACATCAAGAACGGCGTGGACACGGTGCATGGATATGCAAACGACAAAGCCATAGCAAGGTGGGTTGGTTTAATTCTAATCTAGTTACCTAGCTAGCTGGTTAGGTTTATATGCTGCAAATTAACGTAGCGCTAATGCTACTAAGTAGAGCAGCTACCTAAATTTATTGGACAAATAATGTAATGTTAGCTACTCTTCATCAGCAGTAGGCTATTGTTGGCTAGCTCGTGTAGCATATTTTCTGTTTGTATTGCAGCTAGTTGCTCATAGTTAATAATGTTAACGTTGTTGTCGGCAACTTTACTGCTGTAGATTCATTCCCCACATCCACAATGACATCTGGGGACCAACACTGGAGAAACTGTGCCGAGCCTGCTATATTTCGGGTCTTGCGGATTATAATTCTACTGCTTTTTATAATGTTTTTTAATGCACACATGACTGACGCTGGGACAATGCTAGGAGGGAAAGAGCAACTAAGTGAGAGAGTGTATGAGGCAGAGGGATGCGAAAAAGACTGAACTGAGACTGTGAGAGAATATATGTACCATGTTTACAAAAACTTGAGTTTTCAATTTAAATAAATATAAAAAAAACATTCTGCCCATGTATTTTGACGATTTTGGCTACAGTTAGAAGTATGTGTTATAGGTTTTCTACTGCTTTTTGTAATGTTTTTATTGCAGACATGACTGACAGGCACAATGCCGGGAGGGAGGGAGGCAGGGATGGAGGGAGCGAGAGAGAGCATGTATGAGGCAGAGGCATGGGGGGTGCGAAAAAGAGACTGAACTAAGAGAGAGACTATGTATGTACGTTTATATATTATATATATATAAACGTACATACATAGTCTCGTTATATATTTTCATTTTGTTGATGTCTTTTCGTTTGTTGATGTGTCACAGTGTTAAGTTGTGTTAATTTGCCTTTTCTGTTTTTACTTTGGCCACCAAATTTAGGGGCTTGGTGGCCCAAGGGGCCAGTGCTTAAAAATATTAGCGTCTATCCCTGACCTGGCATGTGGTTTTGGTGTCATCGTGTGGAGTACGGGGAGGTGTGTCGAACGTGTCTCACTGGGAGAGCTGGTGTTGGATCAGCTGGGGAGCCTGGTGTGCTGTGTCCGGTGGGTCCAGGGACTATGCCCCTGCCTGGATCTTTGCCCGGGGAGGAAACACTGAGGGTTGATGTTGACATGGAACGGGACAGGCTAAGCTAAGTGCTAGCCCATGCAGACCGGCAATTACGGCAGTCATCCCAGCGTTCATTGTCTTAGACAGTGATTTAAAAAAAACATTTTTTTTTTGCAGTTTAATATATGTATTCTTGTAGTTTTTAGATATGTGTTTTTGTCTTTGTGTTGCACTGCTGTGGGCTGGGTTAAATTATATTTCGTTTCATTCCATGTATGGAAGTCCATGAAATGAAATGACAAATAAAATGTCCCTGATTCCTGGTTAGAAACTAACTGAGAGCAATTGGAGGTGCCCATAATAGTATAGTATTTGCCAGTGTGTTGCAGATTCGGCTCTCTGACTGTGTCTGTGTCTCTGTTCATCTGTCTGTCCGTCTATATATTATTCTCACCAGTTCTTTAATCCTCACAACCTTTCTTCTATTGAAGCGTAGCAGAGGTATAAAGTTGATCAGCCACACCGTGAAGATATGGGAAAGTAGTGGAATCTGGGTTAAGAGCAGATGTGACCATTAGCGAGCAGCAGTATGGTTTCATGTCAGCAAAGATCACCACAGATGTGATGTTTGCTTTGAGAATGTTGATGGAGAAGTATAGAGGAGGTCAGAAGGAGTTACATAGTGTCTTTGTGGATTTAGAGAAAGTATACGACAGGGTGCCGAGACAGGACATGTGGTATTGTATGAGGAAGTCAGAGAGGAGTATGTCGGAGTGGTGCAGGATATGTATGAAGGCAGAGTGACAGTGCTGAGGTGTGTGGTTGGAATGGCAGACGGGTTCAAGGTGCAGGTGGGATTACATCAAGGATCGGCTCTGAGCCCTTTCTTGTTTGCAGTGGTGATGGACAGGTTCACAGACGAGATCAGGCAGGAGTCTCTGTGGACTATGATGTTTGTGGATGACATTGTGATCTGTAGCGAGAGTAGGAAGCAGGTTGAGGAGAGCCCGGAGAGGTGGAGGTATGCACTGGAGAGAAGAGGAATGGAAGTCGGTAGGAGCAAGACGGAATACATATATGTGAACGAGAGGGAGGACAGTGGAATGGTGAGGGTGCAAGGAGTAAAGGTGACAAAGGCGTATGAGTTTAAATACGTGGGGTCAACTGTTCAAAGTAACAGGAAGTGCGGAGGAGAGGTGAAGAAGAGTGCAGGCATGGTGGAGTGGGTGGAGAAGAGGGCTAGGAGTGATTTGTGACAGAAGAGTACCAGCAAGAGTTAAAGGGAAGGTTTACAAGATGGTAGTGAGACCAGTTATTTTGTATGGTTTGGAGATGGTGGCACTGATGAAAAGACAGGTAGTAGTAGTAGTAATAGTAGAAAATGGTGGGTACTATAGTGTCAGTGCAGGTACTGATGTGTAACCAGTCACACATTTGATGTACTGCTTATTCCTCTTGTGTGGCTGCAGCTTTAAACACCTCCTAGTCTGTGTGCAAAACAGTATTGCATAATCACAGAAGGTTGAATCAGTTCATCTGGATACCTTTATTGACAGATACGTTTCATCACTCATCTAAGTGACCTCTTCAGTCTAAACTGACTGCATGTATCCCCACCCTTATAAACAATACAGTTGCATAACGACCGAGACCAACAATCAGTTTCATATGTAAATATGACCGCGACCATTAACTAACTTTCAATGCCATGTGTACTATTCACAGAGGATTTGGGAATGTTTGCAGGAATGTCACCACACATTAGAGCTACACATCAGGCCAGGACTCCGCAAGTCTAAACCCATCTACAGGCCACTGGCCGCTCTTTCAGGGATGAGTATGTGCACATACTTCATTGGAAGAATGCTGGTTTGAACGGGGAGACAGACAGGGCATCTGTGTAAAGAGGAAACGACCATCCCTGAACCCGGGGGGGGGGGGGGGGGGCTAAGAGTAGCTAAGAGTACATCTGTTACCATCTTACAATGCTATGATTGCAAACAGTCCCAAATCCTCTGTGAATAGTACACATGGCATTGAAACTGTAGATAATGGTCGCGCCCATATTTGCATATGAAACCGATCGTTGGTTTTGGTCGTTATGCCCCTGTACCGGGACACCTGCAGTCAGTTTAGACTGAAGATGTCACTTACATGAGCGATGAAACATATCTGTCAATGCACGTACCCAGATGAACTGATTCAACCTTTGATTTTCTCACCTACATTACTGAGGATGCATAAAGACAGTCCTGCATAATGCTCTTAATATCTGTGGACCAACGTTTGACTTGTGTACTCACAGGGCTAATCTGCTTGACTCTTTCTGGGTCTGTAGGCCGGGTAGAGGAACAGAGCGATGTGGTCTGAAAGCCCCAAGTGGGGGTGGGGGGCCACTCTGTGGGCATCCCAGATGTTACTGTACATATGCTCCAGGGTATTTTGGTCTCTTGCGGGGGTATTCACACGCTGGTAATAGTTTGGCAGCACAGCTCTTAGATTGCAGTGGTTGAAGTCTCCTGCGATGATGAAAACAGCATCAGGGTGTGCGGTTTCCTGGGCACTGATGACGTCATGAGGTAAACCCAGTGCAGCTGACGAGTTAGCGTGCGGTGGGATGTAAACAACGGATAAAAACACAGCGCTGATTTCCCTTGGTAGGTAAAAGAGGTCGGCATTTCGACGGTAGCAGTTCTACGTCTGGCGACAAAAAGCTTGTACAGTCTGTACGTCTCCACACCACGTGTTGTTTACAATAAAATGCGCAAACTTCCCCTTTAGACTTAGCGGAGGCATGGCTCCAGTAATTTTCTTATTTGTTAATGTGCAGTAGCTGTTTATTATACTGTACAGCAATCCAAATAATTATACTGTACTGCAGTACTGCAGTCTAAAATATATATTTTGGTCACATTTTTAAGACTCATCTTGTTTGGGGTCGTGACATTACAGACTTGACCTTTTACGGCGAACACCCACCGAAAAGTTGCAGGGTCGGATTGAGGACAACGAATACATAGTGATGGTTTCTTGTGTAACTGTAAATTAATGGTGGACTTGTGGGAGGGTGCTCCGATCTATAATTTCCATCAATCTCTGGGACAAATTAAGATCTGTGCTCATTTAAAATCCAATTATCCTCGCAATCGTCGGTGATGCATGTTAATGGTGCATGAAATAGCGGAACCCTTTCTTTTCTTTTTTTTTTAATCTTTCTGGGGCGTTCGAACGTTCAGTTAGGCTGCGCTGATAATACTCACCACCAGATGGCGGAAGCGCACTGCGCTTTAAACTCAAGAGTCAAGTTGTTCAGTACGGACCAGGTAAAACTAGAAAGAAAGGGAAACAGAGAAAGGAAAAACATGAAGGTAGAAAGGACAAGATTAACATTTCCCTCTTATATCTTTGTTTAACCAGGAAGTCACCTCGATATCGAAATATCTTGTTCGATGGAGACCTGCAGCATCGATAACAAGCACTTAAGTTTCAGATAAAGAACATAAAACACCGAACAGCAGGTGAAGAAACAGGTATAATAATAAAAGAAACCTTTCTATAGAAAAGCACGGTAGTGTAGCGTGGTTAAGGAACAGCAACGAGGCCTGGCACGGCAGGGGAAGGTCCTTATGATGTTCTCCTCGAGGTCCTCAATGAGGATGTCCCGCAAATGATCCGATCTGACGATCTTCAACTTCAATAACGAGCTGTAATTGACCATATTTGAGCATTTCAAATGATGTTTAGCTTGAGGAGTGAGCGCTTTCCAAAACAGATGTCCCTACATGTACACGATGCCTTTTGTTTTGTTTTTTCTCTTCTGAGTTTTCTGATGGATAAAGGGAGCAAAGGAGGCTATTAAGAATCTCAAGTAGAGTGCTTGTGTGTGTGTTTCTGTGTGTTCTATATTTACTATATTTGTGAGGCCCAATTAGTTTTTAACCTTGAAAATGGGGCTATTTTCGGGAAAGTGAGGACGTTTTGGCCAGCCCTCGTACCTTAAAGGGTCGATTTGAATGGTTAGGACTTGGGTCTATGGTTAAGGTTAGAATTAGGATTAGGTTAAGGTTATGGTTAAGGGCTAAGGTTAGGCTAGGCATGTAGATGGTTGAGGTTAAGGGCTACGGGAAAAATTTAGTCAATGAGGGGTCCTCAAAAGTACAGAAAAATAAGTGTGTGTGTGTGTGTGTGTGTCTGTGTGTCTGTGTGTGTGTGTGTTCTATACTTGCTATATTGGTGAGGTCCAATTAGTTTCTAACATTAGAAATGGGGCTGTTTTTTGGAAAGTGACGACATTTTGGCTGGCCCTCGTTCTTTAAGGGTCTGTTTTAGGGTTAGAATTTGAGTTTTAGGGTTAAGGTTAGATTTTAAATTAGGATTAGGTTAAGATAAGAGGGCTAAGATAAGATAAAAGGGCTAGGGAATTAAAGTAGTTAATGAGGAGTCCCCACAAGTGTAGCGTGACACGAGGTGTGTGTGTGTGTGTGTGTGTTCTATATTTACTATATTTGTGAGGACCAATTAGTTTCTAGCCTTAAAAATGGGGTTGTTTCTGGAAAGTGAGGATATTTTGGCTGGCCCTCAATTCTTTAAGGGTCTAATTTAATTTTAGTGTTAGGACTTAAGTTTTAGGATTAAGGTTAGAATCAGGATTAGGTTAAGATTAGGGTAAGGGTTAAGTTTAGGCATGTAGTTTAGGCTAGAGTTAAGGGCTAGGGAGTAAATGTAGTAAAGGAGGGGTCCCCACAAATATAGCGTGACATGGTATGTGTATGTGTTTGTGTGTGTGTGTGTTCTATATTTACTATATTTGTGAGGACCAATTAGTTTCTAACCTTAAAAATGGGGCTGTTTTTGGAAATTGAGGACATTTTGGCCGGGCCTCATTTCTTTAAGGGTCTATTTTTGGGTTAGGACTTGGGTTTTAGGGTTAAGGTTGGAATCAATATTAAGGATTAGGTTAATATTAGGGTAAGGGTTCAGGTTAGGCATGTAGTTAAGGTTAAAGTTAAGGGCTAGGGAATAGTCAATGAGGGGGTCCCCACAACTATAGCGTGACATGATGTGTGTGCACGCGTGCATGTGTTATACATCCATAAATGACTGGATCTCCAGCCTTGCAAACATGTTGTGGTGTAAGCATAGCTGGGATCATTTTTGCATTACTGCCATTTCATACAGTTTGTTAGCAGCATAAACAACATCTCCGAGCTGATGCTGCACAGAGGTATGCCGGTCCCCACAAATGTTCAAACACCTCCTCCCATGTCAACCTGTGCATGAACCCGATCAGAACTCACCTCCTAAGTTTCCTTCAAATGGGTCCACGATAACATCTATTTACGGGTGCAGACCGTCTCTCTGATTTACCACGGCGGGGGCTTTTAACAAGTTGTAAACATCGTTCACAGACTGATAATAACCCCCGGACGTTTGACTGTGCAGCATCTCTCGGTTTACATGAGAAAGTGGAGAAACCCGAGCGTTTTAACGTCCCGGTGAAAAGGGGGGACGCTTTTATTGTGAGGGGCCCGACAATGCAACGTGCATTACTTTTACTCTCTCCAGAGGGGAGGAGCGGATTATTGAGAGAGTGCGGTGAAAGCAGAGGCTGTAAACAACTTGACAGTTACCACTGGGTTTACTGCCTTTCGAGGGTAGATTTACCTAAACACAAAGGGGTTCCTCGGGGTCACGTCGCTGTTCATCATATCCCCCCCTCCTCTGCGTTGGCTTTTTAGTCCTGATCCTATGGTAGTAGTCCTCTGTGTGGTGTGTGTTGATCTCTACGACTTACATGTGAGGTTGTTGTTGTTTTATTACCCCCCCCCTTTTTGTACTTGGCCAATTACCCCATCTTCCGAGCCATCCCGGTCTCTGCCCCACCCCCTCTGCCGATCCGGGGAGGGCTGCAGACTACCACATGTCTCCTCCGATATATGTGGAGTCGCCAGCCGCTTCTTTTCACCTGACAGTGAGGAGTTTTGCCAGGGAGACATAGCGCGTGGAAGGATCGCGTTATTGCCCCCAGTCCCCGAACAGGTGCCCCGACCGACCAGAGGAAGCGCTAGTGCAATGACCAGGACACATACCCACATACAGCTTCCCACCCGCAGACACGGACAATTGTGTCTGTAGGGACGCCCGACCAAGCAGGAGACAACACGGGGATTCGAACCAGGATCCCCGGCCAAATTGCTTATTTGAATGAAAGTTGAATTCCCTACCCGAAGAAAATTCGCATATTCATGAATACACAAAGACCGATGTACCTGGCACTTGTTCCAGAATCTCACACATGGTTGATTTGAATGTCTCTGAAGTGTGTGTGACCATGTGTGTGTGTGTGTGTGTGTGTGTGTGTGTGTGTGTGAAGTGTGTGAGGGGGCTGATCTCCCGTCACAGATGTTCCACTGAATTATCACAACAATACCTCCAAGATGCACCGTAACAACTGCCTTTAACCCCCCCCAAAGCCACTTTCTGCACCGAGCCAAACTATACACCCCTTGCAGCAAGGCAATTACGTGAAACTTCATACGGCACAATTGGAGAAGCATAAAGTGGTGATGTGGTAGCTGAGAGATGTCAAAGTGCCCTCCAGAAACTCCATCTTGATGTTCTATACTGCAGTACTGCACATAGACAACTTCTGGGTTATGCCTTCACACAGCTGATGTGAGAAGGTCTGACAACACAACCATTTTCTATTTCTGTATGGCACTAAGTATTAAAAAGGTATGAATCCAGACCATTTTACAACCCTTGCATATTCAGTATGAATGGGATCGTGGATAAGGGTGTCCTTTTCCCCCCTTGCTATTCTTGTTGGTACTATACCGCACATATTAAATGGATGGAGTCTGGATTGTTCACTGGAATAAAGGGGAAAAAAGCATGTATTACATAACCGCTCTGACTTTTAAGATCTATTTATATTATTTCCTAAGCTTGTTTAGGTGGTGTCTAGAGCCGTGCAAAGATGAGATTTTCATTTTACCAAGACGTGCATTGCATTGATGCATTGATGTCCTACTTCAGCTGTTTGTAGTGACAACTTGAGGCGGACCTCGTGCATGTAGGATTTTTTTGTCGATATTCAAAAGATCTAACAATTTTTTTTTTGTTTGGTCATTATTTTTTCCCCTTTTTGTCTCCAATTGTATCCGGCCAATTACCCCACCCTTTCGAGCCATCCCGGTTGCTGCTCCACCCCCTCTACTGGTCTAGGGAGGGCTGCAGACTACCACATGCCTCCTCCGATATTTGTGGAGTCACCAGTCGCTTCTTTTCACCTGGCGGTGAGGAGTTTCACCAGGGGGACGTAGCACACGGGAGGATCACGCTATTCCCCCCAGGTCCCCCTGCCCCCCGAACAGGCGCCCCGACCGACCAGAGGAGGCGCTAGTGCAACGACCAGGACACACACCCACATCCGGCTTCCCACCCACAGACACGGACAATCGTGTCTGTATGGACGCCCGACCAAGCCGGGGGTAACACGGGGATTCGAACCAGCGACCCCCGTGTTGGTAGGCAACGGAATAGACCACCACACCACGTGGAATCCCCAAAATATTAACGATTTTGAGGGAGTTAGTATGTTTTGTTTCCAGCTGAGCCACCACTGTAAATGCAGAAGAAGTTTGATGACCCATATTTAATTTATCTTCTCCGGTGATGTGAGGAGTAGATGAAGTAAGGTCATCGGCAGTCCCGCCTTAAATGTAGAGTAATCATTCCACTGAGCTGCTCATCATATGAAAACGCAAAGGTAAATCGAGCGGATTACATCCAACATTAGCAAATAATGTGTAAAAGGGGAAAAAAAACACTAAAAGTAAACGTTAATAGGGTTAGATTTTTATTCACTGATAACCGAAATGTGCCCATCCAGAAGCTATTTAGTGAAGTATAATTTAGAGGAAAAAAAAAACAAAACAACCTTGTTCATGATCAGTTGGGTGTCTGACGGCAATTTGTCGGAATCTATTGCTTCTGGATGAGAGAGAGAGAGAGAGAGAGAGAGTGCCTTTTCCCACCCATAGTTAATCATGACTAATCACACAATCGAGGGCGCGAGACATCTGGACATCCCAGATTAGCACTCCAGCCCCCCGACTTTTTAATAGCGCCAGGCTGCGGTGAATACTTTCTGCCGGCATACGAACATCACATTTCCTGTGGTTCAGAGGTGCTGAACCGGCTCTTCGGGGCGACCTTATCTTCCCGGTGCACCTCCGCCGTGACATCACTCCCAAGGAGGTTGAAAGGAACCGTGACACTAAATCCTGTTTTGCATGGAATAAGAGAGGGGGGGGGGGAAGTGGCCACTTTGCTGGTTCATTGTTAACCCATATCTGGGTGCATATGTTCAAGTGCACGTTTTAATCTGTGCACGTGAGCAAGTGCGTGTGTGTGTGCTGTGAGTTTAAGCGATGTCCGCGGTGTGCATTTGCACAGAGGCTCAAATATGAATTTCTCCATTTCTGGGATACAAGTGTGGCTCTTCATCGTATCTCCAGATCTTCTTCGCTGAAAAGGTCAGTGGTAGGCCAAGTGCATACCAGGTGAACCCGTATCTATTGAGGACGTGACGATATTAACCCATACTATGCTTTTATCCATCCGTTATCCAAACCGCTTATCCCAACCGGGGTCGCGGGAATGCTGGAGCCTATCCCAGCAGTCATTGGGCAGCGGGCGGGCGGTCCGTCACGGGGCCGACACATTCACACCTAGGGACAGCTTTTTTATTTCTTTACTTTATTTTATTTATTTTTCCCCCCCAAGTTGTATCCGGCCAATTATCCCCACTCTTCCGCGCCGTCCTGGTCGCTGCTCCACCCTCTCTGCCGATCCGGGGAGGGCTGCAGACTACCGCATGCCTCCTCCGATACGCGGGGAGTCGCCAGCTGCTTCTTTTCACCTGAAAGTGACGGCGGGGGGACACAGCGTGTGGGAGGATCACGCCCCCTCCCCCCTGAACAGGCGCCCCGACCGACCAGAGGAGGCGCTAGGGCAGTTATCAAGACAAATACCCACGTCCGGCTCCACACCCACAGACACTGCTGATTGTGTCTGCAGGGACGCCCGACCCAAGCTGGCTGTAACACAGGGAGTTGAACCGACTATCCCCAAGCTGGCAGGCGATGGAATAGACCGCCACGCCACCCGGACGGCCCCACTTAGGGACAGTTTAGTACGGACGATTCACCTGACCTACATGTCTTCGGACTGTGGGAGGAAACCGGAGCACCCGGAGGAAACCCGCGCAGACACGGCGAGAACATGCAAACTCCCCACAGAGGACGAGCTGGGACGACCCCCCCCCCCCCCCAAGGTTGGACTACCCCGGGGTTCGAACCCAGGTCCTTCTTGCTGTGAGACGACCTTTTGGATGGTCGCTTCAGTCGAGGTCAGAGGAACGCAACCAGACGAGTGGGGGGAGGGGAGGGATCAATGCTATCGCCCTCAGATTTGTCCAAAGTAACATCTGGCTATGTACCAGCACGAGGCGGCGGTGGACACCAGGAAGCTGCGAGGTACAGGCGGGTGAACAGCGGTAGCCCCTCACGGACAATCCTCAATTCTTCTGAGCTGCTGTGGACAGGGAGCGACTCGAGTAAACTTGTCCAGTTAGACCCCCTCCGTCTTTTACACTGCAAGCAGGGGAGGGGTCGGTGGGTGGGGGGGTGGGGGACTAGAATAGACGGGCTGCTGAGATGCTATGTCTCACGGATAAGCCGTCTTTGTTTGGACACCTCTAAGCCACTATGAAATCGGGATAATGAGATTAATTTCCCCATCAGAGTTACACACTTGTTCCTAAAATGGTTTAATTTTTAATTGAGAACCGAGAATCTTAGAGGAGCGTGCACATCCCTGCATGTGACCCTGCAACGTGTGTGTGTGTGTGTGTGTGTGTGTGTGTGTGTGTGTGTGTGTGTGTGTGTGTGTGTGTGTGTGTTGTGTATGTGTTGTGTGTTGTGTATGTGTTGTGTGTTGTGTGTGCGGGTGCATGTATGTCTTTGAGCTGGGGGATTATTGTCATGTGTTAATCTGGACTACATAACTGTTTACAAGTGAACAAGTGAAAATGGTGACTCAACCAGCTGAAGTAAAAAAAAGGAGTATTGCTGTTATTTTTGGTCACATCGGGATACATCATACACTGTAGGCACAGTTACATGTCAGTTACTCCAGCATCGAACCCCCATACACTGTAGGCACAGTTACATTTCAGTTACTCCAGCATCGAACCACCATACACTGTAGTTACAGATAGATGTCAGTTACTCCAGCATTGAACCTCCATACACTGTAGTTACAGTTGCATGTCAGTTACTCCAGCATCAAACCTTCATACACTTTAGTTACAGTTACATGTCAGTTACTCCAGCATTGAACCTCCATACACTGTAGTTACAGATACTCCAGCGTCGAACCTCCATACACTGTAGTTACAGTTAAATGTCAGTTACTCCAGCATCGAACCTCCATACACTGTAGTTACAGTTACATGTCAGTTACTCCAGCATCGAACCTCCATACACTGTAGTTACAGTTACATGTCAGTTACTCCAGCATCGAACCTCCATACACTGTAGTTACAGTTACATGTCAGTTACTCCAGCACTGAACCTCCATACACTGTAGTCACACTTACATGTCAGTTATTCCAGCATCAAACCTCCATACACTGTAGGCACAGTTACATGTCAGTTACTCCAGCATCAAACCTCCATACTCTGTAGTTACAGTTACATGTCAGTTACTCCAGCACTGAACCTCCATACACTGTAGGCACACTTACATGTCAGTTACTCCAGCATCAAACCTCCATACACTGTAGTTACAGTTACATGTCAGTTACTCCAGCATTGAACCTCCATACACTGTAGTTACAGTTGCATGTCAGTTACTCCAGCATTGAACATCCATACACTGTAGTTACAGTTACATGTCAGTTACTCCAGCATCGAACCTACATACACTGTAGTTACAGTTACATGTCAGTTACTCCAGCATCGAACCTACATACACTGTAGTCACAGTTACATGTCAGTTACTCCAGCATTGAACCTCCATACACTGTAGTTACAGTTAGATGTCAGTTACTCCAGCATCAAACCTCCATACACTTTAGTTACAGTTACATGTCAGTTACTCCAGCATCGAACCTACATACACTGTAGTTACAGTTACATGTCAGTTACTCCAGCATCGAACCTACATACACTGTAGTTACAGTTACATGTCAGTTACTCCAGCATCGAACCTCCATACACTTTAGTTACAGTTACATGTCAGTTACTCCAGCATCGAACCTCCATACACTGTAGTTACAGTTACATGTCAGTTACTCCAGCATCGAACCTCCATACACTGTAGTTAAAGTTACATGTCAGTTACTCCAGCATCGAACCTCCATACACTGTAGTTAAAGTTACATGTCAGTTACTCCAGCATCGAACTCTATACACTGTACTCACAGTCACATGTCAGTTACTCCAGCAACGAACCTCCATACACTGTAGTTACAGTTACATGTCAGTTACTCCAGCATCGAACCTACATACACTGTAGTCACAGTTACATGTCAGTTACTCCAGCATCAAACCTCCATACACTATAGTCACAGTTACATGTCAGTTACTCCAGCATCAAACCTCCATACACTGTAGTTAAAGTTACATGTCAGTTACTCCAGCATCGAACTCTATACACTGTACTCACAGTCACATGTCAGTTACTCCAGCAACGAACCTACATACACTGTAGTCACAGTTACATGTCAGTTACTCCAGCATCGAACCTACATACACTGTAGTCACAGTTACATGTCAGTTACTCCAGCATCAAACCTCCATACACTGTAGTTACAGTTACATGTCAGTTACTCCAGCATTGAACCTCCATACACTGTAGTTACAGTTACATGTCAGTTACTCCAGTATTGACCCTCCATACGCTGTAGTTACAGTTACATGTCAGTTACTCCAGCATTGAACCTCCATACACTGTAGTTACACTTACATGTCAGTTACTCCAGCATTGAACCTCCATACACTGTAGTTACACTTACATGTCAGTTACTCCAGCATTGAACCTCCATACACTGTAGTTACATTTACATGTCAGTTACTCCAGCATTGAACCTCCATACACTGTAGTTACACTTACATGTCAGTTACTCCAGCATTGAACCTCCATACACTGTAGTTACATTTACATGTCAGTTACTCCAGCATCGAACCTCCATACACTGTAGTTACAGTTACATGTCAGTTACTCCAGTATTGACCCTCCATACGCTGTAGTTACAGTTACATGTCAGTTACTCCAGCATTGAACCTCCGTACACTGTAGTTACACTTACATGTCAGTTACTCCAGCATTGAACCTCCATACACTGTAGTCACAGTTACCTGTCAGTTACACCAGCATTGAACCTCCATACACTGTAGTTACATTTACATGTCAGTTACTCCAGCATCGAACCTCCATACACTGTAGTTACAGTTACATGTCAGCCCTGTCTTCTCTCATCCCGTTACAGTGTGGTATCATCTCCGTAATGTGTTCAAGTGTTTCAGCAAATCACCAGCATCTGTTATTAATGTGACTCTGATTAAAGTGCATAATTTATCTCCTGTCAAGGCCGCAGTGTGTGTGTGTGTGTGTGTGTGTGTGTGTGTGTGTGTGTGTGTGTGTGTGTGTGTGTGTGGCATATGGCATGCCATGTGGATATGCCGTGTGCGTATTCCAGCATGTGCCGTCATAGGGACGCATGTAAATATGTCACCGTGTCCTCGTGGCAAGGAGGATTAGCAAAACAAGTCTAATTCAGAGAAGAAGAAAAAAAAAAGGTTTTCTGTATAATAAGGATTAATTGGGATTAAACAGAGAGACATTTCTAGGTGTCCATGGGGATAAGAGACATTTCTGGGTGTCCATGGGGGTGAGAGAAGGGTGAGAGACAAGACTCTTCTTCTTCCTTCAGTGCTGAACACGTGGTGTGCTGGTGCTGCAGGGACCTGCTGGTCATTAACTGCAGGATGACAGCCACTTAAGACGAGATTGAAAGAAAAGCCCCTTGTGGTTGGGACCAGTGTGTGTGTGTTTGTGTGTTTGTGTGTGTGTGTGTGTGTGCGTGTGCGTGCAGGTGTCTCTGTTTGCTGAGGTCTATTCATGTTTACAAGTGTGACTGTGTCTGAGTGAAACAAAGAGAATATGTAGGAGTGTGCACACATGTAACTATTGTGTGTGTGTGTGTGTGTGTGTAAGTTTGAATATATGTGTGTGTCTGTCTGTGTGTGCATGTGTGTTGAATTTGTGTGCGTGCATGTGTTTGAATATGTGCATGTGTGTGTTTGATTGTGTGCATGTTTTTGCACATGCATGTGTGTTTGAATCTGTGTGTTTGTGTGCATGTGTGTTTGAATGTATGTGTGTGTGTGTGTGTGTGTGTGTGTCTGTGTGTGTGTATGTTCATGTAAACTAACTGTGTGTGTCTGTGTATGCCTGTCTGTATCTCTCAAAAGTTGCGTCTGTGCATGTCTGAGGAGGCTGTTTGTCTTGAGAGAGAGCGAGAGTGTGTGTGTGTGTGTGTGTGTGTGTGTGTTTGTGTGTGTTTGTGTGTGTTTGTGTGCCTCTTACTAACGATATCTTTTCGCCTGCGCTGGCGGTGGGATTGCCTTCCTCTGTATTTTCGTCCCCGTGTCGGCCAGCGTACATGCGTGCATGGCCGTGCGTGAGTCCCCATCACTCAGCCGCTAGTCCAGGGCCGGATCCCAGTCCCTAACCCCCAGCAGCTCATGCGACCAGAGACGAGGCAGCAAAACAGTGTAAAATTGGACCTGTGTGCATGGATGTTCCGCCGGTCTCCAGAAACACCTTGGACAGTGTTGCGTGAAATGAAGAAGCAGGGAAGGGGATGCACGCCGGGGGTCTGCCAGGGTATTTGAGGGGGTATAAAAAAGGGTTTAGGTCGAGGAGTGGTTGTTTTCCAAATCCATGCAACTTATCTGCCCAATTTATTTTTGACAGTGAGTGCCGTTCCGCTCTGGCGCGTGGTATTTGTCTAGCAGCCCTATTAGCTTCAGAAGCTCTTGTCTCTCCAAAGTTGCAGCTTTCAGAAGGACTTAGAAGTTCCCGTACAGCAATTGTGGCGGTAATTGAAGTGTAGTCGCACTTGAAAGACCATTTTTATACGGACAGGTGGACAGATATAGACATATAATGCTACATGTTATACCTATATGAGCTAAATGTAAATAAAATGAAGTGCAATAAGCGACACCAATTCACTTATGATGTTGTAGCGACTTCAGGGGGCAGCTGGGAGCCGCCGCAGCCGGGACGCGAACCCACGTCTCTTGCACCACGGGCGACTACGTTAACCAGTCGACTAAAGGGTCCGAACTGTTAGCCCAGGACCAGCGAGTCTAGTCATCCATGGTCGTTACACTACCCCACCCCCCCGTGAAGCGTGCCCCTGTGCTTCAGCACACCAGCTCCCTCACGCCTCTGGGCGCACGCGCTTCCAATGGACTCGCGGTCTCACCATCCCACTACTGACACCGGTGTAGTGAATTCAGGGGGTGGGCAGCCGGGAACCGCTGCAGCCGGGACACGAACCCTGGTCGCCTCCACCACGGTCAACTAGTCGACTTAAGGATCGGACCCTTTAGTTGACAGTTTAGTGCAGTAGCCTGTGGTGCCGGCGACCCGGGTTCTCATCTCGGCTGCAGCGGTTCCCGGCTGCCCACCCCCTGAATTCGCTACATTCTGCACCACAGGCGACTACGTTAACCAGTCAACTAAAGGGTCAGACCCTTTAGTCGACTGGTTAGCGCGGTCGCCCTTGGTGCAGGCGACGGGCCCCACTGCCCCCCCCCCATTTTGCTACATTCTGCACCACAGGCGAATATGTTAACTAGTCGACTAAAGGGTCAGACCCTTTTGTTGACCGGTTAGCGCGGTCTGCCGTGGTGCGGGAGACCCGGGTTCGTGTCCTGGCTGCGGCGTCTCACGGCTGCCCCGTGAATTCGCTGCGATATGTTTGGTTGCAAAACATGACAAACGTTTTGCACAAGAGATCCATATTTGAGGGGTTGCTCCTTGTGAAATCGGGTAAATTAGTGGGAGAAAAAAATAATGAATGGGTGCGCTAATTTGGAACAGTCCACATGTGACCAACATATGATCATTTATATTGGACAACTGCTCAGCAATTGCAGTGTGCTGAGCCAGCAGCTCTTTGTATGTACAGTCGCCTAATTATATGGCGGAGTCCCACTTCAGGGGCTCCGTGCAACTCTCGTTTTGCTGTTCCTACTTTCAGTCCGTGTCATGGATATAACGGCGCTAGCGTGCATCAAGATTGTCCTGTCACTTGTGTTTATGCATAACGAGAGTGGCGCCGCCTGGAAGGCGCTCGGCTCCTTCTCGCCGCCGCTAAACCTGCGACTGATCAGACCGTGGAGGTATTCCGCCGTTTTACTACCCCCTTCCCCCCCTCCCTCCCCCGGACCCACCGCCAGGCACGGAGTTGGAGATAAAGGGAAATTAGGTTTGAGTGGAGGTGGCAGCAGTGTGTGTGTGTCTGTGTGTGTGTGTGTGTGTGTGTTCAGAGTTCATCCGCGTCCGTGGCTGCGAAGACGGGGAGTGTCACCACCGGGCGAACGCGAACACCGAACACGTTGCATCAGCAAGTTTAATTGTATAATTTCATTGTCTACGCCGCTTTACCAGGCGTGCAGTCAGTCCCGCGTTGTCCGGCGGGTGCAGAGAATATGAAAACCTCCGGCGGGCGAAGCGGCTCGAACACTCGCAAACGCACGCACACGCACAGAGCCGCCCTCCTAAGGCCTCGGATTTGCTTGATCGTCCGTGCCACCCGGCTCAGCGTGACATGAAACAAGAAGAGAGAAACGATGAATATTTCAGCCCCGGTAACCGCGTCAGCGGTGATGTGAATAATAAAATAAAAAAAATATATAAGGGAGGGGAACGAAATCTGCTTGTGGGGAAATAGAAACGCGGCTGTTTTTGTTAATGTGTTATTGAGAATGCCACACCCCAGCTTCCTTCACATTCAGGCTGTCTTCTGCCCTGATCTCCTGGGGGTTTGGCATCAAAATGGTGGACGTGACAAGTAATGACTATTAATAGCGCCGCGGACGTCCAATAGGAGCTTATTTAATCAGTCAGTCGAAGCTTAACGTCCCGACACTCGGCAATGCTGCGTTTCTTTAACTTTGTATATCTTTATTTGCGGCGAAGGGAGACGGGCCTTTGATGTCTGTGTTTACCGGCAAACATCAAAAAGAAGAAGAAAAAGAAAAATGAAAGAAGGCAACCTCGCATTGAAGTTAATGGAATTATTGTTGTCTCCCGCTCTCTCAGCCTGCCTAGGGCAAGGTAAAGAAGGCATTGTGTACATTTCCAGCGCTAACCCGACGGGGCGCGTCGAAGCGCTCAGCCGGGGCGGGTTCCGCCCCGCCGTGCGACGTCAAGACGGGGTGAACATGACCAAGTACAGCCCCGCGCTGGCACCGTTAGCTAAACATGACCCCTAGGGGTCAAGCTCTTGCTAAGTGTCACTCCCCGGTGGCTCGGCAAAGTTTGTATAACTACAAGAGCTTCCAGAAATAATCCCTCGTGTCATCCTCCATCTTGTTTCCATGCCTCCCTCCCTCCCTATGTCCATTTTTTTGTGTTTCTTTCCCCACTCTCTTTCCTGACCCTTCCTCCTTGCTTATTTCCTCTTCTTTTTTTTGCTTTCTCCTTTCCCTCCTTCCTTTCTTTCTTCCATATTTATTTTCCTGCTTAGCTTACTTCGTTTCAGCTGTGCATTTCTTCTTCACTCTCTGTTTACGTCTTTACTTCATTCACCCCCCCCCCCCTTTTTGTTTTTGTTCCTTTATCGTTTCCTTCTTTGTTTATTCCATTCTTCTCTGTTTTTTTTCTTTCCAGCTCTCCTCTGCTCCGGTCTTTCTTGCTACTTGATCCCCTGCTTATTAAATCATTTTAACTTTTCTCTACCTTACTCACTCCATTCTCCTCTTTCTATCCCTACTAGCTGTCTTTCTTCCAGCTTCGTTCTACCTGTTTTTCACTTTTTTAAATCCATCTTCCTACACTATATGGACAAAAGTATTGGGACACACCTCTTAATCATTGAATTCAGGTGTTTCATTCAGACCCATTGCCACAGGTGTAGAAAATCAAGCAGCCAGCCATGCAGTCTATAGTTACAAGCATTTGTGAAAGAATGGGTCATTCTGAAGAACTCAGAGGATTCAAGCGTCGTACTGTCATAGGATGCCGCCTTTGCAATAAGTCAGTTCGTGAAATTTCTCCCCTGCTACATATTCCACGGTCAGCTGTAAGTGGTATTATTGAAAAGTGGAAGCGTTTAGGAACAACAGCAACTCAACCATGAAGTGGCAGACCACGTAAAGTCACACAGCGGGGTCAACAAGTGCTGAGGCGCATAGTGCGTAAAAGTCGCCAACGCTTTGCAGAGTTCCAAACTTCCTCTGGCATTAACATCGGCACAGAAACTGTGCACCGGGAGCTTCATGGAATGGGTTTCCATGGCCGAGCAGCTGCATGCAAGCCTTACATCACCAAGCACAATGCCAAGCGTCGGATGGAGTGGTGTAAAGCACGCTGCCACTGGACTCTGGAGCAGTGGAAACATGTTCTGGCGAGTGATGAATCACGCTCCTCTGTCTGGCAGTCTGATGGACGAGTCTGGGCTTGGTGGATGCCAGAAGAACGTTACCTGCCTGACTGCATTGTGCCAACTGAAAAGTTTGGGGGAGGGGGGATAATGGTATGGGGTTGTTTTTCAGGGGTTGGGCTAGGCCCCTTAGTTCCAGTGAAGGGAACTATTAATGCTTCAGCATACCAAGACATTTTGGAAAATTCTATGCTTCCAACTTTGTGGGGACAGTTTGGGGAGGGCTCTTTTCTGTTCCAGCATGACTATGCCCCAGTGCACAAAGCAAGGTCCATTAAGACGTGGTTGGGTGAGTTTGGTGTGAAAGAACTTGACTGACCCGCACAGAGCACTGGCCTCAAGCCCATCGAACACTTTTGGGATGAACTTGAACAGAGATTGCGAGCCAGGTATTCTCGTCCAACATCAGTGTCTGACCAAACAAATGCTCTTCTGGATGAATGGGCAAAAATTCCCACAGACACTCTCCAAAATCTTGTGGAAAGCCTTCCCAGAAGAATGGAAGCTGTTATAGCTGCAAAGGGGGGGACCAACTCCATATTAATGCCTATGAATTTAGAATGAGCTGTCATAAAAGCTCCTGTAGGTGTACTGGCCAGCTGTCCCAATACTTTTGTCCATATAGTGCATCGCTCTTCATCATGCTTTGTCCACCATCTGACTTTCCTTAATTTCCTCACCTTTTTTCTTCCCTCTTTCCTTACTGCCAAAGTGTGTGTACAGATGCTGTTATGTATGCATCTCCATGTGTGTCTGTATCTTTTTCAGCTGGCTAAATTAAACATATCTGTCTGCATTTGGATAAAAAATGGATAAAAACTGGCATACTTTTTTTCTTCTTTTTTCTGGTGGAATTGTGGCACCACAAACATGCTGATTAAGGACCTGATTAACTTGATTTGAATCCACTTCCCAGAATACCAGGTGAAAAAAAAGTGCTAATTGAGAGCGAGCTGTGTGCAAGACTAGTGTGCTAACGATACTAAAGCACACCATCCCGAGCTGGTGTGTTTTTTATTGTGTTTCATCTGTTTTAATTGTAAATGTCGGCATCATTATCAAACATGGCCACCCTTGATGATTTAAGAGTCGCTAAATAAAGGAAGTTTTTTTTTCCATGATCGCTAGTGTCATTGGATAAGTGAAGCTTTACAGACTCAGGTAGTAAATAAAGTCCAGTAGGAAGGATATCTGAATAGTATTGACCCAATTGAGGAAGATAAATTATCCACAGGTACACGCTATTCACAAGAATTGCCAGATGTGATATCCATATTCGACAACATCCCTGCCTTTACAGTTTGTTTCCACCTTGGATCCCTTAGCCCTCACTTCCTGTTCCTCTTTCTACCTTCCCCACCCGTTCACCTTATGTAGGTTGTGTGCACGCGCGCGCACACACACACACACACACACACACACACACACACACACACACACACAGCACTCGCGGATCCATCCCAGATGTCTCGTGCAGGTGTTTTATCAAAGTCAGCACAGAACATCTTGACAGTGAAATACGAGCTCCGTTCCACAGTTTAAAATTCCTCAGGGGCATCGTCTCTGAATCCACGGATTTGGTTCTTAAATGGCAGATAGTGGTAATATACTTTAATGAGCATTCAAGCCAGGATGAGAAATGGAATTTCTCATTTTGGTCATGGGCTGATTTAAAAAAAAAAAAAGAGCTGGTGTCTTGTAAGTGTACAATAAATGTGGATGAGCAGCTTTTATTGTCTTGTTAAGCTCAGAGGTATTGACCTGGACCATTGCTGTGTGACAGCTGAATTTTGAGTATTCATATGTTGAATGAGCAGTAGAGTTGCAGTAGAGTAGCAGTGTAGTAGCAGTAGAGTATCAGTATAGAAACAGTAGAGTTGCAGTAGATTAGAGGTGTATTAGCAGTAGTGTAGCAGCAGTAACATACAAGTGTAGTGACATTAGAGTAGCAGTATAGTAGCAGTGTAGTAGCAGTATAGTAGCAGTAGAGTAGCAATAGAGTAGCAGTGTAATAGCAGTAGAGTAGCAATAGAACAGCAGTATAGTAACAGTATTGTAGCAGTGTAATAGCAGTAAAGTAGCAGTAGTGTAGCAATAGAGTAGCAGTGTAGTAGCAGTAGTGTAGCAGTAGATTAGCAGTGTAGTAACAGTAGAGTAGCAGCATAGTAGCAGTGTAGTAATGATAAAAATAAATATTAAAGATTAAATATAACATAATAATAACAATGATAATAATAACAATGATGATAATATTTATATAGAACTTAACAATTTTAAGAAGTGCTTCAGAAAAAGATAATAGAAAATAAAACAGCAACAAAACAACAGTCAAACAACAATGGTAATACAATATAAATAAATAAAATGAAATAAGTTAAAATTCACAGATGAAATATTTAGAAAAAAATAATGTTATAAGAAGCGATTTAAAAGCAGCGGTATATTAAGGTAAACTAATTTCAATGGGTAAGTCATTCCAGAGTTTGGGAGCCCAGACTGCAAAAGCACGATAGCCCTTTGTCACCATTCAGCCACTATCTGCTTATCTAAGAGGGCACCCAGGGGCATATGGGGTTAGTAGATTATTGTTATAATTAGGAGCCTGGTCATTTAAAGCCTTGAAAGTCATCAATAAGATTTTAAAATCAATGTGAAACTGAACTGGAAGCCATTGCAGTGAGGCCAGAATTGGAGTTGTATGATCTTGTTTTCTTGAACCAGTGATAATCCTAGCAAGCAGCATTTTGAACCAATTGAAGGAAATAGAGGGAAGCCTGAGTAATACCTATGTAGAGAGTATTACATAAATCAAGACGGGGCAAAAAATAAAGGCATGGGTGACCCTTTGTAAATCCCCAAAATAAGAAGGATCTAACTTTTGAAATGAACTTAAATTGAAGGAAACAAGATTGAAACACCTTCTTTACTTAGACATCAAAACAAAGGCCAGACTCAAATAAAACACCCATTGTTTTTGCAGTTGGCTTAATGTTATGTGACAAGGCTCCCAGATTGCAGACCATCTGACAGAAAATTGGATGTGACAAATGAGATAATGTCCATTTTGTCATTATAAAATTTAAGGAAGTTTTGAGAAGTTCAACAATTAATATCAGAAAGGCAGTTGGTAACTTGGGTTAAGCAGCTATAGTGGACTGCTGTGGGATATATGGGTGTCGTCAGCGTAACAGTGGTACTGTACATTATGTTTACTAAGATCTGACCCGAGGACAACATACAAATGGAGAACAGTAACGGACCGAGTATTGACCCTTGAGGGACACGTGTGTAACGGGAAACTGAAGATTGTGAATTTCCAACAACAACAGAAAAGCTTATATTAGACAGATATGAGCGTAATGACTTGACGGCAGACCCTTTTAGACAAACACATGTTTCAAGATGCTGTAAAAGGAGGGACTGATCAACTGTATCAAAGGTCACACTCAAGTCCAGCAGGACGAGAATGGAGCATTCACCTTTCTTTACCTGTAGCAAGTAATGTAGTAAGTCATTTGTCACCTTAACTAAGGCAGTCTCAGTACCGTGTAGAGCTCTGAAACCAGACTGAATGTTATTGAAAATGCAGTTAGCACTCATATGAAGCAATTGGCTGAGAGGTTTTCTCCAACTTTCTCCCAACATCTTAGATAAGAAATACATTTTAGAAATACGTTGGTAATTGCTGACGGTGAGCAGGTCAAGATTAGGTTTCTTTAACATGGGTTGTACAGTTACATGCTTAAGATGAGAAAGAAAAATACCAGTGGCCAAGGAGCAATTCATTATTGATAAGATGCAGGGACTGACAGAAGGTAATACATCTTTAAAGCGTTTAGAGGGAATAATATCAAGTTGGGAAGAGGATTTAATATGAGAAATACTGGTCTCTAGGACTGAGAGGGAAATTGGCTGAAATTGAGTCAGCACTGCATAGTGTGTGTCTGGTGGTGGGCAGATAGAATATGTATGTCTGATACAATAAGAGTCCTAATACTCTCCACCTTTTTAACAAAATAACTCAGAATTTTTCCACTAATTCAGGGCTAGGTTCAGTATTAGGGCTGTTGGAACCACTCACAACAAAACCAATAACCTTAAAGCAGCTGTAGAAAACTTTCTAAACCCCCCCCCCCAGCGTTTTCAATTGTTTTTATTGTTTGTGCTCCTGTTGCAAAGACAACCTGAACACTTTCCATATATTAGCCACCTGGCTACTGTCCAAGGCAAGAGATAACCTTAGGAATCCCAATTTGAACTACAAACCCCGATCTCAGTGCTATGATGAATAAAGGCAGAGTAAAACATATGTAGTATTAATAAGTATGCAGGTTGTGTTACTCGATCATCCAGTAGAAAGAATGCCAACTGAATATTGGTTTGGGACCCTCTCAAGTCCTGGGTGTTGTATCGAACTCTGTTTCCCCATCAAGATCTGTTTACCCCTAGCCAGATTTTGATACAACACTGGAGCTTGTTCCATCAAATTAATGCCCGTCCCGAGGTTCACTGTTGTTTTACCTCTATTTCAACCGATCTCCCTCTTTGCCTCCCCCGTTAATGGGGTTCTTTTTCTCTTGCCGGGTAGCATTTCCACTGTCACTTCGGTTGTTCCACCATCCGGTATTTTTGCTACTAGGTATGGCTACGGATCGCTACCAGGGAAAACAGACATGCTAACCTCTTTCTATTTTGGTTGTGCCAGAAATCGAGCTTTCATTTTCCCGCATTTTCTCATACCCGGTGGCAGACAGAATTGCGTAGTGAAAGCTAAGATTCTTAGGAAACAATTTAACTTGCCAATGGTGCCACTAACCTATAGCCACTACACTGTGCAATCAACATGTACTTCATAATGATAAGTTACAGCAAAAAAAACAAAAACAAAAAAAAATCGTCCACTTTAAATAATACTTTGGAGTTATGGGCATTTCTCGAGATCAGGCTGGAAAAAATTACCTTTACCTGCAGTCTGATAGTTTGACCATGCACTTTCTTAGGATGTCAAGGGAGACTTGTAACCCATTAGCCTTCCATATACGTATGTTTGGCTTTTCTGTATTGTCTCTTAAGGGCCCGGGTGTGCTCATTGAGCCATGGAGAACGATTAGACTTTTTCTTTCTGAGTTTGAGAGGAACAATATGGTAAAGGATGGAGAGGCATATATTGTTGAAAGAATTAGCCAAAGGCGTCAGGGCAGTGGTGCTGCACAAAATGTCTCGAGTTTAAAGTAGCAGTAGAGAAGCAGTGTAGTAGCAGTAGAGTAGTGGTGTAGTAGCAGTCAGGGGTGTACTGAGAAATAAATTCAGCCCTGGACTTATCCGACTGGCCGGGGGTGAGGGGTGTGTGTGTGGGGGGGGGTCGGATTGCCAATGCACAGTATATATGACAGTTAGTTACATTTTGGAGGGGGTGTGATATAATTGCAGGACAGAGCCCACTAGATTTAGCACCCCAGTCCTTGCTGGTAATGATATATCCTTTTATTGTTGTCAGGTGATTCTGACTGTTTTCAAAGGCTTTTGCAATGGCAGGTATCATAATCAAAGACTTTTGCAATGGAAATTAACATAATCAAAGGCAGACTTATATTGTAACATGCAATCAACATGACTTGAACAGTAACGAGTAGCCTATCAATGGGGTCGTTTTGTAACCACAAGTTACAGCAGTTTTAACTGAACATGTAGCCTAGCCTATAATCTAACGTCCATTATGTCATTCAGCCTGCTCCTCATAAATAGCATTGCTGGCCACTTGAGGATGCTGATGCCCAAACAGTATGTTGATTTATTTCTCACTGCACATGCGAACCTGCCGCCGTGGGCTATGCATCACAAAGACCTGAGAGGGATGTTTACTAGGACGCACTTGCAACAGATGTATGGACACGTAGAGGACAACAAATAACATCAGAGGTGATGACATGCCAAAGCTAGCTAGCTATATATTTAGCCTAGTTTTACTCGTGACACATTTCGGATATGACTAATCCCTGGAAGATAATCGCTATTTGCTAGTCTGTCGTTGTCATTGAACACTGCCTTGCTCCACCTACACGTGCAGCACATGTGCACAGTGGGTCTGGACAGTTTCGTGCTTGTTTACATTTGGAAGCCTGTGCTTCTAATGCCTACCTACACTTTTGGGACTTTTTCTTGTCCATGGCTTTGGTTGGCCATCTAACTGCTGTGCGTTACTTTTGCATTAATCTATTATGTTAACACACATCAACTAACTTGGTTGTGATTGGCCAGTGAGCCCAGTCCCGGAACATGCATCCGGCACGCTCTCATATGCACCCTGAAGTCCCGGCACACAGGGCATGTGTGGATTTTTTTAAGCAGTCCATCGGCCCACCGATGCAGCGGCCCACCGGGATTTGTCCCGGAATGCCCGATGGCCAGTACACCACTGGTAGCAGTAGAGTAGGAGTAGAGTAGCAGTACGATATGTCTAATCTTAGTGGGACTTTGTGGTAGGAGACAATCAACAATAAAATATGTATCGACTATATCTGTGAATGTTCTCATTCACCCAGGTCGTGGTTATCCAAAGGAGTTGAATCAAGTCCAGTTGCACTTGATTCAACTCCTTTAGATATGTATCTACTATGGGAATTGTTACAGTCCCCATAACTAAGTGACAATATTGACCACCTGATCATTGTTTATGATTAAAAAATACCCATAAATAATAGCAAAATAACCGTAAAATACCCACTGCAGTTCTGCCGTCATGCACATTTCAACTTTGACGATGACACCTAATTCCCATCCTCTCTTCTCCAAATGTAACTTCTCCTCTGGGAAAAAAAAAAGAGCAAAAAGAAATGACAGCCCTATTACACCCAGCCACGGCTGCCAACTGTTCAGGAGACACCGGACAGAACAATGGGTCCCATTATCCATTATTAATGGCCCTTTGGTTGTTTTCAGCACCAAGCCCATTCATATTTTAGATAAATTACCAGTGAATATGTTATGTATATGACTTGTAAGGAGATTAGACAAAGGGAATCAGCATCCCAGAAACAAATGGATGAACTTCACTCCCTACAGTCGGCATGGGCCGCTCCCTCCCTCGATCTGAAGTTGTGAGGGGACCCAGAAGACTAATTTGGCCATTACAGAGAAGATGCAGTTCAAAGGCATCCAAGAGGCATTTTGGATTATCACTACGTGCCAGAGACAGTGCAGGGGGAGCTGGGCACATTGGGATTCATGCTTTTCTGAGGTATCTCGGTGCTATATGTGGATGTGACAAAATAACTTACAAGGTATATTTTTTTGGGCAGAGAGGACTCCTACACATTACTCTCCCAAATGTGCCTCACCCCAATATTGCATCAAAGGAGGTAATAAGGGGAAATGACTCCTGAAATCTGCCCGTTATGGCCGCAAGGTCAACCGGCCTGCGCTACAGGGACGAAATGGTCGTTCGTTAAGTAGATAAGCTCCTTACTCCTCCCGCCGTCGAATCCCCCACAGCCCATGTACGACACCGTGTCATCCAGGGAAGCGAGCTTGGAAAGCGTAAAGCAAGCGACCATCTCCCTCCGCTATTGTCACAACGCTGATTTCAACGACACAATCAGCACTTCTGTCCACAGCAGGTGCCAGCGGAGAGCGTCTTGTGAGGGAGCGTACACACTTGGCGTTTTATCTATTTATTTATTTTTTTTCCTTTCTCTTTTACCTTGAGGCAGCAATATTACCGGCCCCTTCATCTTTTGACTGACGGCGGATCAAGCGCAGCGGTTACGCAGCACCTTTCTCTAGTTGGCGGGCGAGGCGTCAGCACATTCTGAAGCGCTCACGCCGTCCCCTTCCTTCCAGCACGCCATCAAATCTGTTTTGACACTGCAAGCTTGTCATTTAACGCCTCAATGAGGCGCGCGTGCACGAGAGAGAGAGAGAGAGAGAGAGAGAGAGAGAGAGAGAGAGAGAGAGAGAGAGAGAGAGAGAGAGAGAGGGCTCTTCAAAATTTCGGGGCGCCCTGAGAACATAAGCGCCAGGAGCAAAGAGTGCAGCAATAGGGAGTAGGGTGGTGGTGTGTGTGTGTGTGTGTGTGTGTGTGGGGAGGGGGTTGATGGTGCGTAGTGGGGGTTTTGAGGGGGGTGGGGGTGCATCGAGGGGTAAAAGACGCCTTGGGCTCTTCCCTCGTTGACTCTTGCCGCCGCAGTGATAGCTTTTATAAGCCGAGCAATATCACACTCCAGAGTTGTGAGGGATTTTCTCAGTTTTTTTCCCTCCCTTTCCCCTGCTTCCTTTCTGTATTTATATATCATATGTAATAGATGTGTGAATAATTGGGCTGCTTTAAAAAATTGTGTATTAAAAATTGGCAAGTACAGGCTCGCGCATCCCCCCCACCCCCCCCCTTCATTTGTCGTTTATTACAATCACTATTTAGTTTCGTTTAGCAAACACGTTCATCCAAAGCGACGCACATCTGAGAGCTGACACGACACAAGTAAGGATCTAGGCAGGAGAGAACAACACAAGTAAATGCCATAAAGTTTATTTGCTCTTCTCGTGGTTAATGCCCCACCCACCCCCCCCACCCCCATGCTGACTCTATAACTTCTCATTTGTAGGAAGCTGAAAGGATAAGTGCTGCCTCCCTTGGGTCACGTCGTGTTGGAAAACACACGCACGCACAACCCACACACACATACGGGGCTTTGCTCCCTACGCTGTCCTCTTCTTTCATTAAGCCCCCGTGCACAGGTGCAGAGCGAGCCCGGCGCTGATGAAAAATAATTTGTCAAAGTCTGCGGTGGCATTGCGGCAACCTTTTTCTCCCCCAAAATGTCACCTTCAAAGGGAACCTTCTTACTCGCACACCGTTGTTGTAAGGCAACAGAGCCCGGCTATTGCCTGGGGCAACTAAGAGCTCCCTATTATGAACAGTATGATTAAGTGTTCCCCTGGTGCAGAGAAACACCCGACGCTTACCTAACCCCCCCCCCCGCTCTTTTATCTGCATTGTTTGCCTTCGACAGAAAGGGCATAACTCCTTCGAACCCATCACACTTCTTTATGGTGATTATGATTACACTCTTTTGGGGATTTTACAATGCTGTTTTGACATTGAGGCAGGGCCTGTGGTCCTCTTACAAGGAAGCAGAGGTGTGCACTCGAGTCACATGACGTGGATTGAAGCGAGACTCAAGTAACACTTCTAAAGGCTTTAGACTTGCCTCGGCAAAATTGGAAAAAAAGTCTTGAAAGTCGACTTTGACTTGGAACACTCCATGACCTCACTTCAACTTCTGATTTTTAACCTGGGAGACTTGTTACCTTCTCCCAGAATGAACACAAAATACTTTCAGAAAGTGTGTTCTTCATTTCCATAACAACAGATCCACTTCGACTCAGTCCTGAATAAAAGCACATTTTAAAATAATTCAGGATTTGCGTAAATTCAGTGTATGAAGTATTCCTCTGTTGTTAAAATGTTGAAATGGCAATACATTTGATGAAGAGTGCATAATGACTTCTTTAGGGTTTGAAAATCAAAGTTTATGAATTGGGACTTGACTTGGGACTTGTCAGTCTTGACTTGGGACTTGAGTGCCAGTATTTGAGACTTGACTTGTGACTTGAAAAATAATGACTTGGTCTCACCTCTACAAGCCACAGTTGTCACCTTGTTATTTGAAGGGGGTGGCAGTGGCCTTGGGCGGCATAGTGGCCCAATGGTTAGCACTGTTGCCTCACAGCAAGAAGGTCCTTGGTTTGAACCCCAGGCTGTCCCAGGTCCTTTGTGTGTGGAGTTTGCATGTTCTCCCTGTGTCTGCAGTGGGTTTAGTCTGGGTGCTCCGGTTTCATCCCAACGTCAAAAAGACATGACTGTTAAGATTAATACTCCTGTCTGTGCCCCTGAGCAAGGCAATGGAATGAACCGGAGTTGATCCCTGGGTGCTGCAGCTGCCCATTGCTCCTATACAATAGGATGGGTTACGTGCAGAAGACAAATGTCATTGTCACCTGTACAATGACAAAATAAAGTGGCTTTCCTTCTTCTTACGGTCAAGAAGACAGGTGGTCATGTGACTCAAAAGTTAGCTGTTTAAAAACCCCACACTGGGGCGTCCGGGTAGCTTGGCGGTCTATTCCGTTGCCTACCAACATGGGGGTTCCCGGTTCAATCCCCGTGTTGCCTCCAGCTTGGTCAGGCATCCCTACAGACACAACTGTGCGTGTCTGCGGATGGCAGGTCGGATGTGGGTATGTGTCCTGGTCGCTGCACTAGCGCCTGCTTTTGTTGGTTGGGACGCCTCTTCAGGGCGGAGGGGGAACTGGGGGGAATAGCGTGATCCTCCCACACGCTACGTCCCCCTGGTGAAACTCCTCACTGTCAGGTGAAAAGAAGTGGCTGGCGACTCCACATGTATTAGAGGAGGCATGTGGTAGTCTGCAGCCCTCCCCGGCTCGGCGAAGGGGGTGGAGCATCGACCAGGACAGCTCGGAAGAGTGGGGTAATTGGCCAAGTACAACTGAGGAGGAAAAAAAGGGGGGGAAACCCTCAGGTTGAGAAAGCAAATGAACGATAATTTCTCATTCCTTGGCGACTATTGCCCAGTTGCCTTTAGGCAAGGCATTTTCTCCCCCACTTGCTGATGTGGTATGTACTGATGGTGCCGGAGGAGCATAATTATTGGGTCTTTGTTGTCCTGTGTAGCTCAATTTACCAGAACGCCTGCCTGTTAATGGATGAACACGCCTTGAGGATGATGCTAATATGGCCGGACTTCGGGGTTTCCGTTCCCGACCGGGGGTCACCCGTACTGTAATGCCACGCAGCCATTTCATCGTGAAGCGCAGTGTGTCCGAGGACTCACAAATGTGCTCTAGAAGTGCAGTCATTCGTTCAACAGCATGAATGTGATGCAGCATGCTAATCCCTACCCTGAATATAGCAAAAAGGAAGAAAAAGAACGGTGGACAGTCGTGGTTAGATGTGACGGCCGTGGTATTTGTTTGACATCGTTTTCATGCTCATCACAATTCCCGGTGACCAGGCGTGACCCGGAAATGATAGCCCTGTCGTTTTGTCATGGACCACTTGCATCAAGAAACGATTGGACAAGATGAGGAGACCGAGTGGACTCCTTTTTTTTGTATTTGCCGTTGTTTACCGTCTCCTCATCAGGTTTCGCTCGACATAAACGAAACCGGAAAAGAAAAGGGGGGGGGTCACTTCACCTGCTTTCAGGAGTCGTATCTATGAATTACTGAAGTGTTCTCTTTGCTTTTTTCAGTTTCCTGTGTTTTTTTTAGCCCCACTTATAGATAAGGCAGCAGTACTTAAGTCTCTCTCAAAGGAAAACTAGAAGAAGAAAAAAAAAAGCACAAAGGACGGAGCTGGTCGTTGGAAGAGAACACATAAAAAGGGAAATTACAGCACCAAGATGACTTTTCTGTATGGGGAAAAAAAATCTAAATGCCTTTATTTAGTGGATTTCTCACATTTTAATACTTGGAGCAAAAAGGGAAAAAAATCTATAAAAAAGTCTCTCACATTATGGCATGAAATTACCTTCTTTTGCACTCGCTGATTAAGGTACTTCTTAAATCTATTTTCCCAATGAGCCGACAAATGTTCTACCAGACTTAACTACTATAGCTTTGAGTCAGTTCTTTAAATAGGGTCATTCCTGGAATATTTCATTGGCCATAAAAAAAAGGGGAACCCATCTCTGCTTTAGATTATGGATTATGATTTACGTAATACTAATAAGTTTTGGTCTGCGTAACTTTTATTTTCCCGCTCTTGGCATTGCGCACAGTGAAGAGATAAGGGATGAAGGGTCCTACAGCCAAACGTCTACCCTAAAAATGATAAAAAGGCACGCTGAAGGTTTTTTCCTGGCATTTTTTTTTCTTCCTTTCCATCTCCAGCAGGACAGGGTGAAGTAGACGAGAAAGAGTAGAACAATAGGAGGAATGGGGGGGGGTGCGTGGAGGAATGAAGCCGAACAGGGGAGAGAGTAAGCTGGCGACGAAGAGGAGAACACGGAGGAGGAGGAGGGGTAAGGATGAAGCCGAGTAGAAGAGAGCAGAGGAGAACATCCATGGGTCAAGGGAGTACAGAGCTGATCCGAACTGACAAACTCGGTCCCCTCTTAACCGTGTATTTAAAGACTCGCAGCTCATTTCGCATGCTACACTACTCACATTTCGGGCCAAACAACACCGATTTGCTTCAGTTCTTGTGTTTTCGCGAGGACCCTCCATATTTTGTACAAGACTGTTTCCAGCCAGTGTCTAGGCTCTTATAAGGAGGTGTGCGGACCCTTGTGAAGTAGAGCGAGGCCTCATTGGTCATCATTAGCCCCACTAGAACAGGCAGGAGCAATGGCCCTGTGTTGCATCACTGGGGGGGAAAAAAAAGGAAAAGGAAAAAAAGATGGGGTAAGAGTCACTTTAGGAGGCTTTGAATAACTAGGCTGTAATGTCGTTAGATCGCTCTTCCATGCACTAAATACAGTACACAGTGGGTACTTCCTTCAGGGTTAATTAACGGCGCCCATTTGTAAATCTTAACAGGGGTAAACGTTGCACTTCAGGTCAACTTTTCAGAAGATGAGAACATTTAGTATATTTGACATCGACTTTAAAGACAGCATTGACAGGCGTCTGGATAGAGTAGCGGTCTGTTCCGTTGCCTGCCAACATGGGCATCGGTGGTTCGATTCCCTGTGTTACCTTTGGCTTGGTCAGGCGTCCCTGCAGACATAATTGGCCGTGTCTGCGGGTGGGAAGCCGGATGTGCGTATGTGTCCTGTTCTCTGCACTAACGACCTCCTCTGGTTGGTGTGAGCACCTGTTCGGGGGGGGGGATAGCGTAATCCTTCCACACCCAAAGTCCATGTGGCGAAACTCCTCACTGTCAGGTGAAAAGAAGTGGCTGGCGACATCACATGTGTCGGAGGAGGCACGTGGTAGTCTGCAGCCCTCCCCGGATCGGCAGAGGGGGTGGAGCAGGGACCAGGACAGCTCGGACGAGTGGGGTAATTGACCGGGCACAAGTGGGGAGAAATAAAAAAAAAAGTGGGGAGGGGGTGGTGTCATCTGCTAAATTACACATTAAAAATGTGCGGGTGGAGAGATCAGGTTTATAATACGCACCGAGGTCCCAGATTGAAATCCTGATTCTGGATCTGTTGTGACAGTTTCTCTTCATGTTCATGGAATTGACTAATAACAGTCTGGCTTATGTAAGCCTCTTTTAGTGCTCTGCGATTTTCAAGTGCTGACTCTAAACATAAACATTGTCTCTGTTGGCGAAGGAACGAAGAAGAAGCATGAAAAGAAAAAGAAAGTAGAAGCACCATCAGGACTGCCAATCTAATCAGCATGTGGAGAATAACTTGAGGTCCTGTCTTTCTAATGAAGTTAGTTACAAAAACATCCTTGACCAGTTTTCCTCAGCAAGGCCGTATGAGTCTTGCCAGAGCTGCTAACTGAAGGTCCACAAAGGCGGTTTTTGTTTGAGGTCATCACTGACGTCAGAAACAGTATCTCTGTGGTTCACTGAGATACACGTGAAATCTGATTAAATAACATGCAATCTTAGGTGAAACTGAGGGATCCCAGACAGCAAAATGAAACTGGACCAGATCCGGGCCGGATATATCGCAGCAGATCTGGCGGATCTGCCCCAGTGTCTTTTTGCACAACGGACCAATACTTTAGGAGGCCGCACTCTGGCCATAGGCGCGGGGCGGTCTAGGAGTGGTTGTGATTCATGTGGGGATCCGCCGGACTGCGAGCAGATCCGGCCCAGTGTCAGGTGCTATGAGTGAAATAAATGTGACAGCATGGAAATTAAATTCATCCTGATGGAGAGATTTTACTGCTTTAAAGCAGCAAGTATACGATCAGTGAAAAAACAAGAACAAACTAGTAGTTTGGGTGTGCACTGACTAATTATTGTTCTTTCAAGTACGGTTAAAGGTTGCCACTTGAATGAGGTCATTTCAAGTATCAACCTCTTGAAACAACAGTAACAAGGATTGCTCTTTGCTCGAGTCAGTAAAATGACACTGCACACAAGATAATACCTGAGACAACTTGCAGTATCAAACAGCCGAGTTTACTCATACCACTGTCAAAACTATCACAAACTTTAAGAGAGAAAAAAAAACTACATTGTAATTGTTTTGTTGAGGGGGAAATTTTGGTTTGGCGTTGCCCAGGACGCAGGAAACAATAATGGAAATGTAAACCATAAAAGGCGCCACATGCCTGCAAATAAAGCAAGTACAATACATGTTGTGTAGCATGTAGTATAGTGTAATGTCTCTGAGTTTGCAGTTCAATGATTGGATTATGCAGGATGTACAGTTTGAAATAAAGACACATAATCATACATATGATAAAAATGGACATTATTCTATTCTATTGCCTACCAACACGGGGATCGCTGGTTCGAATCCCCGTGTTACCTCTGGCTTGGTTGGGCGTACCTACAGGCACAACTGACCATGTCTGTGGGTGGGAAGCCGGATGCCAAGTCAAGTTTATTTATATAGCACATTTAAAGCAACCACAGTTGAACCAAAGTGCTGCACAAGCTTAAAATACAATATAATGTGGGTATGTGTCCTGGTCGCTGGCTAGCGCCTCCTCTGGTCGGCCGGGGCGTCTGTTCAGGGGGGAGGGGGAACTGGGGGGAATAGTGTTATCCTCCCATGTGCTATGTCCCCCTGGTGAAACTCCTTACAATTAGGAGAAAAATTTGGAAAAATTAAAAAAAACAAAACAGAAAAGTACATTTGTAAACCTATATATCACCACTATAAACATCACCATATTGGGCAATAATGGATATTTGATTCACTTATGCAGAAATTAGGTAAATGATGCATGTTTAATTTTATTGAAAGCTGTTAAAGATGATATTTACTGTTTAACCAATACCAGAAAAGAGCTGATTGATTCATTGATTAGTATCCTTTTTTCCCATTTCTGGCTCTTCCAATCCACCAGCAACAAATGTCAGTGCCTTAAAAGCAAAGCATGGTTAACTCCTTCGAAACTGATTTTATGTGCCATCTTTAGTGTGTGTTCAGATCCACCCCACGCACACTTCAGCCCATTTAAAGTTTCACAGTTGTGAGGTACTCTGCAGAATCAAGCTACATGGCATGGACCTGCTCCCCTGGTGACAAAGCAGACTAACCTTGCAGACTCATGAAATATAATTTAAAAGCCTTTAGACCCAAATACAATTAATCTTCTTCAAGGATGCGTTGGCAGATTTGCCGCCATAGAAGTAGTACCTGGGGGAAGTAGGACCTGGGCCTTCCCATGGTGAAATGACCTCACAGACCACTGGGGCAACCCTTCTCTACTAGAAACATATGGATTTTATAAGAGAAATCATTGCCGTAGCGCTGGAAATTTGAAACGGGTACACATAAAGCTGCTCATGATTCTGAATTTGACTGGCAGCTTGCTGAAATGAAAATTGCCAACAAATAAACACGTACCTCATGCCAGAGGGAACAACATTTTGAGCTCTGATGTTAAGTAGAGTTCTTGGTTTTGGGGCTGTGACGATCATGTGTTTGTTTACATTCATGAGTAAATACTAAAGAAGCTCCTTACAGGGTGCTTAAGAATCACCATGTCATGTCCAAACAAAGAAAGAACATCCACCGGACTAAACCACTTCACCGCTCTTCCTCCAATTGACCTCTTCAGTTCTGATGTCATGAGGAGAGTTACAGTTTACACCTATCAGCCAAAACATTAGAAACCACCTGAGACCACTGCCATCAGTGAGTACCGTTGCCACGAAGGGGTGTACCTGGTCTGCAGCAATGTTTAGGTAGCTGGTACGTTTCAAAGTGACCTCCACACGAATGCCAGGACCCAGTGTTTCCCAGCAGAACATTGCCCAGAGCATCATGCTGCCTCCGCCAGCTTGCCTTCTTCCCATAGTGCATCCTGGTGCCATCACTTCCCCAGGTAAACGACACACACAAACCTGGCCATCAACACGATGTAAAAGAAAACGTGATTCATCAAACCAGGCCACCTTCTTCCATTTATCCATAGCCCAGTTCTGATGCTCACGTGCCCATTGTAGGTGCTTTCAGTAGTGGATGGGGCCATCATGGGGACTCTGACGGGTCTGCAGCTACACAGCCTCATACACAGCAAGCTGTGATGCACTGTGTGTCCTGACACCTGTCTATCATAGCCAGCATTAATTTTTTTCAGCATTTTGAGCTACAGTGACTCTTCTGTGGGATCCGAGCAGACAGGCTAGCCTTCAATCCCCAAGCACATCAAATGCACTTGGGCGCCCTTGACCCTGCCGCCGGTTCACGGGTTGTCCTTCCTTGAAGCACTTTTGGTAGGTACTGACCACTTCATACAAGTGAACACCTTACAAGACCTGCCGTTTGGAGGTGCTCCGACCCAGTCGTCTAGCCATCACAATTTGGGCCTTGTCAAAGTAGCACAGATCCTTCTGCTTGCCCGTTTTTCCTGCTTCCAACACATCAGCTTCAACAACTGACTGCTCACTTTCTGCCCAATATATCCCATCCCTTGAACGGTGTCATGGTGGTTTTAATGTTTTGGCTGATCAGTGTATATTTCTTAGCGAAGTCACAAATCAGAGTGGCAATTCATTTTCAGATCTACGGCGACACTCAAGCGTGTGCTCTTTCTTCGTTTTCCCATAATGTATCCCTGGATGACTCGTGAATCTACACAGAGATGAATCACTATATATTTTTTACTGTAGAGCTACAGTTTAGAGTGGCTTCACTTTCAAATGTTAATAATGCACATATACAAAAATACTATCTCAGATATCCTTGAACATTGCCACTTTTGATCACAGCAGGCTAAGAACTTACAGGATGCCGTAAACACATTAGTCTCTAGCTATAGAAGGACTGGTTCAAAGGTTCAAGGGTTCAGAGTAAGGTTTCCCAAGTGCGAGCCCAATTTTAACTTGCTGCCAGTGTATTTATTGTTGTGGGATGTCTGGCTTTACAGTGGATGGTTCAGCACATCAAATGAAAATAGAAAAGTACATTTCCCCGGAGAAAAATTTGTGGGTTAGCTGAAAGCATTGGCACGGTGCTTAGAGTTGAAAGTGGTGTTATGAATTAAATTTTGACATTAAGAGTCTTCACCACTCTTCTAAAAGGAAGAAAAAAGGTCAATATATCAAAATATCAAAAACTTTTTTTCCATGCTACATTTTTTTTTATTGCTCAATAATTGAAAGTTTAAATGAAGTTTCAAACTTTTAAAGTGTGTAGACGTAGGTAGATGTCCATGTTTCTTTTGGATGAATAAATTAATTAGGCCTGAGATTATAATGAGCACACCAGCTTGCAGCTGGCCGGGTAATGAAAAGCGCCAGAGACAACAAGCTAGTTCACACTCTTTTATTAAAGATCCAGTCCAATGCTTTTAATTCAGCCAGACAAGGTTTAATGCAGAGTAGGATTGTCAGGATTGTCAATTTTTTCCAGCATCAAAAGTGTCATTTGCTTTTTATAGCTATTTAAACACCCCAACTCCGAGCACAGCTGTTGTTCTCTATTCAGAAGACTGTTGATAGCTGCACAATCTGATATCACCATGTTATTTTTTACTACTTGATTAATCGCTGTGGGGGGAAATTCTTTATCTGCATTTAGCTAATAATCCTAGCTGTGTAGCGGGCAGCCGTCGTGTAGCGCCCCGGGGACCAACTCCAGTTCTACTCTCCGTTGCCTTGCTCAAGGGCACAGACGAGAGTGTTAACCCTAACATGTATGTATTTTTGATGGTGGGGGAAACAAGAGCACCCAGAGAAAACCCACCGCAGACGGGGAGAACATGCAAACTCCACACAGAGGACAACCTGGGATGACCCCCAAGGTTGGACAACCCCGGGGTTCGAACCCAGGACCTTCTTGCTCTGAGGTGACAGCTCTAACCACTGGGCCACCATGCCGTGTTTGTGTTGTTCCCACGACATGATAATTAACAGTGCTCCAGGACCGTCATTGCAATGGACCAATAATGTTGTTGTGATGTTGTGCATCTGCAAAAAGGGTAAAACGACTGGAAAAATAGCAAAGGTAACCTAGCATAACCTCAACCTCAGCCTACCCCTAACTTTGACCTAATGCTTACCTTAGCCTAACCTTAACTGATAGCTAACCTTAACCGAAACAAGTGGTAACCCATGCTAACCCACAACCATCTTTTTCCCTGAGTTGCAAAGGCATGACAGCACAACAACGTGATTGGTCAGTTTTAATGATGGTCCTGGAGCAACATTAATCATGATGTCATAGGAGCAACACCAGCATGGCGATATCGATATCAGATACACCGCTGATAGCTAGCTAGCTTGCTAATTTGTATGATAGGCAACGATTCAGAAACAGACCAACTGACCGATGATGACTAATCATTGACTGTCTAATCAAACCAGATTATGTAATTTATTACCAGAACTAGATTGTTTTTTGAAACAGTTATGGTGACAACTAGGGGGATAGTTTCTCAAGGCGCTTTAGTCATATTTTCACAACAACATCATTTAAAACATTTTACGTAAAATTGCATCAACAACATTTTAGTTTAACCTGATTTTCATTGGACTGACATTTTAAGAATCAGTGGGTCAGTAGTGCAGGGGATTCATATTCTTCCTGATCAGAGCTCCTTCTACAGGACACTGCAGTAGGCTTTACCCCACTAGAGGAGAAACAACAGAGAGAAAAAAAATAGGGTGAAAACTTGCTAGGTGACCTCGAGTAGTACCCATTCCACAATTGTCCTGCTGCCAGACTGCTGATCCATTTTTGACCCGTCCCTCATTACTGCAGGAGAGAGAGAGAGAGAGAGAGAGAGAGAGAGAGAGAGAGAGAGAGAGAGAGAGAGAGAGAGAGAGAGATTTTGAACCGTCCCTCATTACTGCAGGAAAGAGAGAGAGAGAGAGAGAGAGAGAGAGAGAGAGAGAGAGAGAGAGAGAGAGAGAGAGAGAGAGAGAGAGAGAGAGAGAGAGAGAGCTCAGTACTAAAGTGGCCACAGTGACTTCATCCTGGTCACAATCTCATTTTTTCAAGTCCCCCAAAAGACATCAATATCTCACAAGCCCCCAAATAACATTCTCTGTGCCGCAGGGTCGACTTAGACTAGTTCTATTCTGTTAATGGGGATACATACTTACTTTGAGAGTGCAGGGGCACTCTGTACTTCCTTTCCCCTTTTCTGTTTAAAGATACACACTAGGTAGGTACTAGAATAAGGATTCAGCATATATGACTTGATCTGCAGCAACTGAGTAAGCAACTGAGTAACCACTTGACAACTAATCACACTTAATGGTCTCTGCAGGAGAGGCCTAGCTTACCACAGTAATGTATGCAAATTATTTTCTGCCATATTCTGAATATTCAGCAAGCTGTACTTGCTGGCTTTTGCCACCTATGGATTGCTATAGGGCATCACATAACTTCCAAAATATGCTTCTGCCACGTTTATTACTTGGTATTGACACATGGTCAACATTGCTTATTCCCAGGGGGCGTCCGGGTAGTGTAGCGGTCTATTCCATTACTTACCAACAAGGGGATCACCGGTTCGAACCCCCGTGTTACCTCCGGCTTGGTCAGGCGTTCTTACAGACATAATTGGCCCTGTCTGCGGGTGGGAAGCTCGGTGTGGGTGTGTATCCTGGTCGCTGCAGTAGCGCCTCCTCTGGTCAGTTAGGGTGCCTGTTCAGGAGGGGGGGCTGGGGGGAATAGCGTGATCCTCCCACGCGCTACATCCCCCTGGTGAAACTCCTCACTGTCAGGTGAAAAGAAGCGGCTGGCGACTCCACATGTATGGGAGGAGGTATGTGGTAGTCTGCAGCCCTCCCCGGATCAGCAGATGGGGTGGATCAACAACCGGGACAGCTCGGAAGAGTTACGTAATTGGCCAGATACAATTGGGAAGAGAAAGGGGGGGAATATATTGCTTATTCCCTACTAGACAACAAAAACGTGAAAAAAAGATGCCAGGATTTACTTCACTTATTAAACAATCCGGTTAGCTTGGAGACAAATTATAAATCATTTTATTCTCCTTTACTTCTTATTGCTCTTTCATTTCTGCTGCCTTTGATTCCTGTTATACATAGAATAACATTGAAGAACATAGACATTGTTAGAGATTTTGTGAGCCAAAGCCTTGGCATTTTTAAAGAGACTTGCAAAGGAATGTGCTTCAAAAAAAAAAGATGCAAAGCAAAGACAGATGGCTGACAGTTCCCCACATCAAGGCAGGGTCCCTAAACCACAGCTCTGGATGAGTTATCGGTTTTGGTGGCCTTGCAGGCAGCAGCAGGGAATAGTAAAAAAAAAAAACCAAAAAAAAAAAACCTGGGTTTCACTAAAATACTGACAGCTACCTACCTACAGGGGTCAAGGGTGTGACGGTGCCAAGTTCAGGCACTTCTCTGGCCAGCTTTAATTAGTATGCAATATCATGGTTAAAATCTAGAGCAACCATTGCCTCGACAGCAAATGGCTCACAATTGAAACATTTCCAGTTCGAAATCTCTTTGACTTTTAATGAAGTTTGGGGATTAAGAACGGCTCCCCTCCAACTTCTCACTGCTGCTGCTGTTGATGTGCCGTAGATCAAGGCAACCTACTGCCTCATCAAAATACTTAAAAGATGGAAAAAGAGCGAGAGTCGGTGCTACTGGATAGAGGACTACGTCTTAAGTTCCATGTCTAAGCAAGGCCTTAGCCCCCATGTTGGCCATGCCATATTGCTTTATGTAGCCACCAAACTCCCATGTGAGATTGTGTGCTACTCTGCAAGTAGAAGGTAATGTTGCTGAAAAGAATCAAGTCAGATAGACATATATATAGGCAGATACATGGATAGATGCCCATATAGGGTTAGGGTACCGGACCGGCAGTTCCGATAGCACCGAGAGCGGTCTGGCAGCGGCCTCGCCTAGCGTTGACTGTGGCGTTTTTGGTGTCGTCGTGTGGAGTGCGGGGAGGTGTGTCGTGGGTATCTGGCTGGCGTTGGATCGGCTGAGGGAGCCTGGTCTGCTGCGCCCTGTGGGCCCAGGGACCACGGCCCTGCCTGGAAGTGCGCCCGAGGAGGAAACACTGAGGGCGTGTGACAGGACACGGAAGCGGGGTAGTCTAAGCTAGCTGTTAGCCCACGCAGACCGGCAGTTCATCCTAGCTGGCATTCGCTCCCTTGGACAGTGATTTTTTATTTATTTATTTTTGTTTTTTGTTTTTAGTTTTGATCTAGGTATGTGTTAGTTTGGATATGTGTTTTCTTGTAGTTTTTGGATATGTGTTTTTGTCTTTGTGTTAAACTGCTGTGGCCTTTGGGAATGCTATTTCGGCAAATTTAAGTGTTCCTGATTCCTGATATACATATGTATAATATATATATATATATATATATATATATATATATATATATATATATATATATATATATATATATATATATATATATTGTAGGTACAGTAGATACCGTAGATAGATGTATGCATACATTGCTAGATGGATAGACAGATGCAAGCATACAGATATAAGATTGCTAGATACAGTATGGCATAATGTAGATGATATATACTATGGATAGATCATAGATGGATGGATGGAGGGATATAAATAGATGGCGTTATTAAGGGCAGATGGATAGATATGATAGGGAGACACTTTAGATGGATATGATAGATCAGGTCTCCAGTGGGCCAAACCACTCTTTGAAATATCTCGCTGAAGCCTTGCCAGACAGGCTTTGCTTTGCGAGGCAGAGCCGGGGTAACAACCGATCCCTCCTAATTGGAGCAGGCACAGCTGCGCTGCGCTGCGCTGCATCGCCTCCCCTCCGGCACACGCAAATCCCGTTTTGATCGGGATTATTACGGGTGGAGATAATCACTCTTAGATGAGCCGTATTCCGAGGTGCTGGGAAAAAAACGTAGTACTATGACGAAGTCACAGGAGGCGCATTTCATGAAAATGTAATCGATAAGGCAATTGAAGCTCACAGCTTGAGTGAATCTGTTGTTACAGCCGTGACGCAGGTAATGAGGAGTGTCTGTTATGCCGAGGGGAATAATAAGGTATTTATCAAACGTGTTTAAGGGAACAGACATTGTCTTCAACTGTGACAATAAAAGACCAAAAATAAATAAATAAAAATGCAGGGCGTCAGGGCAGCGTAGCGGAGGATTCCATTGCCTACCAACATGGGGATCGGCGGTTCGAATCCCCGCGTTACCTCCGGCTTAGTTGGGCGTCCCTACAGATACAGTCGGCCGTGTCTGCGGGTGGGAAGCCGGATGTGGGTATGTGTCCTGGTCGCTGCACTAGCGCCTCCTCTGGTCAGTCGGGGTGCCTTTTCGGGAGGGGTGGGGACTGGGGGGGAATAGCGTGATCCCTCCACGTGCTTACACCCCCCCTGGTGAAACTCCTCACTGTCAGGTGAAAAGAAGCAGCTGGGGATTACACAAGTATCGGAGGAGGCGTGATAGTCTGCCGCCCTCCCCGGACCGGCAGAGGGGGTGAAGCAGCAACCGGGATGGCTCGGGAGAGTGGGGATAATTGGCCAAGTATAATTGAGGAGAAAAAAGGCCCACAAAAAAAAGAAGAGAAAAGCTGAACTCATTACTCAGATTTGGTACTTCAAGGAATGTGGATCAATCATTTGGAGTGTTTCTTTGACACGGGAGTGTTATGGCAAGACCAGTGGGCCCAAGTGAAAGACAAAGACAAGGGAATGCAGTAAATATGAAAAAGGGGTTTTACTGCGGGGATGAAAGGGTGGAATGAGGATGGCAGGCCAGGCAGGAGGTTAGAGGGATGATGGTGGATGGCAGAGCCAAGCTGGACTGGCGGACGAAGAAGTGAGTGTGGTTGGACAATGCAGAGCTCGAGGATTAGTAACAAGGCAGGCAGATGGGCAGGGCAACTGGAGAAAGGTCACAAGAAAATACTATAAGTACAAGTAATGCAAGTAAGACTGGGAATAACGCTGAACAATTGCAGAGCGGCCGAGAGCGAGAGACTAGCATGGTAGCTCAAATATCTGGCGAGGAGTGGATGACGGAAAACCGGAGTACAGGTAGTCCCCGGGTTATGAACGCCCGACCTAAGAGCACCCGTACTTACGAACCGACCTCCGTAAAGCCTGGAAGCCTGTCCAGGGTGTCTCCCCGCCTGCCACCCAATGGCTGCTGGGATAGGCTCCATCACCCCCGCGACCCTGAGAGCAGGATAAGCGGCTTGGATAATGGATGGATGGAGTTACAGAGAGTGGTTTGTACTAACGAACGGACGGACTACTTTGCGCGACGTTCAAAACAGTGCACTTTTTAGGTGGTTCGTCGGCCCAAGGGAGAACAACGCCACGTCGTCGTCACCATTTTAAGTCAGATCGCGTAAACGTCGTTGTGTGCGTTGTGTCTTGACTTAATTTCTTCATATGTTTACCCTTGTAATCATGGCTTCAAATCATAAATCTGATGGAGGTGATGGTGATGCATCGAAGAAAAGGAGAACCATCACGGTGGAAATGAAAGTGGAAATAGTAAAGCGTTCAGAGAGAGAGTAAACACTCATTTATTCACTTACCCAGTGAGGCGGGGAGGCGATCCCCAAGCGGGCTCTCGTTTCTGGTATCAAACGGCCGGCATCCCCCGGTCGCGACCCGCTCTGGGGACAGTGGCAGGAGGGGAGTTTGAAATATAAGGAATGTTTCTTTAAAGTTTTTTATACCTATAGACACATTCTCTCTCTCTCTCTCTCTCTCTCTCTCTCTCTCTCTCTCTCTCTCTCTCTCTCTCTCAATTATAAATACTGTACTGCAGTTAGATTTATTATTATTTCTGCATTATGTAATTTATGATGTTTTTGACGCTAGATGTGATCTGTACGTAACTGTTCCGACTTGCATACTAAATCGACTTAGGAACAGACTCAAAAATGGAACTCGTTCTTAATCCGGGGACTGCCTGTAGATCTACTGCTCATGATGAGCCGATGGAGGAGGTGTGTAGGCTGGGCAGGTGAGATGAGTGATGAGAGAGAGAGAGAGAGAGAGAGAGAGAGAGAGAGAGAGAGAGAGAGAGAGAGAGAGAGAGAGAGAGAGAGAGAGAGAGAGGAGATAAACACTGGCTGCAGGCTAGTTGAAAGTGGAGGCAAAAGTGATGGGCGTGACAAATAGAGATTGATGGGGGAGCTGCCTGCCGTGTGGACAAAATTTACTGCGTGGGATCTCAAAAACAGCAACGCCATTAATGATTAACAGGTGGGTGTCTGGCGAACAAACGAGGGAATCAAACTTAACAACGACACATGCCTTTCTGCATAACTACACGAGAGTAAAAACCATCCCCACGTTTCACTCGGCGCTACGTAGCGCCGCCGCCAGTGATGTTATCCCTGCAGATGCTTAGGAGGCTACTCAACTATTCAGCAAGGATGCTCCTGGAGTGTCACGCCAAGATTTATAGGAGCGCATAGATACACAAGGCAACACTCAATAGCGATATAGCTGTCAGATTGACATATTGCCTGTCTACCCACAACAAATACGTCTCTGAATTTAAAAGTTCACACAACTTGCTATGATACAGACAGCGGTTACAGCGTGGACACAGGTGCAATCCCAGGCAAGGCCTTACTCCTACAGGGTGAAATAGTAAAACGCAGACGGAAGAGTGCGACTCGCTTCAGTGAAAAAAAAATCTTAAAGATCTCTAAAAAAGAAAGAAACAAATAAATATATAAATGTACTAATCACAGTTGCCATAATCATAATACATTGGAAAGTTGTCTTTACCCATTGCAACACGATGGCTTTGGTGCTGAGATTTCCGGCTTCCAAGAGCTGCATTTCGGCCTGTGATATTTATGTAGGTAAACAAACCACTGGAGGGCAGAATCCCCAAAATTACATAATAAACATTCATTCATTCATTCATTCATTCATCATTAGCCGCTTCTCCGGGGTCGGGTCGCGGTAGCAGCAAGCTAAGTAGGACACTCCAGACGTCCCTCTCCCCAGCAACGCCCTCCAGCTCCTCCTGGGGGATCCCAAGGCCTTCCCAGGCCAGATTGGACATGTAGTCCCTCCAGCGAGTTCTGGGTCTACCCCGGGGTCTCCTCCTAGTTGGCCGTGCCCGGTAAACCTCCAATGGAAGGCGCCCAGGAGGCATCCTAATCAGATGCCCGAACCACCTCAACTGGCTCCTTTCGACGCGAAGGAGCATAATAAACACTCCTCCAAATTTAGATTAAATATAGGTGAAGCTTTTGAGAGGAGGGGAAACGTTTGCAAATGTAAAGGCATTTAAATCTTAGCTGAGCTGGCCATGCTACTTTTGGATAGGTAAGGAGTATCGACATTAAGTCAAGTACATTTTATTTGTATAGCCTATTATCTTAGATTACAAATTTGCCTTACAGCAACACAACATCCTGTCCTTAGACCCTCACATCGGATAAGGGACAACTCCCTAAAAAGTCCCTTTAACCAAAAGAAAAGAAAATAGCGACAGGCGTGGGCACAAGTCCATGAATACTGGGATGGCATCCAGCACTTTACCTGTGACCCCGTCCACAGGGTTACTGATTGTGTCAGCAAGGGCATCCGACTTAAAAGTTTGACAAATAAGTATGTGAATTGACAAGACCGTACCGGATCGGTCAAGGCCCAGGTTAATAATGTCCGCCATTGGTGCTGTGCCCTCACAGCGTACCAATGGAAACTGTGAAATCCACTGTGGCGACCCCTGAGAAAAAGAGAACAAGCCAAAAGAAGAAGAAGAACAGGGAGAAAAATAGGAAGAAACCTCAGGGGAGAGCAACAGAGGAAGAATCTCTCTCCCAAGATAGACAAAATGGACAATCCAAAGATGGACAATGTGCAATGGATGTTGTGTTTACACAATTTACAGAATTATAATGGAATTATAAGATATATGAAGAATATGATGAGGAGGATGCCAAGCAGCATCCAGATGCCACTGGAACTTTATTAGATATTTAACAATGGGATCAGTTCTTAGTATTGTGCCGATTTATACCATGGTCACTTGTCATTTCTTTGTGTTGGGTAGCTTGCAAAATTTTAAGATGTTATTAGGGTGACAGTGGTTAGCACTGTTGCCTCACAGCAAGAAGGTCCTGGGTTCGAACTCCAGGCCATCCCAGGTCCTGTCTGCGTGGGTTACCTCCGGGTGCTCCGGTTTCCTCCCACCATCAAAAAGACATGCATGTTAGGGTTAATACTCCTGCCTGCGCCCCTGAGCAAGGCAGTGGAAAGAAGAACTGGAGTTGGTCCCCCTGGCAGTGCAGCTGCCCACTGCTCCTATACAATAGGATGGGTCAAATGCAGAGAACACATTTCATTGTGACCTATACAATGACAAAATAAAGTGGCTTTCTAGTGCTGGCTGAGTCATTTGCAGGCCACTGTCACTCAAAGGATGCCTGCTACCTCCGGCTTGGTCGGGCTTCCATACAGACACAATTGGCCTTGTCTGTGGGTGGGGAGCCGGATGTGGATATGTATCCTGGTCGCTTCATTAGTGCCTCCTCTAGACAGGCCAGGCGCCTGTTCGGGGGGGGGGGGGACTGGGGGGGATAGCGTGATCCTCTGATCCTCCCACGTGCTACATCCCCCTGGCAAAACTCCTCAATGTCAAGTGAAAAGAAGCGGCTGGCGACTCCGCAAGTACCGGAGGGGGCATGTGGTCGTATCCAGCCCTCCCCGGATCGGCAGAGGGGATGGAGCAGCGACTGGGACGGCCCAGAAGAGTGGGGTAATTGGCTGGATACAATTGGAGGGAAAAAAAGGGGAGGGGGGTAAACAAAAATCTGATGCCTACTGATGCTGCTGGATTTCCTACTGGTAACTGATAATGGTCACTCCAGAGGGAGAGCAAAAAATATGTTTGCGCCTTTAAAATTCCTGCAAATCCTGCAGTGTTGTGCATGGTAAACCCACATGCTAGTATAGAGTTTGGAGAGTCAGTATACAGATGACCCTCGGTTTAAAGGCTTTAAACCCCCGAGGTCAGTCAGTCACGCCCAGCAACTTTTAATGCAGAGATTTATTTGTTCCTCATATGAACTGTCACATATGCGTTGTGGTGGCCTTCTTGCCGCCGCGGTCACATGGTGCTGCTCCAGAAGTTCAGCTGCACTGATTGTGTCCATCCGAGCTTGACGTGAGAACAAATAGAAGCCCCGGGGGCAAAGTTCTTCTTAATGTCACGCTGACATAAATTAATAGGCGAGGGAACGGAGGAGGATAACGAGTGACTTCCACTTTTGTGCAGTGTCTGTTTTGTTTTGTTATGTTTTGCTTCCATCATACCTCATGTCAGCTGTGTCTCAGAACGTCGACGGAACCTAAAATAGAATATGGCCGAAGACAAACGAAACCGTGGCCTGGGGAAAAAGCTTTAGTCAGAGTGTTTATGGCTTTTTTTCTTCTTCTTCTTCTTCTTTTTTTTTACTTGGTACGTACATGATGTCACACCATGATGGTGTCAAGGCCAACATTCAAATGGGAAAAGTGTAAAATTACACACTTTAAGATAGAAAAAACAGTAGGGCTGGGGGAAGAGTGCTCTGTGAAAATGCCCTACATTCAAGTTTTTAAGAGGGGAAAAATGCCATTTTATCACATATTGACCCCGGTGTTCCACTTAAGACAGGTGTAACGACTTAATACCGTTGAGTCACCGTGTGAAAGAGGGCCTTTCTTGCTGTGGCTGCTGTGAACTCGTCAGTTATCTTGGGGTAATCCAATTCGTGACAGATTTGGTGCTCGATTTAAATGTTGGCCAATTCATTCAAACGGTCTTGTGACATTGTCCACCGTAGATCGTTTCTACAATTTTGAGACGTGAAACCCCCCCCCCCCTGCTGATGCCACGGTTACCATCAGCGCAGGGCAACGCCAAGACTCGGGTGCGAATCCAGAACATTATCCAGTAGATGCTCCTAAGCATGGCGATGGGTGACTCACACACGTCTCTGGCTCTGGACAACTATCGGCCAATTACCCCACTCTTCCGAGCCGTCCGCGACGCTGCTCCACCCCCTCTGCCGATCCGGGGAGGGCTGCAGACCACATGTCTCCTCCGAGACATGTGGAGTCGCCAGCCGCCTCTTTTCACCCGACAGTGAGGAGTTTCGCCAGGGGGACATAGCGCGTGGGAGGATCACGCTACCCCCCCTAGTTCCCCCTCCCCCCTGACCAGGCGCCCCGGCCGACCGGAGGGGGTGCACCTGCAAGGACCACAACCAGCTGCAGACATGGCCAATTGGGTCTGTAGGTCCGTCTGATCAAGCCGACCGATTCGGACCGGCGACCCCCGTGTCGGTAGACAACGCTACCCAGACGTCCCCCTTGACAGCTGTTTTCATCTCGAGGCTCAGCTCATCTGCATCGATGTCCCCAATTCACTGTGCAAGATGCAGGCACCTATCACGCACTGTTTACACGGACCGCTGTTTGCGTCTCCTCGGCGCTCTTAATGTTTGCGAAGTTCGTCATGGCGCGGCGCCCCCTAGTGGTCAGGCCCCTGTACAACTGCCAAGTTTACCCAGCGCCTCCGCCGTCTCTGAAAAACCAAAGGGCTAAGAATATGTTGCATGAGTCATTTGTTTGTCTCGAGTTGGGGATGCGCGTGTTTGTGCACACGCACACGCACTCTTGCGTGTGTCCCTTAATGGGTGCATCTGTGTTGTGTGCTGTGGAGTGCGGGGGAGGGGGGGGCGGGGCTTTTGTGGGAACTCAGCTGTGCGCGGGATGAGGGATGATTAAGAGGCCCATTGTGGCACGCTAAAAGCCAGGTTAATGCCTTCCATGCATATAATCTGCGGAGCCGGGAGTGGCAGTAACACATCTCCCTTTCATTTTGAAAAAGTCTCTCGGGCGTCCCTGCTTTTTTTTTTTTTCCTTGAGTGGCAGCTCTCCCTCCGGATTTCACAGCTGCCGCCGCCGCTTCCCTCGCCGGTTGCAGACATAAGCATGTCGTGTTGCGCGGCGGGGGGGGGCGAAATGCTCCGTCATGATGTCCCCCCCCCTCCCCCTCCCTCACTCCCCCTGCTTTTTGAAACGTGCTTCCATCCGTTACCGTGAAAACAACAGCGGCGCAGACAAGACAGGTGTTGCAAAATGAGGCGCCGCGTCCTCGTTTGACAAGCTGCCATCAGTCTGTTGGTATGTTCATGGTGTTTGGTTACTCTGAACAGCGAGGACGTGGCTGGTGGAAATGTGTGTGTGTGTGTGCCTGCATGCATGCATGCAGGCATGCAGGCACACATGCATGCATGCATGCCTGCATGTGTGCGTGAGTCTTGTCAGTGAATACCCCCATGCATCTGTGCTTGTGAGCATGCGTAAAGACGTCCCCATGCATCCTGCGTCTGTCATCTCTAAAATGTCGAGGGGTAAGTATGAGGCAGCCGAGCACATATGACGTTGTCGTCACCCGGACACAAAGGAGCACATTTATTCCCTCCCACTTTCATGCATTCTTTCATACGGTCTCTATTTCTGCTAAATCCACTTCGGGGCCGCCGAGGAAACTGGAGCCCATCCCGGCAGGTATTAGGCGGAAGGCAGAGGGAAACCCCCTAGACTGGTTGACAGCCCCATTACAGGGCCCACACAAACCATCTCTGCGCTCCCATTCATACCCGGTGAAATGAAACGAGAAAGGGCTCTCATTTACCTAGCGTGCATGTCTTTGGACTCGGGATGGAGAAACCGGAGAACCCAGAGCGAACCCACGCAAACACGGGGACAAAAATAGCATTATTATCCATCCATCCATCCATCCATTATCCAAACAGCTTATCCTGCTCTCGGGGTCGCAGGGATGCTGGAGCCCATCCCAGCAGTCATTGGGCAGCAGGCGAGGAGACACCCTGGACAGACTGTGAGGCCATCACAGCGCCCACACACACATTCACTACTAGGGACAATTTAGTACGGCCGACTCACCTGACCTACATGTCTTTGGACCGTGGGAGGAAACAGGATCCCCCGGAGGAAACCCACGCGGACACGGGGAGAACATGCAAAACTCCACGCAGAGGACGACCCGGGACGACCCCCGAGGTTGGACTACAACCGGGGCTCGAACCCAGGACCTTCTTGCTGTGAGGCGACCGCGCTAACCACCGCTTTGCCATGCCCCCCAGCATTATTATTCAAGGTTTTTTAACTAGAATCCAACATAAATATTTACTTACAGTAAACTCTCCATGCATATGGAAGTACAGCTGGATGTAGCAACAGAGGAAATATACGTCTTTGGTTCAGTCAACCAAGTCGGATTGCATTCTCACTACGGGTGGCCTTGCAAGCAGAGGAGCCACGTGAAAAGTGAACACTCTTCAATTTTAATTAGCATAAATCATCAAACAAGGATGGAAGATTCTGTCCATTTTGAATTCAGACCGGGTTTCGCCTACCACACTGATGATCATCCATGTTGAAACCTGAGTTTTACGCGTTGAATCGGCAAACGTGAGCCCAACACATGGACATTTGAGCCATCCTCAGACGATCCCCCCCCCAAAAAAAGTTAAAGGGGGTTGTTATGTAATCAAAGCGTCATTGATTGGCAGTGCAAGAAATGGGCTCTGTCACTTATGTATGTCTGTCTCTGTCTTTCTGTCACTTCCTCACTCCCCTCCGCTCCTCAGCCGCCCGTGCCCTCCATGCGATTTGAATAGCTTACTGTCTCCTCGGCTCGGCGTCTTGTCGGGAGGACAGTAATCATGTACTTGTCTTGGCACCACGTGTCACGCGGGGCTGGCTGCCCTTCAGTCAAGAATGTCCTCCGATGTGTTTTTGAAATGAGGTGCGCGAGGATGTGACAATGAATATCCACCATTGTGATACCCCCCCCCCCCGCCTCCCTCCTTTGACATTTACCAAAATGCAATATTAACCCATGAAGAAGAAATCATCCATATAAATGTAATCTCTAAAAAATGACGGGTATCGGATTACACACCTCGGGGGGGGGGGCATATCCGAAACCCGACGGCGTTTATCTTAATTTCTCTAATCTGATTAGAGGGGGATTGCTTGCTACAGCTATTTCCCGTAACACTGTGTCATTGTGAGACGGCTGAGAGCTCTTGGGCGCGGGGAGTTCTGTGATTGCACCACGCCGCTGAGTCAGCAAGGGGGGTAGCGCCTCATATGAGAAAACCCACTGAAATGTTATAAATGGCTGCAACAGCACGGACGTTATCAGAGGTCATCCCGTCTGCCGCAATCATCTGTCACTGGCTCGCAGTTTTCCTGCAGGTTCAACACCGGTCCCTCGTTTGCACATTAAAGGGGCACAAAACTTCCAAATCCCCTGCTTGAAAACGGTATTTTGAAGATCAAAGAAGGTGGAATCGGCTCATCTGGATACGACGTTGAGAGGTTGTATCCAGGTGGAATCAGCTCATCTGGATACAACGAGAGGTTGTATCCAGGTGGAATCAGCTCATCTGGATACGACGTTGAGAGGTTGTATCCAGGTGGAATCAGCTCATCTGGATACGACGTTGAGAGGTTGTATCCAGGTGGAATCAGCTCATCTGGATACAACGTTGAGAGGTTGTATCCAGGTGGAATCAGCTCATCTGGATACAACGTTCAACGTTGTATCCAGGTGGAATCAGCTCATCTGGATACGACGTTGAGAGGTTGTATCCAGGTGGAATCAGCTCATCTGGATACGACGTTGAGAGGTTGTATCCAGGTGGAATCAGGTCATCTGGATACAACGTTCAACGTTGTATCCAGGTGGAATCAGCTCATCTGGATACAACGTCGAGAGGTTGTATCCAGGTGGAATCAGCTCATCTGGCTACAACGTTCAACGTTGTATCCAGGTGGAATCAGCTCATCTGGATACAACGTTGAGAGGTTGTATCCAGGTGGAATCAGCTCATCTGGATACAACGTTGAGAGGTTGTATCCAGGTGGAATCAGCTCATCTGGCTACAACGTTGAGAGGTTGTATCCAGGTGGAATCAGCTCATCTGGATACAACGTTGAGAGGTTGTATCCAGGTGGAATCAGGTCATCTGGATACAACGTTCAACGTTGTATCCAGGTGGAATCAGCTCATCTGGATACAACGTCGAGAGGTTGTATCCAGGTGGAATCAGCTCATCTGGCTACAACGTTCAACGTTGTATCCAGGTGGAATCAGCTCATCTGGCTACAACGTTCAACGTTGTATCCAGGTGGAATCAGCTCATCTGGATACGACGTTGAGAGGTTGTATCCAGGTGGAATCAGCTCATCTGGATACGACGTTGAGAGGTTGTATCCAGGTGGAATCAGCTCATCTGGATACAACGTTGAGAGGTTGTATCCAGGTGGAATCAGCTCATCTGGCTACAACGTACAACGTTGTATCCAGGTGGAATCAGCTCATCTGGATACAACATTGAATGTTGTATCCAGATGAGCTGATTCCACCTTCTTTGATCTTCTTACCTGGATTATTGAGCATGGATCAAGAAGTATTTTGAAAAAGCTGTCGAAAGGCGATATAAGTACCCCTCTTTATTGAGTTTTACTTTAAGCATTTAGTCGTTAAACCGTCGAGCTGTTGTGAGTAATGGCTATTCCTCACACACCGGTGATAACCCCAACACCCCTTGTCACAGTATATCATGGTCGCCCATGTCTCTGCAGACCGGTGTTTGCTGCTACTTCTTGCCCGTAGCATCACCTCCTTGGCGACTTCTCGGCCTCTTATCAGCGTAAGTGTTGGCCAGTACGTCAGAAGAAGTGACAGTGTCCAAGTGACTGCATGTGCAGGAATGTCAGCACTCAAAAACCTTATTTTTTTTTAAGTCTGAGGTCACGTATATGTTAGCGTGCATCTCTATAGAGTTGTGGGAATGCATAGGCGTTTTGCATGTTTGCATGTGTATGTGTGTGTGTGTGTGTGTGTGTGTGTGTGTGTGTGTGTGTGTGTGTGTGTCAACATTTAGTGTCAACATTCCAACATACTAGCACAAAAACTGCTGGCAGCTCTCCACAGTGATCAAATCACATGTCATGAAGCACAGCATATATTGCTTCTGAAGTCAAGCCAAGTCAAAAGTCATGAATCTCATGTTTGTTTGTGTGTGTGTGTGTGTGTGTGTGTGTGCGTGTTTGTTTTTTTTTTTGCTTGTGTGTACATTTTCATTTGTAAACCACAGCTATAGGACCGTTGTCTGTGTATTTGGGTTACATTTGGGTCACTGGAATGCCATTCATAGTCACAGTGTGTGACGGGTGTCTGACAAGCCCCAAAGCAGCCTGATGTGCTGATATGGAAAAAAAAATGTTTTGTTTTTTTAACTTTTTATTTTTTTTTCCTTTTTCCGTGTAAGTGTTTTGCAACATGAAAAATATACTGAAGAAACCTCAGGTCAGCGGGCACCCTTATCTCGAGAGAGAGATGGATCACGCCCAATAGCGTGTTGTTCTTTTTTTTTTTTTGCAAAACTTCATTTCGGCTGTCTTGTTAGTCTGGAACAAAGGGAGAAGTTCTAAAGTGGCTTACTTTAGAACTTCTCTAAAGGGGGAGATCACATCCTCTTCTCTTCCATGTGAGCAGACAAACATCTGCATCTGCGATCCAATTACGTTAAATTCGGCCTTTTGGGTTATATCCCACTGAGTGGTCAGTGATAAAACCAATTAACATAAACATAACAATGTAACCAATCGGCCAAACTTTGTTATTCTCGGTGTTTTACTTGTTTATATGTTTTGCTTCTTTGCAGATTAATCTAATCTTCAGAGCTCTCTTGGCACTACCGGCTGAATCAGTGGCGTCAATATGCCCACACCTCTGGTGATGTGATAAACTTCCGGTGCTCGGTTAACCCTGGTTTTCTCACATTCCAGGGTATATCTAGTTTAATTGCGTCTTGTTTTCAACATCGCTGATGGTTGTTATTTCCCTTTGTGCCAGACAAGCCAACCAAAGCAGACTCCGCGACCGCTGTTGCATGCTGCTTCCGGCGGCCCTTTGTTGTGCACCGTAAAGCTATGCAAAGCAGCCACAGCATGAAAAGGACCTTGGGTTTCTGCTGTTGCATCATCAATCAGGTTTTTGTTGCACTCGTTAAATGTGTCTTGAGCGGTTTTGGCTATTTGGCACCACCTAAAACTCAAAATGCATACGTCAAAACTAATCTGTAAGCAGCCTATCAAAAGAGTAGCAGTATGTTAATACTGATTGAGCATACGTGGTTGGCAGTGCATGGAGTCAGGGTGTCCAGTTTAGGCTGCAGCTTTGCCTGATGCAGCCGCTGACTATATGAAGTATTCATAATCAACGTCGAGCAGTTACACAGAACTAAACCTGCTCTCGTGGCATGTTGAGAAACGGTGAGGAGTCCCCCCTGCTGATAACATGAATTATCCATAGGCAAGATAAAAGAAATGATGCAGACTCATCGACTCTTATATTCCTTCCCTGTGTCCCCGTAGCGAAGTGCTCTAAGGAAAAGGGATCCTTATGTTGATATTGCCCGACAGAAAGAGCCGAAGACATGAAAGTAAAACTGGAAGCTAACATTATCAGAATCCAAACAAGAGAAAGGAAGGATGTGCTGTGTATACTGTAGAAGTAGTGCGGTATACATGTACCATATGAGGAGCGCAGCAAACATTGTCAGAAGTAAGAGGAACACAACCCCCCCTTTTTTTTTTTACCCCATGGAAGAAAAGGCAAAGAAAGTTCAACACACCGAATACTCACCAAGTTCTACGAGTGGGTGCATGGTCCGCTTGGAAGAAGCCCTGCAGTGTATTTATAGGGCCGCCATCACTTGGTACTAGTATATGAGAGAGAGATGGAGGGGGAAAAAAATGAAAGGAGGGGGCGTCCGGTAGCGTAGAGGACTATTCCATTGCCTACCAGCGTGGGGATCACCGGTTCGAATCCCGTGTTACCTCTGGTTTGGTCGGGCGTACCTACACGCACAATTGGCCGTGTCGGCGGGTGGGAAGCCGGATGTTGGTATGTGACCTGGTCGGTGCACTAGCACCCACTCTGGCCAGTTGGGGTGCCTGTTCGGGGGGGCGCTCTGGGGGGAATAGCGTGATCCTCCCATATGCTACCTCCCCCTGGTGAAACACCTCACTGTCAGGTGAAAAGAAGCGGCTGGCAACTCCACATGTATCGGAGGAAGCATGTGGTAGCCTGCAGCCCCCCCCCGGATCGACAGAGGGGGTGGAGCAGCGACCGGGACAGCTCGGAAGAGTGCGGTAGGGTAAAATTGGGGAGAAAAGGGGGAAAAATAAAAAAAGAAAGAAAGAAAAGGAGAACCACAGAGCATGGCCTCAGATCACAGCAGGGGTTAACCAGTTTAGACTCATATGGAAGATAACAACAGTAGGCAGTAAGATCAGTAGGCTGATGTTGGGGCAATTACACCACCAGTGGGAGGTACTGAATGAGTTTTTCCACTTTATGCAGGGTCAACATCAGGGGTTAAAGCTCAGGTGTATAAAAATGGTATGTACAGGGTCTAGTCTCATTTGGACCATTATTGCTGCCAAACAAGCAAATATTGAATAACTTGTAATCTTAAACTGTTACCACAGAGGACTTTGAATTGGTCTTGTTGAAAATGATTACCGACTAGGCCCACGGTTTGGGAAACTAGGGATCGGGAGAAGTAAGCGGGAGGTCAAATAGCAATACTGCCAGCCAGGCGAAGTTAACGTCTTCCTAAGAGTGTATTCCTGTGTTGTGATCTCCCCCTCAGTGGACTACTTGTTCTACCTTGTAGAGCTCACTTTGTCATGAGACGTTATGTTAGAAGAGACAGGTAAAATGAAGAAGGCAGCATTGACCTGGAAACCAGCTGGAAAGGGAGGCTGGAATAATGCTCGAGGAAGTATGTGTATGGATTTCTGCGGTGTCTGCAAACATAAACGACGGCAGAGCAGACGGGCAGTCCGTGTACCTTAAGGCGTACCTTATAATACACAAAATATACCTTGGCTTTACACCGATCACCGTTTTATGTTGGACCGCAGCAGAAATGGAGATGAACTTTTGAGGAGAGTCTCGTTGAAGATCTCCACTGTTACATTCATTATCTAGAATCCTCTCAAAGAAACCACCTCGTCACTGTCTTTTTCGCCATTGATTGAAAATGAACTCCTCTTCTTTATTAATTCTTCCCCTCATAAAGGACTCAATTTTGTGCACAAAATACTATGGGAAACGTGGTCTATGAAAGTAGGATCGGTATGCATTCTGTGTTCTCCAAATTTGTTCAGCTAAAGGCAGAAGTCAGCATACGGTCCAGTGAACTGCCAATGTGTTCACATGTCTGCCCCCTGTTTTCAACACTTCATAGGCACCTTTAGTCATATCAAGTCACCAGGGTCAGCTGCCACTTTGGCCCAGCGGTCTCCAACAAAGTGCTGAACACTGTGAATATTTGGGTTTTAAGTTCAGCCAAATTCTACAATTGATTACGTTGCCTTTATTAATCCCTTTGGGGAAATTCAGTTACTGCAAATTAGCCCATCCAAGCTGTGATGTGTGTAGCTAGGAGCAGTGGACTGCCGCCTTCATGCAGTGCCCGGAGACCACCTCCAGTTCTTTTGCCATTGCCTTGGTCAGGGACACAGACATAAGTATAAACCCTAACACGCATGTTTCTTTTGATGGTGGGGGAAACCGGAGCACCTGGAGAAAACCCACCACAAACACGGGGAGAACATGCAAACTCCACACAGAGGATGATCTGGGATGACCCCCAAGACTGGACAACCCCAGGGTTCGAACCCAGGTCCTTCTTGCTGTGGGGCGACAGTGCTAACCACTGGGCCACTGTACCACCCAACATCTGATCCTACAGGTTAGCACAGCTTCAACCAACAATGGATAGCTAATGAGGGGAATGGAGTGCAGGCTTTTTTAAACCAGTAATCTGGGTGATAAATGTTTTGGGAAACCAGAACATACCGCCCTGAGCCGGATCGTCCATATATGACATCGGTGGAGTGCCTGGGGGCACCAACCAATTTGCCATGCTGGGGGGGGGGGGGGACAGAATGATTCAGACAACGACCAGACTTATATTTAAAATATATATTTAAATAATTTGTGATATTTTCTACATTGGCTACGTACCCCTGTGCGTCTTTCACCACCACGGAGGTACAAAGGAAGGCGAGGAGAGACTCTAGGGTGCAATCCCCCCTCCGACCACAATGTGGGTTTGTATAGCAGAGTGGCGCTGTTCGTCCGGTCGCCACGGGACAGACAAGACAAGATCCCTTCCATTTTAGTTAGATAACTTTATTGCGGATAGAAAATATGTTCGAAAACATTTTACTAACCCACCCTCCTGTGTGGAGATAATACTTCTCTGTTTTACAAAGGCGAGAAGGAAAATCACATCATTTATACATGTTGCATCTGCCGTTTCTGACCAGGAAAATTAAAAAAATGCTTTTTCGTTTGTGGATTTTGAAATTAATATCAAATGACTTTTCTGTTTTCCTTCGTTTAATTTGTTTCTGAAAGCAACAAAACAACCACGATTTATAATAATCAATTTAAGGGATGCTGAGGGTCTAAGGACAGGATGTTGTGTTGCTGTAAAGCCCCTTGAGACAAATTTGTAATTTGTGATATTGGGCTATACAAATAAAATTGACTTGACTTGATAGCCTACACGGTGCGATAAATTGTCTCAATGTGCTATTCCCTAAACCTCCACATCACCTCCCGTGGCGCTCTGTGCTCATTCAGCTGTTGAAATGGACAGTCATTATTGAGCTTGCCTAATTTGGTATATGGGTGTGATGATTTTATTTTAGACATACTCTGTAATGGTTTTGCATGTAGGCCTCATACAGGCCATTTATGATGCAAGTTATGCTAATTAGCATGACGTGTTGCATTGGGATGTGAGTTGCATTCAGATCTGAGCGTCAGTGTAAGGGCTATGATGGCATTTGTAGGCCCGTGTCGATCCTTGGTGTAAGGGGTTTCTGGTTGGGTCTTACATGTTTCTGTAGTATTGCTGTTGAGCCTGTATTTAAACTCGAAATTCATGTAACTCTATCGTCTGTATACCCAAAAGTACGTTTCACTTTTTTTCCCCCTCCCTTTTCTCCCCAATTGTATTTGGCCAATTACCCCATTCTTCCGAGCCGCCCTGGTCGCTGCTCCACCCCCTCTGCTGATCCGGGGAGGGCTGCAGACTACCACATGCCTCCTCCAATACAGGTGGAGTCGCCAGCCGCTTCTTTTTCACCTGACATTGAGGAGTTTCACCAGGGGGACGTAGCGCGTGGGAGGATCATGCTATTTGCCCCAGTTCCTCCTCCTCCCCCCCCGAACAGGCGCTCCGAACCGACCAGAGGAGGCGCTAGTGCAGTGACCAGGACACATACCAACATCCGGCTTCCCACCCGCAGACACGGTCAATTGTGTCTGTAGGGACGCCCAACCAAGCCGGAGGTGACGTGGGGATTTGAACCGGCGATCCCCGTGTTGGTAGGAAACATAACAGACTGCCACACCACCCGGATGCCCTCCGTAAATGTAACTTTTTCACGTGTAAAGTGGGAGGAGGGGGGGCATTTTAAATCGGGGTCACCCTAGGGCACCACGCTGTTAATCCGGGCCTGGTACCGTCGGACAGTTTGGAAGGTTCGACACACCTGTGTGCATTGTATCTCCAATGTCACATCCACTTTCACCCCCCCCCCTGTCGTGACTCCAGCATGGAAGCCGCATAATGAGTCCCAAAATAAGCCAGGCTGTCGTGGATCATGCACAAGATTTTTTTTTTCTATCCAAACTGTGAAGATGGGAGGAAGGTGAGGTGCAAAAGACGGAGAGGACGGATGAATAGACGGTTGATCGTCGTCGCCACTGTCATCTTCAAAAAAAAGAAGAAGAAGCTAAGTTCCCTTGATTTGGTATTTGCCCGGCAGCTGACATTTAGCAGTTTAAACGCACTTCCTCTCAGGTTCCCCCATCATTCAGAACAATGCCGCTCGAGTCTTTGCAGACAGACCTGATGAATGAGCGAGACCTGGGAAAAGGGAGGAAGTCACTTAGAGCGCCGCCAAATGAAATGTCACTAAAACCGTGTTGCTTAAAGCGGCGAGCCTATTGAAGGAGTGGATGAATGTGTTCCTCTCTGCATTCCAGTTCCTTCCTCTTTATTTCCTTTTCATGCAACCCTTTTTATTTTTTTTCTTCTTCTTCTAATTTTGGAATATCACAATCTTCCTTATTGCAGACCCTGCAGCCAGGGTATAAGCGAGTTTAAATGGGGGAGAGTATTCACATCACTGAGCAGGGAGGTTAGATGAATAGGCGCTGAGCTCTACTCTCGGCTTACTGTATAATTGAATTTGATCACACAAGGATCCAGTCAACCGATTGTTTTAGTGGATCGTCTTCAGCGTTAGCTATCATAATTACTTATGCGCGCTCAAAAAAAAAATAAAAAAAATAAATTAGATTCATTTCCAGCAGCAGCAGCAGGCTATTGGATTGCAAATCCAATTAAACATTATACTAACTTGCTAATATGTCTGCTAATTTATTTATTTGTCTTTTTTATTGATCAATCTGTCTATATGTGCCGCGGGTGGAGAGCGTAATGGTTTTCACTCGGCGACACATTTGCATGATTCATAAAATCAATGAGGCAGGAAGTCTTCTGGTGGCCTGGTGGCGGTCACATTAAGTGTTATATGGTCAAATGAGTAGGCGAGCGTTGGCACGTCAGTGCTGCTGTGGGGAAAAACATGCATTAACCTAGAGGAAGTGATCATTAAATAAAATTAATTAACATATGTGTGAACACATATGTGGCGTACAATCTACTCTGTATTATTGTATGTCTTACACTTCCTATTTGGACTTTGTATGTGTGTATGTATTATGTATGCATGTGTGTCAGTTTTGTTTTCTTCTTCGAATTGTTTCCGCCTTCTTCTCCCCACTTGTATCCGACCCCACTCTGCCGAGCCGTCCCGGTCTCGGCTCCGCCCCCTCTGCTGATCCGGGCAGGGCTACAGACTACCACATGACTCCTCCCATACATGTGAAGTCACCAGCCGCTTCTTTTCACCTGACAGTGAGGAGTTTCGCCAGGGGGGACGTAGCACGTTGGAGGATCACGCTATTACCCCCCCAGCCCCACCCCGATCAGGCTCCCCGACCGACCAGAGGAGGCGCTAGTGCAGCGAACAGGACACCAACCCACATCCGGCTTCCCACCCGTAGACAAGGCCAATTGTGTCTGTAGGGAAGCCCGACCAAGCCGGAAGAAACACAGGGATTCGAACCAGTGATTCCTGTGTTGCTAGGCAACGGCCTACACTGCTACGCCACCTGAACACCCATGTGTGTCAGTTATGCACTGTAAAACAATGCTACTCAAACAATTTAATTTTTCTACACTTTTGAAATCAATGTCAAGAGCATCGGCATGGCATGAGGGATGTTCTTGTTTTTTTTTTCCCGCCCTTTTTCTCCCCAATTGTATCCGGCCAATTACCCCACCCTGCTGAGCCGTCCCGGTCCCTGCTCCACCCGCTCTGCCGATCCGGGGAGGGCTACAGACTACCACACGCCTCCTCTGATACATGTGGAGTCGCCAGCCGCTTCTTTTCACCTGACAGTGAGGAGTTTCACCAGGGGGATGTAGCGCGTGGGAGGATCACGCTATCCCCCCCGCCCCCCCAGTTCACAGGTGCCCCGACCAACCAGATGAGGCGCTACTGCAACGACCGGGACACATACCCACATCCGGCTTCCCACTCGCAGACACGGTCAATTGTGTCTGTAGACGGCGATCCCTGTGACGATAGGAGATGGAAAATACCGCCACGCTACCTGGACGCCCCATGGGGACATTTTGTGAAGAAGCCAAGTGAGACAAGACCTTTAATCTGTGTGCTTTGTTTTTGGAAGGGGGGTCTGAGTTGACAGGAGTCTGTTGCCGCTTTAACAGCCAACGTAATGTCACCCGGTGCACCATTAGAGCGCCTGGTATCATTTTACACAAAATGATATCATACAGATGCAGGACTTGCACACGATAAATATCTACCTTCTTGCTGTGCAAAATATACACTATACATTATGGCCCGTTACTCAGATGCTCAGGTTTGCGACAGGCATGGGCACAATTCCATGAATACTGGGGATGGCATCCAATGCATACCTGTGCCCCCATCCGTAGGGTTAGTGGTTGTGTCGGGAAGGACACCCAACATAAAATTCTGCCAAATCAGTATGTGGCTTGACAAGACCATACAGAATAGGTTGAGGCTCCATACTGGATCGGTCGAGGTCCGGGTTAACAACGACGGCCATTGGTGTTGTGACCTTACAGGGTACCGATTACAAACTGTAAAGTCCGCTTTGGCGACACCTGACAAACAGGGAACAAGCCAAAGAAGAAGGACAACAAGAAGAAGAAGGAGAAGCAGGAGGAAGAACAAGAAGAAGGAGGAGGAGGAAGAAGAAGGAGGAAGAAGAAGAAGAACTCAGATGCACAGTACAGATTTGATAATGAATATAAGAAGCTTTCATTCACAAACTCCGTCAGATGATGTTTAAAATGTTACGTCCACATCGTGAAGTATCAGTAGGCTACATGTTTCGAACACATGACTTAGAAACCCCCTTACTTGTCGTTGAAGACTAGCCAAATGTTCATTTTACAACATGACCTAAAGCTAAAAGACTTAACAGCCAAGTACCAGACCTGCAGAGGCCCTATGGCTTTTGTCTGTGGTGATTATTTTCTGTGTGTAAACAACCCAATAAAACAACTACTTCAGTGGATTGACTAACACATGCCGCAAGTCTCAGTACATCTAAGCAGTATAGTCACATAAAAAAGTTGCACACAAAGCTACATGAGCAGTCCCATCAACAGTGAAGCCACAGAGAGAGAAGGGGGTGTTTATTTCACTCAGCATATGTGAAAGCACACAAAGGTCAGCAAAGCTCTGCTACTCTTACACCACACGTTTCCTCGTAGAAAATGCTATTTCTTACCTTAGGGCTTCTTCTTTGCCTCTTACACAGCCTTCTTCCTGGTCTTACATTGTCTTATTGGATGCAATGTCCTTTATACACACCATCAAAACAGACATGCATGTTAGGGTCGATACTCCTGTCTATGCCCCTGAGCAAGGCAACGGAAAGAAGAATTGGATTTGATGCTGCGGCTGCCCACTGCTCCTATACAATAGGATGGGTTAAATGCGGGGAGTGAATTTACCCACATGTATTAATATTGTACATCCATCTATCTATCTATCTATCTATCTATCTATCTATCTATCTATCTATCTATCTATCTATCTATCTATCTATCTATCTATCTATCTATCTATCTATCTATCTATCTATCTATCTATCTATCTATCTATCTATCTATCTATCTGTCTGTCTGTCTGTCTGTCTGTCTGTCTGTCTGTCTGTCTGTCTTGTCTATCTATCTATCTATCTATCTATCTATCTATCTATCTATCTATCTATCTATCTATCTGTCTATCTGTCTATCTGTCTATCTGTCTGTCTGTCTGTCTGTCTCTCTTGTCTGTCCGTCCATCTATCTATATCTATCTGTCTATCTATCTATCTATCTATCTATCTATCTATCTATCTATCTATCTATCTATCTATCTATCTATCTATCTATCTATCTATCTGTCTATCTGTCTGTCTGTCTGTCTGTCTGTCTGTCTGTCTGTCTGTCTGTCTGTCTGTCTGTCTGTCTGTCTGTCTTTCTTGTCTATCTATCTATCTATCTATCTATCTATCTATCTATCTATCTATCTATCTATCTATCTATCTATCTATCTATCTATCTATCTGTCTGTCTGTCTGTCTGTCTGTCTGTCTGTCTGTCTGTCTGTCTGTCTGTCTTGTCTATCTATCTATCTATCTATCTATCTATCTGTCTATCTGTCTATCTGTCTGTCTGTCTGTCTGTCTCTCTTGTCTGTCCGTCCATCTATCTATATCTATCTGTCTATCTATCTATCTATCTATCTATCTATCTATCTATCTATCTATCTATCTATCTATCTATCTATCTATCTGTCTATCTGTCTGTCTGTCTGTCTGTCTGTCTGTCTGTCTGTCTGTCTGTCTGTCTTTCTTGTCTATCTATCTATCTATCTATCTATCTATCTATCTATCTATCTATCTATCTATCTATCTATCTATCTATCTATCTATCTATCTGTCTATCTGTCTATCTGTCTGTCTGTCTGTCTGTCTCTCTTGTCTGTCCGTCCATCTATCTATATCTATCTGTCTATCTATCTATCTATCTATCTATCTATCTATCTATCTATCTATCTATCTATCTATCTATCTATCTATCTATCTATCTATCTATCTATCTATCTATCTATCTATCTATCTATCTATCTATCTATCTATCTATCTATCTATCTATCTATCTATCTATCTATCTATCTATCTATCTGTCTGTCTGTCTGTCTGTCTGTCTGTCTGTCTGTCTGTCTGTCTGTCTGTCTGTCTGTCTGTCTGTCTGTCCGTCCGTCCGTCCGTCCGTCCGTCCGTCCGTCCGTCTGTCTGTCTATCTATCTCTCTATCTCTCTATCTGTCTGTCTGTCTGTCTGTCCGTCCGTCCGTCTTATAATGTCTCTAAAGTTCATCTTTTTAGCCAGTTCACACTCAATGACAAGTATTGCTGTTGTCGTTGCTGGCCTCCAACCCCCCCACCCCACCGGCTGGGCCCCAGAAAGCGTCCCCCTTTTACCCCCTTATGGGCGGCCCTGATGTTGATAACATGCTACAGTTTGATTGGTGTGAGGCCAAAGGGCGGCTGGTGTCTCTTGCTGTAGTCCTGACGGGCAGTTTGGCAGCGTCTTGACAGTGGCCTCATCTGATTGGTTAAGGCTTCCATTGTTTTGTTTCTTTCAGCAAGGGAAGCCACCTCTGGCCTGGCCTCCCCCGTTGACTGACATGACTACGTCCTACTGCGGACGTAGTTCTTTGGTAGAGTGTTTCACCACCCACATTGACTGACATTCGCCACGTGTTAGCATTTAGAGAGCGGTCGCTTCACTCATTGTAAAATACTCAACGAGAAAAAGGGAAGAAATGGCAGCAGCAGCAGCACAGAATTATCGTGACTGTTAAACGAGGTGTTTTTATTAAAATGACAACTTGTCTGGGGAAGTAAAAAAAAAAATTAAAGAAAGAAAGAGGGGAAGCCTGGCTTCCCTTCGGCCTCCATTTGTGACAAACCACAGCAGGAAAATACTGCCCCAGCACGGGCAGAAGCAGAGGGCATGAACTTTTAAACACTAAAGTTTTAATCGTGCATTATGGGGGTCACCGCATGGGGGGGGGGGGGGGGGGAGAAAGTCCGGAGACGACGTGTCAAAATTGGCTCTCGAGTCGGGCTGTCTCTCAGGAGACTCAATATTCCATTAGGACTATTATTTCTAAAGCAGATTAATCCCTGTCATTTAACGCTCGGCTGATGTCCATTTGAAGTCATTACGGAGAAGCACTGACATGGTTTCATAAATTATTCAAAGCGTTTTCGAGGACTCCCTGCAGTCACCAACCACTGCGCAGGCATAAGGTCAGGCCGCGTCTTTGGGAAAGGAGGCTTGTTCGCTTTGATGGATTAAAACAGCGCGTGGGTTTAAGCACAGCTGCGAGTGCACCCTGGGACCCACAACAAGGACGCCGTGCGAGAGTCTCGCGTTTGTAGTGTCTTGAAAACGAGACTTGAAAACCCGTTGCTGAGACGTGAGCTACAAAGTTGGTGTCGTGGCCCTTTAAAGCAGCACTCAGTCAGGTTTAGTCAGAGTAAAGCGGAATAATCAGGAATTTCAGCAGTCATATAACATTGTATTATAGATTATATGTTTATATATAATGTAAATGTATATTCATGTTTTTAGAGACACTAACTACAACTCCATTAGCATCCGTGATACTTAGCAGTCTGTCTATGAAACGTCACTGCAGCTGTGTGGATACTGGTTTACTGATAGGCTGCATGGTGTAAGAAAATACAGGTGACAACAGTGGACACAGCTGTGTGATGTGGACTTGTTTTTCACCTTTTCTAGTACGGCTGTATGTAGTGCTGGTATTCACATGTTCGTATATATCGCAGCCTGTCTGTAGAGCGGGAAGTCAAGTTTCCACGGTCACGGATTGTCTGCCAGTGACGTCACCGCTGGACGTTTCAGCTCTGTGCATAACTGTAGTCCACTGACTTCCGGTTTCTACTGCGGCGGTCACACCAGTTTCCTGTTTGTTGGCGTGTGCTGTTGTCAATGGCGTATTTTTCTCGACGCCTGCAATATTTACCATGGATAAATGTCAACGACACTTGCAGAATTGTCGACAAACTTCATTGTCGACAGTTTCAAGTTGTACATATCAAGTTACGTCCACTCAGCTCATAATTGTGGACGTTACTTGATATGTACATTCCACCCGTTTGCTGGTAGGTGCAGGTGAAAGTTTGTCGACGATTCTGCAAGCGTCGTTGACATTTATCCATGCTAAATATTGCAGGCGTCGCGAAAAATATGCCATTGTCAATAGCACACGCCAACAGGAAACTGGTATGACCGCTGCAGGAGAACCCGGAAGTCAGTGGGCTACAGTTGTGCAGCGAGCCGATTTCGCAGCGTTTCATGCCTAGTCCACACGCTACGCGGGTGTTTGTGAAAACGTAGCTTTTTCTGTGTGTTTTGGCCTTTCGTCCACTCGCAAACTGCGTTTTAGGCCGCTGGAAACGGGACATTTTGGAAAACTACTTCCGGGTGTGAACGTTTTTAGAAACTCCATTTTCAGTGTTGACGCGTTGTCAAGGAAAACTTTTTTTTATTTTTTTGGCTCGGTAACATCCCTTTTTCCGGTTTCTGATTGGCCGACATAGCTTTAGGGTTAGGGTTATATCGCCACCTGCTGGTTTGGTATGCTCTTGACAGCGTTTCCATTGTGTTTTTCGTGTTTTTATTGTGTGGACGGATATTAAACAGTACTTCCATGGACGAGATTTTACTAAGGGGGAAAACCCCATGTATGTGTGTTATGGCTGCTAATGTGATGCTATCCCTACTACATAAATATAGAGATAATGTTGCAAATTATGTTTCTCTTTAACACACTGTTTCTGATTAAGTAAGCTTCTTTTCATATCTAACACAAAAACTAAAGCCACAACACAGCTTCTGCTGACACATCGACTACAGTCCACTAGGTGGCTGCAGGTGAGAGGAGTCTGCATGTAGTATGTGTGATCAGAGTTAATTTGATTGTTTCGGTTTCCTGACCTGAGTTACACTGCATCTCTCTCTCTCTCTCGCTCTCTCTCCCCCATATATATCTCTCTCTCCCATCTCTCTCTCTCACCCCCATAGCTCTCGCTCTCACATCCCCATCTCTCTCTCTCACCCCCATCTCTTGCTCTCTCACACCCCATCTCTCTCTCTCTCTCCCATCTCTCTCTCACCCCATATCTCTCTCACACCCCCATCTCTCTCTCTCGCTCTCTATCCCATCTCTCTCACCCCCATATCTCTCTCTCACACCCCCATCTCGCTCTCCCATCTCTCACCCCAATAT